>NC_086175.1:85230508-85547046 GCF_023053635.1 Elgaria multicarinata webbii
TCAAGTGACAGAGATGGTTCAAGGAGAACCTACAAGCTGTGAACCTGCTCCTTCAGGGAGAATGCAAACCCATCGAACAGGTTGAACACCCACCATCCGGTCAGAAGAACCATAGTGGAACAGAAAAGGCAATTTGTTAAGATTCTTTTGTAGTTTAATGAAATCACTCATTACAAAATAGACCATTCCATGCTGGCACAATACAAATCTACTTGGATAATATCTGTGCCAAATCAACCACGTCTAGCAGGGTAAACAAACACTTCTTCACTTCCCTTATGTTTCATTAAACAAATATTAGAATTCATATGGTAAAAATGGATGCCACCTTTCTACAAAGCACAGATGCGGTGGGAGGAAAAAAAACAAAAGAAAGAGGGCAGAATCCCTAGGGTGACACAACCCCAAAAACACACTTGAGAAGATGCATTTAATTCGGTAATATAGGGCACACTGCACTGGAACCTGGTGGAAGCCAGCTTAAAGGGAAAATTAAGCACAAAACGCCACTGAAAAGTCTCCGGGTTTCAGGTTGGAAATAATGGCTTTGCTGCAGAGTGCCAATGCCGACATGAGCCACAGCAGCACTAAAGAAAACCTCAGGTGTAGACAGGCCCCAGAATTCCCAAAAGGATATTTGTTGTTGAACATCTACATTTGCTTCAAGAGTATATCATTATCATTCAATGATAATTAAAGTATATCAGTAGTCTTAAGATAAGTGATGGCTCAGGATTAAGATTCCATATTACCACTTTTAACCACTGGAGTAGTCTTCTGCCCTTCAAAGCACAGAAATATTTTTTGAACAAGAACATGAGAATTAAAAAGAAGAGGAACTAGTAATTTTAAAAAGTCAGGGCTCATCTACACCAAGCAGGATATTCCAGTATGAAAGCGGTATATAAAAGGCAGGAGCCATACTGCTTTCATACCACTTTCATGTATATCCTGCTTGGTGTAGATGTGTCATGGGCCCCAACAGTTGTCAGTGCACTTTAGTACCACTATAAAGCAGTAGTGTAAACCCTGCAGTGCACGTCAGTACTGCTACAAAGCAGTAGTGTGGCTCCTGCCTTTTATATACCACTTTCATACTGGAATATCCTGCTTGGTGTAGATGTGCCCTCATACATAACAGAATAGGATCTAACCTTCTAAATGATAGAGTGGAGGCAAGTATTTTCTCTCTACACAGATGGGAAGATTTGTTGTGCTCCAATTTAAATTTCCATGTAAATTTTTGCCATTTTGAAATACTGGCATTTGGTAATTAGCAACACCAATCTACAATAGAATTGCTCATATTTGCATAAATTAAGTCAACCATAACAACATCTTCTTTTCAAAAGTTTATTTACTTTGTACTTGGCAGTGCTTTGGAGTTTAGTTTTCCACAGCATAAGGATCAGCTATGTGGTATTTATGAGTTTTCTGTGTAAGAGGAAAAAAAGAGTAAATTGGAGTGTACATGTTGCATAGCAAAGTCAAAAATAAAGACTCAGAATCAGCAAATCGCAGGAACAGCACAACAGATTTAAAAATGTTCCTTGTATAGCAAGTTGTCAGTGTTACTGAACTATAAACATTAGATTGTGAAAAATAAACTGATCTGTTTGTGTGGCTAGCACCTGTTCAGAATTGTCCTAGGCAGTTCAGGACACAATAGTGTTTTTGGAGGAAATGAACTATGAATGCTCCATGTCTAGGATTCTATACATCACTGAGTTCAGAAGTAATGTTCAGTCTTTAACATAGGAGTAAACCATAAGAGGGCATCTTACTTCATTGCTTTTCTTTTTGTATTTAACAGTGAAGTAATTTTGATGAGAAGGAAATGGATGGTGAACCTTCAATGTGTGAAATGTGAATATAGGCATTATTTGCTTCAATATATTTCCCCCACTTATAATATATAGAACTTGCAAAAATGAGCCTTCTTTAATTATTTCTGTTCGTGTAAAGAAACAATGGACAATTTGTTTTAAGGAATCACATAGCCTGTTCACATGATCAGGGAAATAACCTATTATTTCTCCTGCCATGAGGGGCTGGTCACATGCTTGGGGGTTGGGGTTGGATAATTATCGTCATTGGTGCAGCTTGCCATGTCACGTTAACTGGCAAGGGTGGTTTGTTGCTATGGTTAATAAACCACCCAAAAAACTTACAGTAGCCCATGGGTTTGCACAACACTGCAAGCTGCACTGGTGAGGGTAGGAGAAATAAGCCTGCATTGCTTAATTTCTCCTCTGTGATCATGCAAACCCAGTCATTGTCTCTCAGATACTGATCAAGATTGGTGTCTCTATGGGAAATGACACAATTTTTTTTCAGAGGAAGCAATTTTACTTTTGGGAGATTATTTTTAACTCAATAAAAACAGAGCTAATCCTTACTTGCACAAAGCCCTTTTGCCCATTTCTAACATTTCAGTTTATTAATGCTTCATAAAGAAATCTTCAATAATTGCTTAGGTAGTAAACAAGATTAAATAACTATGCTAAACTTGATGTACCTATTAATTCTTGTCATGATCATAATTCAGGTTGTCTCTATAGCTGCTGCTCTTTATGCCCCTATAGTAAATATTTTACTTAATAGTAAACTCAGTTCTTCATATGAGTAATCTCTGCCTTCTTTGATATCCAACACTAGAGATCTCAAAATCTTTTATGTTTAGCTGATTATACATGTCCAAATTATATACATACATATTCTGCACAGATCTAGTTGTTTTTTACATATTTCTCAAAGAAACACCTCTTCTGTAATTTCTTATTCACTGTCTTTACTCATTACAATCCTATCAAGATCATTCCTTAGTTCTGACGCATTGTCTAATTCAAATTATCACTAAAGAGGCCACCAGTGAGGGAGGAAGCAGCAGCCAGGCATCTCTCCACCGTGCCTGGGCCCAGCTCCAGCTGAGAGCCCCCTCCCTCCTGCTACCAACTGTCTCTGCAGAGGCCACCAGTGAGGGAGGAAGCAGCAGCCAGGCATCTCTCCACCGTGCCTGGGTCCAGCTCCAGCTGAGAGCCCCCTCCCTCCTGCTACCAACTGTCTCTGCAGAGGCCACCAGTGAGGGAGGAAGCAGCAGCCAGGCATCTCTCCACCGTGCCTGGGTCCAGCTCCAGCTGAGAGCCCCCTCCCTCCTGCTACCAACTGTCACTGCAGAGGCCACCAGTGAGGGAGGAAGCAGCAGCCAGGCATCTCTCCACCGTGCCTGGGCCCAGCTCCAGCTGAGAGCCCCCTCCCTCCTGCTACCAACTGTCTCTGCAGAGGCCACCAGTGAGGGAGGAAGCAGCAGCCAGGCATCTCTCCACCGTGCCTGGGTCCAGCTCCAGCTGAGAGCCCCCTCCCTCCTGCTACCAACTGTAACTGCAGAGGCCACCAGAGAGGGAGGAAGCAGCAGCCAGGCATCTCTCCACCGTGCCTGGGCCCAGCTCCAGCTGAGAGCCCCCTCCCTCCTGCTACCAACTGTCTCTGCAGAGGCCACCAGTGAGGGAGGAAGCAGCAGCCAGGCATCTCTCCACCGTGCCTGGGTCCAGCTCCAGCTGAGAGCCCCCTCCCTCCTGCTACCAACTGTAACTGCAGAGGCCACCAGAGAGGGAGGAAGCAGCAGCCAGGCACCTCTCCACCGTGCCTAAGTCCAGCTCCAGCTGAGAGCCCCCTCCCTCCTGCTGTCTCCTGTAACTGCTGAACTTTCCAACTAAGATTGTAGTGCCTGAATTTGCTTTCCTTTTCCCCCTCCTCCTCCTCCCTCCCAATCCCCTTTCCTTTTGTGTCATGTCTTTTAGATTGTAAGCCTGTGGGCAGGGACTGTCAAGAAATACTTTTGTAAGCCGCCATGAGAGCCTTTTTTGGCTGAATGGCGGCATAAAAATACTTAAATAAATAAATAAATAAATAAATAAACCAGCTCTCCCTCACATTTTGCATACACATTTCTGATCCTTCTAGTATCTTTCATTCACTGAAAGTCAACTTTGTTCACAATTTGTTCCCAACCTTATTACACAATATTCTCTAGTGACAACGGCCTGATTTACATTTTATTCAGAATCTGAAGGAGACTTAATGTAGTTCAATGTTAGAGCACATGCTTTGCATGCAAAATGTCACTCCTGGGTTCTACCCCTGGCATCTCCAGTTACAGCTAGGGATTATTAAACTCCTTGTGGAAGGCACCTTTATTAAACTTCCTGGGTCTGATCTGAGCCATATGATGCAGCAACCAGGCTGAAGCTAAGCAGGTGTGGGACTGATCAATGTCTACATGGAAGGCCACCTAAAAATCCTATATGCTCGGGATTCTAAGTAAAACATAAGAATATAAGTGTTAATACACCATGTACATTGAAATATAGTAAGATTTCAGAAGTTATACCTGTATCTCCTCATGGGTCTCAGTGTGGGTTACCCTTCCTATGTTAACATTTTCATGGCACACTCCATTCTTCTACAGCTAATACAAAAACATATTTTATACAAACATAGAACATAACACAACAAAGTGATGGAAAATTAGCCATGCTTCTCTTACAACTTTGTTCACATTGGAATATCTTAAAATGTAGTATTTATCTTTCTGAGAACAAAGATTTAAGAAAACCAATAGGATGACAATGGATGACACCCCCTATGATGATGCCTGGGAGAAATGACAATTTCCTTTTCTACTTGTAGCCTGAAATCTGCATCAAAGTATGCCTATTCATCCCCAAACTTTAAGCAGCATCTTTGTGAGTGGAACAAGGAACTATGGGGGAAAGAAGAAATGCTCATCCTATATATACCTTTTTGTTTTTACTTTACAAGGTAGCATTTTTACTTTTAGTTGTTGGTTTTATCTTGGTTTTATGATGTGCTGTTTTTGATGTTCCATTGTTTGTATTTTGTTTTTAATATATTGTACACCACCCAGAGAATTTGGGTTATTGGGTGATTTGAAAAGCAATAAATAAAGACATAAATATCTACATAAATGGTGATATGCCAGAGGAGGGCAGCCACTCATTTGTTAGCAAAATTGCTTGTTAACGGCAAACATTGGGTGACTGATGGTTGGGAAATACCTGAAGATATCCTGAGTGTTAACCATAAGAGCTTTGGGAAGATGGCCTCCCATCCCCAAGAGATGGGAAGGGCTGATGTAAGCTGTATATGTGAGGAAACATATTCCAAATTTATATGTGAGGAAACAAGATAATCAGAGGAAGGAGAGGGGGGGCATGTTTACACCAGGGGATGGAGGAGGAGGATCTCTTGCCTGTTCTTTGTAATTACTCTTGTTGATGTCTGCTCCTCTTGTCTCCCTGCCCTCTTGTGCTCTGACCTCAGAGAAGAATTTGACCACTGCTATTGTAATCTGGACTGCAGCAAGAGTCTGTTACTGCCAGAACAGGACATACTGACCCTGGGCTCCAGTAGGTTCAGCCCTCCCAGGCAGTGTATGCTGGGAGTTGTAGGCTGCTGCTTCTTTACGGAGGCCTAGGGCTGGGCATTAAAATGGCATATTCATCATGAAATGCCCATCTGAAGCCTGCACTTTGCACAGCCCTAATGTTAAGTAACATCTCAGACAAAGAGTAACAGTAATCCCTCAACACCATGTTCTGGACACCTAACAGAAAGGATCAAAACCACTGAAAAACAGTGTTTCCAAAATCCAGTTCCACCAGACTATCAAGAAGGATAGCTTGGTCAATAGTATTGAAAACCATCAGGTGGTCCAGGAGAGCTGATAGGATCACAGTCCCACAGCCAGTTCCCAATGCAGGTCATCCACCAAGGCAACCAAAGTAGTTTCAGTCCCATAGCCTGGCCAAAGCCCAACTGAAATGGGTCCAGCTAAATGCATCTGGAGTTGCAATGCCACAACCTCACGCATCACCTTCGCCAAGAATGGTAAATTTAAGACTGGCATATAGTTAGACAAACTCCTGGGGCAAGGGAAGTTTTCTTTAGTAAAGTCCTTATTACTGCATCTATTAAACAAGAGGGAACGATCCCTTCCTGCAAAGATGGCAGTATGCATTTCAGCTCCCTGTGTATCTGGAATGAAATTGGCTACTATACAAATGACCTGAAGGACAGTCAGAGTTGTGATGCCCTTGTACAACTATCTGTTTGAAGGAGACCCATGAATTTACCCAAGGAGCTAAATATGTACGTAGTTAATTAGTAAAATTATTAATTTAAGATGAGAATAAACTGAACACCCAGATGGTTTAATAGCAGCTAAGTGCATGTTTTCAGTCAAGGGAAATCTTGTCTCACCACTCTAAAAGAATGCTTTGAAGTAAAGGCAAATGAGGACTATTTCTTTATACTTCAAAGGCTTTTGAAAATGTTTCCCAGAAGAGATTATTGAGAAAAATTAAGTAATTATGAGATGAGAGGGCAAAACTGATAAGTGAAAAGCTGTCTAAGAGAAAACAAAGAGTCAAAATAAATGGCCTATTTTATTCTCATTAACACAAGCACATGCCTCAACCCACTTTTTTAAAAGCCTTATGCTAGTTAAAGTGCATGAATTTGGGTGACAAAGTTACCATGTAACAAGTATTTAAAACAGTTAGATAAACAAGGTTCATTTGATCATTCCCCCCCCCCCAATTGGCTGCTCAATGAAGGAAGAAAGATCAGTCTATATCACCATTAATATATATATGTTTTCTATACATGTCTAAAGGTCCCAGAACAATGAAATGGAATATGGGCAATGCCACAGGAACATCAATTAATATAAAGCATACAAATGTTTGTAATGGGGAAAGAATTGTAGGTGACACAGTTCCATTCCCTGCTGGTTCTTTGTCAGATCTAATATCAGTTCTATGGAGAGAACAAGGGAAAAGAAGAGAAGATGACTTCCATATTGCCAGTAAGGAAGCAGGGAGTGGGTAGCACAAGAGTTTTTACCCATTCCAGATCTTGAAGGCACTTGCAAAGAAGTCTACGCACCTGCTTCCTTCTCTTTTGAGTTCAAGTTCTTGTGCACTACAATTCTCTTGGTAAAAAAATGTAGCATCTGTATTTCCCACCTTGATGATACCATCATCATTAAAGGTGACAAGGGATATGTTTTGATTGCAAGAAGAGCAAGTGGTAAAGTGATTGGCCTGGTGAATGAAAGAAGGATGGATATAGGAATGTAGAACCAATGCTGTTCTACTCCGTAACTCTGTATAGCCAGTAACGTACTTGGTCATTGCCATGTATCACTAAGGAAAGGGATGGATATTTTGATTTCTATCATATTTGCATTTTTTTCAAGCACAAGTTAATTCCATTCTGCTTCCACCTCAGTTTGATTCTTTTTTAAAAGTTCGTACAAAAAAAGTGTGTACATTTTCATGCGCATTAACATTTGTACACGTTTTTGGTTTCCCTTAATATATACATTTCTCTGACCATTTGCCCAATGTATGTCTTTTTGTATTACATTTTCCATAAAGTAATTCAGTACACATTTTTAATTAGAGAACTGCATTTCAACATTTGGTGAAGTGTGAAAACCAAAGGATAATTGCATTCTGGTTTTTATTTTCCAGCCCTCCAGGGTCAAAAAAAGAAAGAAAAAAAGGAGGGGACAGAAATCCTCCATTGGTGATAGCATAAGCTTTTTTCTTTTCTTTAACCCCTGTGCAAGTGGGAGGAGGATTTTGGGAAGCAAATGGTTTAGGGGAAAGGTTTGATCCTCCCCTCCTGGTGAGTGGTATTTCCAGTCTGAATCAAGGCTGCACACACCTACTCTAAAGTAAAGATAAAGATAATGTTACATAACTGATGTAATGTGTAGATTGACCCTTAGAAACTCGTAATGTCTATGGGCCCACTCTGTACATCCTCTGATTCTCTCCTCCTGACAGGCAACCACTACAAGGCGCTTGGTAGGCCTGCCTGCTGATTGGGTGCTGCTGCTGGGTAGAAGTGGGAAACATATATTGTGCTATCACTGAACATAAACAAAAAATCTCTAGTTAACATAGTCTTTCCTACCTGCCTGGAGAAGGAAGAATACAGGGGATTTATTTGCTTATTTGTTAAAATGCTTTAAACCTTGCTCCAAAATTAAGACCCATATTCGTACGATGGGTTGATTATATCTGTGCACAAAGAAGAGTCAGAAGCTTTAAGTATCTTTTTTTTAAAAAAAAGACGCCACTATGTTTTGAAACAAATTCAAATCTAATCTCCCAAAATAAATGCAGCTGACTAAAACTGATAGTCTTCAGGGCCATGAGGGAAGCTTACGATTGACTTTTAGATGAACAGAAATGAATTATTAAGGTAGCAGATCTTGTAACTGAGGAAGGAGAGACTTGCTGAGCATCTAATGAAAAGCATCCATATAGTAGAGTAGTCAAACATCCCATTTTGGCTCTGCTTCATCTAACATGCTATATATTTACAAAGATATGAAAAAGTAATTTCCTTTTCTATCACAGTTTCAATTTATTAATCCTAATCCCCAAATCCTTACCTGCCCAAACATAGGCAACAATATTCTTTATCCTTCCAAGTTGACATCTCTCAATGACCATGGGCAACATATGTATTACATACTTTACAATGTTTGAACTGAGGATATAATTGAATTCCAAGGTTGGGGGAGAGGAATCCTCTACACTGTGGGACATCACCTCAGCTGTCATTAATCATTATATTTCCCATGGAAACCAATAGATGTTATGCTTATTTATGGCACATGCCTTCAGGATTAGTTTGGGGGCAAGATTCAGACTTACCTCAAAATCAGGACATTATAGCTGGAATGTACAGTATTGATATAAAATACAAGCATATTTGTAAATTAATCCTATTTTGAGTATCTATATTATTAGTACATTTATATGCTAGAGCTAGGATTATGTAAAAATTGTAGTACAAGGTTATTTCATTTTTAATTATAAAATAGTGTTAACAAGAATAAACTAAGCATACATTTCATGAAGTCTAACAAATTAATACACAGGGTTTCTCCAATGTTAGTCCTACCTAGAAGAGACCAATTGAAATTAATAGGATTTACGTTAGACAATGGCTTTCAAACTTTGGGGCCTGTGAGCACATTTGGCATTTTGAAAAAGTAGACACCAACACAAATTGATAGGGGGGCAATCACAAAATTGATTGCCCTCTCTCTCCCCTCTTCTGCTCTTTTTGGCTGCTATTTTTTTCTCCACCCCTCTATCTTTCAGGCTCCTTTTCTTTTGTCCCTTCCTTCCTTCCCTCTCTCTGGCTCTTCTTTATCTTTCTTTTTCCCTGCAAGGGTTATTGGTGGACTTTGAACCTGCCCTCCTTCAGCTGTTTTTCAGCTGTCATTTTCCTCCCTTTAACAGAGAGGCGAAAAGCCACCCTGCTGAAAATTGGCTGGAGTGGGGGACAAATTGGCTGGAGGGAGGGTACTCCAGTAGGGATCTTGTTGCCCCAAGATCTTGATGTGGGGGGGGGAGAACTTTGTTCTCCCTCCAGCCATTTTTGGTAGTGGGCTTTTCCTCACATGTTCCAAGTGAGTGGAGGATTGGCTTCATTAACTTGCAGAGAGGGAGAATAGTATAGTGAGAGCCTCAATCTGACCTTGAAGGTGTAGTACTATGGGTGCCATGTTGGAGACCCGTGAGTTTGATTTTCATTGGATACAACCCATAATGCCTACAGAAATCTTACATACTAGAAATACAGCTGCTGCATAATTATAAGCTCATAATTTGTCATTCATATCTTTAAAGATCTGTTGACTTTAGTCATTCATGCCTTCAAATGTCTTTCTTAATGATTTTAGTCCTTTCTTTTAAACTCAAGATGTTAAAAGAAAATGTAGCAGGTATGTAATGTAACTACTAAAATAGTCTTTTTCTCAGTCTGCTTAACCATAGTGCAGCTGCTTAACCATAACGTTATGGGCATGCATCTCCTATATCTAGCTGGTATTAAAATTGTTTATTCTCTGCATGTGATAGACTTCACTGATATATTTTTTCTGTGACTTCCTCCCTACCAAGTCATTTACAGTAGACCCACTGATTTCTTCTATAACTTTAGAAGGCATGCCTGCAGCAATATTTCAGTATCTTCAGTTTCACAAAGAGAAAAGTACCTAATTAAATCAGTTTAAATTGATGGCTAGCTGTGAATGCTGATGTTTGTTTTATTTGCAATTATACACATCGTAGACAAAAATAAAATGCAGAAGTAGGACAACTGAATGCTTTCTTCAATTCAGTTTCACAGATGATTGTAAAAATTGTGTCAATGCAACATTTATTTTCTACTCTTTAGCTTTTGAATATGTTTCAGCAATTGTTTATCCTCAATTTCATGTCCCCTTTGCAAAACCTTTTGCAAGGTTTTTTTTTTATTCCAACAAGGGTTAATTTTCAGTTATTACTTTAATCCTATTTTTTTAATTTGTATTTTAATAAGAATTTGGACGAATTGATTAGAAAGATGAACTCTGTAAATCCTATTTTAAACGTATCAACATAAAAGATGTGGCGTTTTTGCCTAGTAATTCTTAGACCAGCGATTTTCTGGTGCACCCATCAGGGAGTTTCCTGTAGTTAGCAGTATTTAAGTACAATGACTGCTAATGGTTGAGAGTGGTTTGGCACCTCATTTTCAAAGGCACTTAATCTAGGAAAGTGCATGAATGTTCATTAGAACATATAAACCTGTATTGAAGCACCAGAAATTACTACCAATTGTTCTCTCCTTTCCTGAAAGCATTAGTCAATAACACTCTATTCCTCTGATATAATAATGTCTTTATTGTCTTTATATGTAAGAAATAAATTAAGCTTTGACCCCAAAACGTTTTTGTAGGTGGGGCTGGGAAGTTGTAATTGTACTGCAGGAGGATCTTTCTCACCTAGTGTCTTGTTTCTATATTCTGTCCTTTTTTACTCTGTGGAAGGAAATATTTCTTTAATCAGATTTGAGTAGTTGGGAACAAATGTTCACCCTTTTTTCCCTCCTTCCGGGACTGTAGGAATTACACTGAGAAAAATGGTGCTTAGGAAAGTCAGTGGTAAATTGTATTGACATTACTGAAGTTTGAAATTACCCAATTCAGAACTTTGCACAGATTGTAATGCTTGGGCATATTCTGAATTGAGCACCATTTCCCTGAAAATGTCTGCTCCAGTTCAGAATTTAGCATGTATCTGTGTGGTAGTCAGCACTCAGCAGACTTACCACCCAAAGTCAGCTGTTTTGTAGGTGCAAAAATTATTAATGTTTTGTATCTGCTAAAATTATTCATTGTTAAAGTTCATTACTGTCTTGAATGCTGTGAAACTACATGAATTACAAAGGAAGCTACCCTGTCTGTAGAAATGTTTTAATGTTAAACCCTTACTCTCAATAAAACTCTCATTGATCGCTATGAACTGCATGACTAGATAACTCGACCAAGCACACTTTTGTTCTATATTTGGGTCAGTTATCTTGATTGCATCTTACAAATGTTTTGTGCAATGGTTAGCTCTAGCCAGATCTTAAATCTAGTTCCTTGGCATTTTGGTTCTGGGGCAAGGAGTTGAATTTATGAATGTTCCTCATGACTGAATGTTCCCCTATTTAAAAAATCCATGTACATAAAAAAGGGGGGATAAAAGAAAGGGACAATACCTGAGATGGGCAAATCCTCCTCAAATATCCTCACATTAGCTTGGGGTTTCCTTGAATTTTCTTTCTGAAACTTGGGAAATTTCAAGAACCAAAACTAGAGACTCTAAAGCAGGGATGAGGAACTTCCAGCCATTTGGGCTGGATGTGGCCTCTTGGAGTTCTCAATATGGCCCACAAGCGGCTTCTGCTATTACTTCTGATCAGAGATAAGAGGGCAATTATGGGCAATTATATCGCAAATACTCTGCATAGAAATGAGCTGTGCTTTCACAGGCAGCACACTCCATTATTTAAATGGATTGACAGAGGGAATGCAGAAAATGAGGAAGGCCCTTTTTACACCTAAGGATTATCCCAGGAAAATGGAGGGATCATCTCTGCCTGCTCCTGAGATCCCCTGTGTGTCATTTGGATGCACAGGGATGATCCCGGGACAATCCCAGGGGAAAAAGGCAGGTATAGAAATAGCTGAAGTCAGGAAAATTTAGACACAGGACTTATTTTTAACTCAGCATTGCCAGATTGGCTGAGATAGAAGTTTAAGGTCTTAACTTCTATCTCTGTTGATTTGTAGGAGACACAATATGCCATGAGAGGCTCTCTGTAACATGCAGCATGTGAACACAAGCATTTGCTTAAAAAGTGAAATTCTATATGTATAGAACCGATAAACTATTCGTGCTGACCAACATTTTGGAGTTATTTTGATGAGAAGCAGCAAGTGAGTGTTCGATGCTTGAGGAATATTAATGGATCATTTGGGTTTAGCAAAAGCACAGCCAACTAGACAGTGCTGGAACAGGATATATGTTTTCAAGTACTAGTAGTATTCTTCTGAAATGGAATATGAAAGAGATCACTCAATAGCAGATGAAAACTCATGGTAGAAAAGATAATGAGGTAATGTAGACTTTGAAGTCAGAAGCCTAAGGAATGGTTCACATAAAATTGCCAGTATGTGGGCCCTGCTTTAACTCAGCCCTTGTAAAAGGTTGTATGTATAAAAACTCACTTTATAGACTGGGAGAAATTCTTCATGCTAGCATGATGAGTTGCTACATATGTGAATTCTTTCACAGGAAGCTATCATAATGATGCAGCTTATCATCCACATGGTGACTGTTCTGGGAACCCTAAGAAGTGGTCTGATCAGTGGAATTTTCTCCAGAAAATATTGTGCAATTTCCAAAGTTAGAATAAACATTTAACTAGAATAGCTTAGATCCAAGCCTTTCCTCATCACTAAAACAGTTTATTTATGACATACCTTCAAACCCTTCTATGTATGCAATAATTACTGCCCTAAAGAAAGGTCTTTGTTGTGGTCAGTCTGTAAGGATTTATCTATTCAGAACACACGTATTTGTTTGCTGACTTTATATCCACATTTGTCAAGCCATTACTTATTTTATCCCCCAAGCAATGTTATGAGCTTTGTTGATATGTTTGCTCTATAAAATGCCTGAGTTTATGTATACATTGGTTTAATGTTTTATTCCATTCCACATTTTGCTATTCATTTTATGAGTAGATATATAGCATCATTTGGTTTAAATTTGTAGCAGTATTACATTTAAGGCTCTTTTATGATACAACATCACAAACAGAAATTATTTTATCTCTTAAATCTTGTTTACTTTATCTTCAAGAAAGGAAAAGTCACAAAATCTTAAATAACATAAATATTTTTGACAGCTATATTAAGCTTTCTTCCCGCACATGCAGGCAAGCACACACGCATAAAGCTTTAAAAAGGAAATTGGTCACAAGCAACATTGGTGAACTTTCTTAAGTTGCTCAGTCTCAAGACAGGGTTGTAGCATTTCAGAAAAGAAATGAGCAGTAATTCAATCCAAAGTATAAAGCTGCACAACATTTTAAAAAGCTAGCACTGGATTAGAATACAGGCATAGATTAGCATTAGAGGATTTGGGGGTGTATTTTTATATACTATATATTCCAAGTTTCTGCCTGACAATATATCTCCAAAAAAACAAATAAGGCAGTGCTAACTGAAAAAGGCATTGCATTCCAATTTCTTCTCTTTAAAGGTTCTGCTGTAACCACATAGTAAAAGAATAACTCTCACCCAATGTTTTCATACCTGGACCTGGAGCACTTGTGAGAAAGCAAAGGCAGAAACGGCAAAGATTCAACCATAGCAGGAGGGACATACAAGGAGTAGGCATAAATTATGATGAGACTTAGTTTCAACTAACCTGGCATGTTTAGAAAGCATAGAAAGAACAGGGTATTTAGCTATTGATATGCTGAATATTGTATAATTTAATTTATTTTTTAAAATTAGCACATTTGCAGCTGAAAAATAACCCTTATTGTTTGTTATCTTTTGGTTGCTCTTGCTGCTGCTACTTCTCAAGTCAATTTTCCTCTTTCTAATTTTCCCTTCTTTGTCCTTGGCTCCATTTGCTGATATTTTAATTCAACTGGTAACCTATGCAATTTTGTTAAATCTGTCTATGACATCATCACATCAGATATCACTTAGATTTTCACAACGATTTGGATTAAATATCAGGAATAGTGAGTGTAGGCCAGGAAAGCTATTTTGATGGCAATGAATACTGGACATTACCAGTTCACTTGGGTGATTTTTGATATTCCTAAAAAACAAAACAAAAAGGTGATCTAAATATTTTTAATTTTAACTCAGAGCTGTTACTATTTAAGCTCCTGTAACAAGAGGGAAACACGTGGAGGTTGCCCTTGGTCTCACAAAGTTTGGGAAGGATGTCCTTCAAGGAGACACCTGAATCTTGCACAAGTGTTAGGTATTCTCTAGCCAGATTATATACTTGTAGCAGAAAAATGTTCTGTGTGAATAACAAGTAATTTTGAGCATGCAATATTCAAAGACGTTAAGAGCCAAAACAGACATTACTTTAAATATGTATCTAGCAGTTATGTGTTCGTTTAATTTTTATTAAATCCACATCTTAAAAGGATCCCTATGCAGCATGCTGGGGTCTTAAATCTGGATCAAGAGCCCTGCACTTACTCTAGAGTAAAAAGAAAAAGGAGACAGAGCTGCTAGGCATTTAAAATAATGTCCCTAAGTAATTGGGGCTAAGTAATTGGTCCTCAGATGGTTTTTTAAAAGTAGAGTAATAAGCCCTAAGATGTTTTTAAAATGTAATCCAATCCAGGCTTTTTCTCCAGTTGAGTTTTAAAGTCCACATATCATCAGAACTGCTTATGTCAATGTTTGAAAGACACCTTGCACTGTATCAAGCTGTTTCCCCCTATTTGCTTATCAGTATGTTTCCCAAACTGGGCAGGTTAGCTAAGGCTGAGTAAATACTGTGAAAATCACTGTGCATGTGTGAACTTTCCCAAGGTGCATGGATCTCTGGAAATTACTTCAATTATGCTCAAACATTATTTTGAAATCAACAGAAAGACATCTCTTCAATATGAATAGTTCAAGTTCGATGTGTCTTGTCTGTGTCAACTGAACCATTTCTCCTTTTCTCAAATGAAAAACACACCCTGAAATTTATTTATTTATTACATTTTTATACCGCCCAATAGCCAATGCTCTTTGGGCGGTTCCCCAAAATTAAAACCATTAGGAACATAGTAAAACATCCAACAAGCTACCAACAAGCTATTTAGTTTGTATGTGTCCTTTTATCTTTCAAGTCTTTGTCTATCTGTACACATTTGTAGTGGGTACGTCTACAAAAAAAGTTGGGATGTTCGGATAGGGAAACACTTCACTGAGAAAGATTTTTTCCCCCTACACATAACGCATAGAAGAAGAAGAACAGATTCTGTCCATAACAAATATTATTCAACCACTAGAACTGCACAGGCTTCATTATAATTGATGCAATGACCTTAATTTACTATGGTTATCTGACAGTTTTCTATGAAGCAATTCTACTTCTCCTTTGAATGCAGTTCTATAATGAGAAGTAGTTGGGGAGAGTGACCACTACCCTTTGCTCTGCTCTCTCAGTACTGCTATTATGCACACATTTTCATTTTCATGCTTACACAGACATTTTAAAACATCAACAAGCATATTATTTGTTGTGTAACTATTAAAAATCTATTTCAACCTGGCAATAAATTGCAATTACAATTTCAAAAACCAACATTTAAAGTAACATCTTAAAGTAAAAAGCATATATTATTTATATTGGAGTTAAGATACTGCTATTATCAACTCTTCCACTGTCATAATCATGTGCATATGAATATAAATGAATGCTTCACTTCATTTGTGTCAACATTTGCAGAAAATAATATGACAGAGTGCAGGACTCCAGGGATTCATCTGACATTATTGAATAGTCTCTTACCCTAGGATATGGCTTTTAGCTGCCCAATCAGAGACAGCATCACACAAAAGAAGATTTATAGTTAGCTTATGTAAGTCTCACAGACTGATCGGTCCAACTTCTAAAGAATGCTGTAAGGGACTGGCAAATACTGTTGCCTTTTTAAAGAAAATAAGAAAAATATTTTCTTCTGAAAGGGATCCATATAATGACAATCATGATAGTGTGAAGTGATAGGTAAGAAAACATAAAGCTAAAATTTAAATGCTACTCTTTATTTTAAAGAGAAACAATACATGTAAGTGGGTTAGCCTCAGATAACATAAACCTCAACAGCAATTAAATACATTAAAACATAGAATGCAGAGTAGTTTTCTGAGTGCAACTACAAACTGAATCAGTACTCATCTCTATCTTGGGTTTTAAGTATTTTTTAAAGAATTTAATAAAAAACCTAGGCTCACGACTGATCTCAGGGGTCTGGATTGTAAAAGGCACACAGCGGCCACCCACCTGCACACTCACAATGGCCGTCTGGCATCCCACCCATGGCATGCTGGGAGTTGTAGGCATGAGCCTAGTTTTTTTTTAAATTAAATTCTTTAAAAATACTTAAAACCCAAAATTTTGTGTTTTTAGATTTTCTGGTACATTGTATAGCGAGATCTATCAGCTTGCTAAATTTCTAGTTTCTAACTCATCTAGAAGTGGGTAAATATTTCCGGACATACATCCCACACACATACTTTCAGCTTTATAAGTAGAAATTTGTTACATTTATATCCTGCTTCCCCCCACCCCTTATGGAACCCAAGGTAGCATATTTAATCGCTCTCCTCTTAATTTTATCTTCACAACAACCCTGTGAGGTAGGTTGGGCTAAGAGTCTGTGACTGGCTCAAAATCACCCAGTGAGCATCCATGGCCGAGTGGGTACTAGAACCCAGATCTCCTGAGTCCCAGTCCAGCACTCTAAGCCACTACAGCACACTGGATTTTGGGGGATTTAACTATTTTCCCGCCACATACTAATTTCTCATTATGAACCCCCACCCCACCCGCCGTTTGCTAAGCAGAAAGCATGTTTTGCCCTCTGTGGGTAATAGCAGTTTGGAACAGGGAAGGATTTGCCCTGGTGAATGGACACACCACAGCCGTGATCCAGCCCCTTCCCATGGCTGTTTTTAGAGGAGTGGTGGTGGTGCAAGATCTATTCACATCATGTGTAGTTTGGCTTTAAGAATTAAGAAAAAGTTGTAAAAGGATGAAGCACAGCAATAATGACCAAAAAGCAATACTAAGGAGGAGAGGAGCAAGAAGAAAGAAAAATTTAAAAGGAGAAAAGCCTTCCTGAACTGCACTAATTCTGCATTTACAAAGGCCCTGGCTTTAAAATGCTGTGGAAGAAGTAAGATTGATGAGCTTCTACTAGTCTCTTAAGTCTTGTTTAAGCCTTCACCATCAATCAGGCATGGTACACTTAAAGAAAACTAAAGAGCTTACCTCATCTGTGATAAACACAGTCTGATAGGAGACGTTGTATAGACAAAGTGACAGTTCCAGGTGCAACTAAAGCTTCACATCTATATCCCCAGCCTTCTCATCTTCCAAAGTATCTCCCCTGGCCTACAAATAGTCTTCTTCCCAGTGTCAACAGGCCACCATAGGTAAATATTTTCTACTATTCCTTTATCCAGAAAAGTGGGCGTCTTATTGGGTAGAGGGGTGGAGAGAAAATAAGTTCCATTCACAGTTCCTGGAGGAACAGTGACTTACAGGCACAAATGTTGGGCCTAAGCTGAGAAAGTAATGACAACGCTCACACATCCTTAGCAAGTGCTCATGCCATGATAGGACAGGCCAGCTCATATTTATTTATTTAGAAGATTTATATCACACCATTTGTCCCTCATAAGGCTCCAAATGCATCTTACACTAAAAATTAAACAAGTACAATAAATAGATTAATAAAAGAATTAAAACAGAAGACAGCAACAACACAGAAACCAAAAACAGCATTCGAAATAGTTTTAAACAGCAAGTTTGAAAAAATTATGCAATCCATAAATATGCTTTTAGAGGATCAGCAAGCAGCACTAACAAAACCTCAGATCTAAAAACTTTACATACTATTTTCTAAGCTGTGACAATACGTGTGCATTTATACAAAAATGAGAAATTACTAACATTGAGCAAGATTCCCTTCAGCCTAGACTATCTCTGAGCCACATTTTTTTTGTATAAGTGGTTTGCAAATATCTATTTGGAAGTGATGACAATGATTATAAGAATTGCAAACTGTGCCAAAGAAGAGCTGTCTATTTTGTTGTACATGCCAAATTTTTACTAGCATGTTCCCTGTTGTGTAGAACAGCAAAGATGCAGCAGCAGCTGGCCACTATCAGTAGGTTGCCATTTTGAAGATTTTTTTTAATTATTGGCAGAAATGCTGTAGTTGCTTGCTTCACATATGTAATGCTCATGTAATTTGCCAGTCATTTTGTGAAGTCAAAACAGAAAGGTTGATTGTTGAAATCACTTCAAGTGGAGACGTTTAGGAAATCTGTACTAAAATTTCTGCTGCTTACATACATTATCTACCCCTTCTAATGCAAGATCTCTTCTTGCCTTTTGCTGTTTCTTCCTGCATTCTTATTACCAGGGATACACTTACTTATGTTTTTAATCAAACTGTTTTCATTTTATGATATAAATTTTCCTATCACCATGCATGCTATTCCAAAAGAAAATATTTAATCGATACACTTAATTTAGGTCCTACAACCAAGGCAGACTAAACTAAAATTGATTACAGTTAAAGCTAAACAATATAGGTGGCCTTCCCAACAAAATGTTTTTGTGCCAGCAGCATGAAGTTTGGGGCAAATGCATGAGTAGCAATAAATGCACACACAGACAGGAGTGGTTTAACAAATGTTCACTACTTTTATTGGTTACAGTTTCACAATAGATTTGACATGGCGTAGGTCAAGGATCCTATCATTGAGCAGCCCATCTGCTGGCCAGTACTACCATTCCAGCCCATGAGCTGAGTTAATGTAGATGGGAGAGGCAGGAATCTTGGGCCCACCACAGCATAAACCAGTAATGTGAGCCCTTCCTGCAGCTTGTGTGGCAGGCATGCCAGCCTGCGAGCTATGCTGGGACTTGAAGTCACACCCTCAAGATTCCTTATGATGATCCCTATCAGAGGAAGCAGGAGCTCAATGCCACTTACCTCTAGCAATGATTCTGTACCAAATGCTACCCCAAAGAGTTGTGACAGAAAGCAGGGAAAATTGAGATAAAAACAAGGACAGACATCCCTGATACAGTAAGATAAACACTTAAGGCAGAAGTGCATCTTGCTATGAGGAAGGCAATCCCCCCTCCCCAACATGCACACCTACAGGACCAACGTGTATGTGGGTAAAATTCCTTTCCAACCCCAATAACTGGCAGTTAACTTCTGCCCACAGCAAAGTGACATGTGGATTTAGGGGCAGTAATGCTGAAGCTGCTGGCAGTCTCTCCTGTTAATATCCCACGAATGGACCGTCTAGGCTGCCTAAAAGGCTTCACCACTAGGAGAAAACCAACATTGTTGATTGGATTCTAGGATGAAGCCTCAGACGTAAGTCCATGCAGCCAGAAGACAGCAGTTTCAATGCTCCCTCCTGTGCCCCTGGCATGGCAGATACAAAGAGGTGCTCCCCAGTCAAGCAGGGAGCTGGTGCTTAGCAATTCTTTAATTGTGTCTACTTGGATAGCAGAGGGTTATAAAAAGATGGATGTATTATTTCAAACAGTGGAGAATATGGTAAGGATATTGAATAGATAAAGCTATGCTTGTGGACTGTACATTTTAACCCCCACCCAAAATCCAGGAACTGCTTGTTCACAGACCATAAATCATCATATTAATATAGAGCTGTTACAGTAGATACCAGATGGAACTGATCTTGGTTACTAGCATTTCATTTTTAACTGTGCTCATTTGCAAAGATAGTGAACCATGGTAAGACCTATTATGACTGGCAGAGAAGTGGCAAACCAAATATATAAAAATATAAAGAGGCTGAAAGTAGGGATGATTGTAGGGATGATCATAAAATAGTAAAGTTGGAAGGGGCCTATAAGGCCATCGAATCCAACATCCTGCTCAATGCAGGAATCCACTTTAAAGCATCCCTGACAGATGGTTGTCCAGCTGCCTCTTGAATGCCTCTAGTGTGGGAGAGACCATGACTTCCCTAGGTAATTGGTTCCATTGTTATGCTGCTCTAACAGTCAGGATGTTTTTCCTGATGTCCAGCCAGAATCTGGCTTCCTGTAACTTGAGCTCATTAGTCCATGTCGTGCACTCCGGGATGATTGAGAAGATATCCTGGCCCCACTCTGTGTGACAAACTTTCAAGTATTTAAAGAGTGCTATCATGTCTCCCCTCAACCTTCTTTTCTCAAGGCTAAACATGCCCAATTCTTTCAGTCTTTCCTCATAGAGCTTTGTTTCCAGACCTCTGATCATCCTCGTTGCCCTCCTCTGAATCCCCTCCAGCTTGTCTGCATCCTTCTTGAATTGTGGTGCCCAGAACTGTACGCAATACTCAAGATGAGGCCTAACTCGTGCCGAATAGAAGGGAACCAGTACTTAAGTGATTTGGAAACTATCCCAAAATAGCATGTGCTTTTTTTGCAATCACACCACACTGTTGACTCATATTCAGCTTGTGATCTACAATTCCAAGATCCTTCTCTCTAGTAGTACTGCTGAGCCCATCTTGTAACTGTGCAATTGGTTTCTTTTTCCTAGGTTTAGAACTTGGCCTTTATCCCTGTTAAATTTCATTCTTTTGTTTTCAGCCCAGCATTCCGGCCTATCAAGATCACTTTGAAGTTTGCTTCTGCATTCTAGGGTATTAGCTATCCCACCCAATTTTATGTCATCTGCAAATATGATAAGCATTCTCTGCACCTCCTCATCCATGTCATTAATTAAAATGTTGAAGAACACTGGGCCCAGGACTGAGCCCTACGGTACCCCACTTTTACCTCCCCACAGTTTGAGAAGGTACCATTGATTAGCACTCTTTGAGTCCAATTCTGTAGCCAACTGTGGATATACCTAATAGTTGTTCTATCAAGCCCACTTTTAACTAGTTTGCTGATCAGAATTTCATGTGGTACTTTGTCAAAAGCTTTGCTGAAATCAAGATATATTATGTCCCACATTCCCACAGTCCACAACGGAGGTTACTGGATCAAAGAATGAGATCAAATTAGTCTTGCAGGATTTGTTCTTGACAAATCCATGCTGGCTTTTAGTAACAAGTTCCACTGTAAAGAAGGCTAAAAGAATAATTATTTACTCATTTGTGGTTGGCCTTGTATAATTTTGGGCCTAACACTTCATATGGCTTAGACGCTACAGGGATTTCATGTGCATAAATTCCACCTGGCAGGTGTGTCGTGGTATGTATACTGATTGTGGAAACATCAGTATACATACCATGTGGCCCAGTCTTCCTATTGCTTTGATATTTTTAGGAGGGCTGGATATTTGACCAAGTTTTATATACCATTACAAAATAACCCTAAAGCATAGTACAGCCAATAAGATATAATAAAATCATATAATATCAACCGAGATAGCATGGCACAATATACTTATTACCATGTCTGCTTCAAAATGAAGAAAAGTATTCTGATTTCATTAAAGATTAATGTTCCTTCCCACATAATATAATTTGGTTCAATAGCCCTAAAATGTTAGTCACTATTTGGCCCAGATTATCTAGCCAGAACAGGGCAATGGTTCAGGGAATGATATCTAGGGGCAAGGATATTAATTGCTAATATAAGCAATACTACTCATTGCAGTAAAGTAGTCACTCCAAAAGGCTAGGCCAGTGGTAGGCAACCAAGAGCTGTTTTTATACCGCCCAAGGAGCTTTGGCTGTTGGGTGGTATAAAAATGCAAATAATAATAATAATAATAATAATAATAATAATAATAATAATAGAGCCCTCCAGATGTTCTGGACTATAATTGCTGTAATTTCTTACCAATGGCTATGCTAGCTATGGCTTGTGCAGTCTAATACATCTGGAGGACCCCAGGTTGCCTACCACTGGGCTAGACATTTTTAAATTGATATATATGCTGTGAAGATTTCATATTCCACTGACTTAAAATAGGTAAATTTCCAAGGATTGCAATAAATCATTCAATGGCTATTGTAATCTTCTAAAAGATTATGATCATAATAAAGAAGAGATGGTTATGTAATTTTCTCTAGGAGCATCTGTGACCTAAATAATTAATTCTGAAAATTTGATTGATTGTAAATTGCTACAAAATAACTATGGATGTTAATGTGAAGGCTATAATAAAAATATATTTCAGAATGTTTGGCTATAACAATTGTACTTGAATCAAAAGACATTGTTGATATTTGCCTATATTTCAATTCCACCCCCCCCCCCATCAATTCCATTTGAACTACTTTTTCCAGATATATATGTCTCTGCTCAGTAAGCAAGTACAATTCCACCAATGTCAGGAATAGCACCCATGTATATCAGAAATTAATTTGCAGAAGCAAGCTTTGTCTTTGATGTGCATAATATCATGGTTGTTTGCATAATGAAATCTCTCAAATCTCACATTTGCCATGCAGGGGAGCTACTTTGGGATATATCTGATTACATTATAATTGCTATGTTTGCCAGCCTCCATTCTGCCTGAAAGACTATTTTGTCAAGAGGCATACTGCTAGTAATACCCAAGCATATTCATTAGGGCTTAAGCGTGATTACAATACCAACAAATGTGTCATGGAAGTAGCTCAGTAAACACTGCTGTTGTGTGCACTGCACCTTACATTCTTACTGGAGCTTTCTTCTGAGCTCTAATAGCTCCCAATAGGTCTAGTTACAACAGACCTCAGAGCCGCTTCTAGAGTTATGTTGCTATGAAACAACACCAAAATGACTGCATAAAGGTACCATAAAGTGATGCACATATGACACACAGCTGTGGCAAACATGGCTTTACAGAGCTGCCTGACACAGCCTTCAGTGTGCACTGACACAAGCCAAAGGCTCAGACAATAATACAGAACAAGCTGCGTACCCATATAGGGAAAGCAGACCTAGCCTCAGTTATGCATGCACTAGTTACATCCAGACTGGACTATTGTAATGCACACTACGGGGTGCTGCTTTTGAAGATGACTTGGAAAGTTCAGCTAGTATAGAACATGGCCACATGAATCCCTGTTGGTGTTAGACAATCAGATCATTTTACATCAATGCATTGTTGCTGGTGCATTTCCAGGGTGAATTTAAAGTCCTGGTGTTGACCTTTAAAATGGTTTGGTTTCTGAAGAACTGCCTACACCCTTATGGACCTGTCCTGGAGTTCAGAAAATTGGAGGCCCTACTAGTTGCTTGACCACCATTACGATCTGTATGGTTGGCAGGCACTTGAGTCAGGGCCATCTCAGTGGTGGCCCCTGCACTACGGAACAACTTCATAAGATGTATATAGTGTTTTATTTTTTATTTGGTTTTGTTGGTTTTTAATTAAATGGCTTTTATTACATATGCTGCTGCTTACATTGCTGGTTCATTTAAAAATTGGTTTTAAAATTAAGGATCTATAATGGGGCCAGAATTGAACTGTGAGCTTTAATATCATTGACCAGCTCTAGGAGGTTATGTCCCATATCTCCTTACTTATATATGATGTCTTTAGTGTATTTCTTGAGACTTTTTATGAATTAAGTATTAATGCATTACTTAGCAGTCTTTCAAGACTCCTGTCCTTCCAAGCTAGCTTACAATATAAGACATATAATTCCATATTTATACTGTCAGTTTGGAAGAACTGAGTTCTTGAAAGGCTGCTAAGAAATTAATTTATTCATTAATTAAAAAGACTTCTGAAAGAAACTAAAGACAGCATATACAATTAAGGAGGTGTGTGACATAGGGCCGATCTACACCAAGCAGGTTATAACACTTTTAAAACGGTATGAAAACTGTATATGTAATATGTCCTGGGCCTGAACAGTTGTCATAACTATTATAAACTGTTATAAGCAGTAGTGTAGATCCTGCCCCGGTCTCCCTGAACTGAAGTGAAATTAAAGCTTACAGCTCCATTCTGGTACCCTGCAGACATCTTTCTTTGTGAAACTGACATGAAACAATTACTTCAATTTCAAGAATGCTATTATAGAAAATTTAGCATTTTTATAAAACTTGGTATATGAATTGGGCCAAGTTCTATTCATAGAGATTACTCTGGTGGCTGCAATGAAACTTAAGCTAGGAAAGATTGAGCCCTATGACCTTAAACCCACTCTGTTTTTTATTTTGCCTTTTCCATGCCACTATACATTGCTCAAATCAGGAAAATTATAAAGAAGAATTTAGACACAGAAGTGGCAGCAAATGTAGACAATTTTGTTAAACTGTCAAGAATCTACAATATATCTTGAAGCAGCCTGTAAAAGGACATGATAATATATACACATTCATGACTGAAAGTTTACATGACCTGCCAAGAATATAGATTCTATTATTCTTTTGGTATTCACTGAGAAGGGGATCATGTCAAGAAAGTGCCAGAGAGAGGGGGGGAAACTAATCAGTTTTATAGATAAAGAAGTGGCTTAGGTTCTTATTCAAAACTAACAATAATGCTTAAATGTCTTTCATATAGTTTTAAGATATTTTCACAGCCAATTAAAGTGGTAAATCTCATAGTAAAGTTGGTTGCAACTGAGGGATACTAAATACACTGGGGATAAAGAACTTTGGTGTAGTGGCTAAAGTGTTGGACAGGGAGTTGGGAGATCCAGGTTCTAGTCCCCATTCAGCCATGGAAACCCACTGGATGACTTTGGGTCAGTCACAGACTCTCAGCCCAACCTACCTCAAAGGGTTGTTGTTGTGAGGATAAAATGGAGAGGAGGAGGGTTATGTATGCCGCCTTTGGTTCCTTAAGAGGAAAAAAGGTGGGATATAAATCCAATAATAAATAATAAATATTGAGCCCAAACACTAGTTGAGCCTAAACACCAGCTTGTAAAGCTCTCCAACCAGGGCACACACCTTCTCAGCTCCCTTGCCTTTTCCCTTCTTTGACCCATCCCTATCTTTGATTTTTGGCTGTTGAAATGTGATCTGTGCCTTTCCCATGCATTCCAGATTGTCCTTTCCTCACTGACCTCTGCTCCTTTTTCAGCATGTCTGTAGCATTTCAGTCTTTTGCCCAGAAATCTTTGTTGTGTTCAACTCTTCTTCCGTGCTACTCAGAAGTTTTGTTGCTTTGTTGCATCAGGACCCTTTGTTATTCTCAGATAAGGAGTAAAAGTTCTGTGGCAGCACATAATTTCCTCTCTGAGAAGGTCAGATTGGCCCCACCAAGTTTTGTTTAGGCTGACTTGAATGGGTTCTAAACAGTTTCATTCCATTCCAAACATCTCCAGATGTTTTAAAAACAATTTGCTTTGTTCTTAATTGGTCATTTTGCTGTGACACTGTTTTTAAAGTTGTATATTGCCTTAAGGGGATAAATAAATATTTTAATTATTAAATAGCATGGATGTCTAGATCCAAAGAACATCAATAAAAAATATGTATTTGAGAACAAAACATAAACCTAGGTTTCTATTAATAAATTCTATATCAATAAGTTTTTGACCATAAAATCACCTTTAAAGCTGAATAAGAACCAACTTGTCCAATATGAAGCTGTCCACCTATCAAGATTATCAGCTGACACACTGCTTCTTCAGAGCAAACTACGATTACAAATGTAGTTCAAGGAAACTCAAAACAGAGTTTCTTATCAGGGCAATTCCTTCTCAGGAAGTTCATATGGCCACACATCACGCATCACGGAACCCCCAAGCTACGAACCTGCTCCTTCAGAGGGAGTGCAACCCCATCCAGAACAGGTTGAACACACTCCATCCGGTCAGCAGAACCACCCACTAGGAGCATCTCAGTCTTGTTTGGATTGAGTTTCAATTCATTAGCCCTCATCCAGTTCATTGTCACAGCCAGGCACTGGTTCAGCACATCCACAGCCTCATCTGATGAAGATGAGAATGAAAAATAGAGCTGCGTGTCATCAGCATACTGATGACAACGCCCTCCGAAACTCTAGATGACTGCATCCAACGGTTTCATGTAGATGTTGAATGGCATGGGGGACAAGACTGACCCCTGTGGAACCGCATACTGGAGAATCCATGGAGCTGAGCAATGTTCCCCAAGCACCACATTCTGGAACCAACCCGCCAAATAGGAACAGGACCACTGCAATGCAGTACCTCCCACTCCCAACTGAGCCAGTCATCCCAAAAGGATACCATGGTCAATAGTATCAAAAGCCGCTGAGAGATCAAGGAGAATCAACAGAGTCACACTCCTCCTGTCTTTCTCCCAACATAGGTCATCATACAGGGTGACCAAGGCTGTTTCCATGCCAAAACCAGGTCTGAAACTCAATTGAAATGATCCAGATAATCAGTCTCATCCCGGAGTGTCTGGAGTTGGCCTGAAACCACTCACTCAAGTACCTTGACCAAGAATGGAACATTTGCCACCGGCCTATAGTTATTAAGATTTTCCAGGTCCAGGGAAGATTTCTTAGGAGTGGTCTCACTACCACCACTTTCAGATAACCCGGGACCACTCCCTCTAACACAGAGGCATTAATCACTTCCCTGGCTTGCACGAACCTGTCCAAGCACCGTGTCAATATTCTTAAGATGTACCAACTGAAATTCATCCAAGAAAACAGAACAGGGCTGTGCTCTGGATACCTTGCTTTATTCACCTGCTAGAACACTGGAGTCTAAAGCCGTTGCTAGATGAGGAGTTAGCGCGGTGTGAGGCCCGGTCTCCCTGCTGTGCATCCAGATGACGCACAGGGGATATTGGGGTCAGGCCGGGCTAAGTCCTCCCTTGACCCGGGATAAGCGGATTCGCGTATGGCCCGGCTTTTCTGCAGCCCCGGGCTGAGGCCGGGGCTGCGGAAGGTCTGTCCATGGCTTTTCCCAGCTGCTTGCTTACTCGCGAGTAGCCGGGAGAAGCCACGCACTGGGCACAGCATTCCATAGGAGCGCTGTGCCCATCGGGCCGGGGGGGGAATCACGGGGGGGAGATGGGGGCTGGGAAAAAGAGCGGACCCAGCAGGAGAGATGGGGGGAGAAGAACGGGGACAGGCATGGCGGACGGGGACAGGCATGGCGGACGGGGACGGGGGACAGGCATTGCAGACGGGGGACAGGGCATGGTGAGCGGGGACGGGGGACAGCCATGGCGGATGGGGGGAAGAAGAACGGGGACGGGGGGACAGGCATGGCGGACGGGGAAGAATGGGGACGGGGGACAGGCATGGCGAATAGGGGGGAAGAAGAATGGGGATGGGGACAGGTCATGGCGGACGGGGGGAGGATGGGCAGCGGGGACAGGGCATGGCGGACGGGGACGGACATGGTGGACGGGGGGAAGACGGGGGAAATCAGGGGGAGCGGGGAACCCTTTATTTTTTTAAAAAAACACTTTTTGTGGGTGTGCTCCTGCGCAAATGGCTCTTTAAGAGGAAGAACACTGGAGCACGCAACGGGGCTTTCCCTTACCCCGTCGCATGTTTACGTCTAGCTAGGGGCGACAGCGTGCGCTAGTTGCAGCGCGGCCTCACCCCGACTCCCCACCGGATTATCTGGTAGGTCTAGCAAGGCTCTAAGTCCTGGCAGATGCCAAAGATTTTATTCTGGAAGTGCCTAGCAAATTCATTACAGCGGGCCTCAGATGATTCTACCATGTCCTTGGGGCCAGCATGTAATAGCCCCCAGACAATTCTGAAAAGCTGCATTGGGTGGCAGATTGATGATCTGATAGTGGCAGCAAGATATTGGTTTTTTGCTGCCCACACTGCCCCTGAATATACCTTACTATAGGCACTTACCAGTGTTTGATTGCATCCACTAAAGAGTTCATCTCCATCTGCCCTCAAGCCATCTCCTATTTTGTTTCATCGCTCTCAGCTCTGGGGTATACTATGGAGCTGTAGGAGCTCTACTCAGGAGAGGGTGCTCAGAAGCAATAATGTCAACCGCCTGGGTCATTTCTGCATTCCACCGATCAACCATGGGTTGGTATTATTTGCAAACCCTGTAGAATGGTTTAACAAAACAACCCAGAAACCAAGTTTGCATGATCATGGAGGGAAAATAAGCCACCGTGGCTTATTTTCCCTTTGTGATTGTGTGAAACTGCCTGGAATTTACAACACAACAATAAACCATGGGATTTTTTCTTGGGCTACTCGTGTTTATGGGTTTCCATTGAACTGTGGCTTGTCATTACAAGTGAACCATGCACTATGGTTTAACTATGGGTGGATAAACATGAACAATCCATAGTTAAAACACAGTGCAGTGTTCACATGTAATGACAAGCCATGATTCAATGACAACTCATAATAATACCATACTCTGGGTTATTGTTACAGGCAAACCGGGCCTGTATTATGAGAATTTGCCTATACAAAGATATTGTCCAAGCGTATGACAGACTCTTTCAAATGAAAGCACTTTAAAATAGTACTACTAAGTACTCAGTAAGCCACCTAAATCTGAAATGTGGCAAATCTACTTATAGTTTCAAATCTGGAAGGCAATTTGAATGCCGGCAGAGTTCAGCTTTATCCAATGAAATGGGAAACACAGTATGGACGGAGTACTCTGTGCATGTTTATACATTTTAGAAAGTTGCACCAGTAATTCAAACAAATAAGGCTATGAAGCACTCTAGAAATGTGTTTTCTCTAAACAAGAGAGAGAGAGAGAGAGAGAAATGAGATTGCAAAACAGGTTAGGGGGAACATGTTATTTAAAAGGCAATGTTTTCCTAAAATAAATGTCCATCTTTAGTTGTTTATTCTTGTATTCTCAGTTGAAGTTTAGATTTAGAGACAAAATAACAGATGCCAATTAGCATAATTGAGTGTTCAAAAATAACATTAATGCCTCTATTACTTATAATATATTCACCCAAATGTTTCATTAACTTACTAATGTAATATTAATGAGAAAACTAACTAAAATTTCCTCGGCCCCGCAACTACAAACTGCCAGCTAATCATTAAATCCCATGTCCCATTTCACTTAGTTTCATCTGCGCAGGTTCTTTTGCAAATTCCCATTCACTGATCACAAAAGGACAATTTGGGTTACTTTAAGAATTAATTAGACATTTGTATGAAAGCCACTAGAACAACTGCTCCTCCTGCGAGTTCATAAAGCTGTTTAATTTACTCTTGTATTTTCATTCAGAGAAGCTGGCAACACCACAATAAAACACAGCATGCACAGACACCAAGCCAAATTTCTTACTTAATTGTTCACTTTCATTTACTATGTTCATTTAAAAGATGCAAGCACTAACACCTTTTAACCTCACCAATGACACAGCTGGGGCACTCTTCACACATAATACACACCAACTTGGAATAATGCACCCCTTGTCAATTGGTAAAGACTATTCTAGTTTATATTTACAGCCTACAATTGCAACTGGCAAGAGGATAAAACTATCCTCTCTTGGATACTTTAGATTTTATTGTGCTTACACCTTATCAACTAACTGGCTGAACAAAGGAAAAGAAATGCTGCTTTGGATTAACTTACATGCATGCTAAAATGTTGCAAAAATAGTCATAGAGCATATTTACAAGTTTCATCTTTCGAATAATATTTAGCTTCTTATTTATGAGGTTATTTGTCACTGTCAATAACATAATGTTTCATAAGATCTAATACATAAGCTTTTGCAACAAGACACAAAAACACTTGTTTACATTAATATAGAAAGCTTGCTTCATGTAGAAATAGTTTTACTCTTGTATATCTACTCAGTGATTATGTTATTAAAATCTTAATGCTTTTGTATTATTACTTGGCTTCACCTAATTTGGAGATGGAAACTAAAGGCATCTCTTGATCATCACACAGAAGCTCTTCTGATTTGTAAATTTATACATTCCTAAAGGGAAATCCAGTTGAAGATATCCAAACAGAATGTAAATTTTGACTATCTAGCACACAACAGGTCCATCTGTTTCATAGGAATTTTGCCCATTTGTGAAGTATAAAGCCAACTTTGCTAGGACATAGGTGCTAATTAAGTTTAGAATGATTGTCTCCAGAAGGCAGGCAATAACTTCTCTTCAGTATAAGAGTACATCCAAATAGAAAGTGGTGCCAAAAACATTATTATAATGGATCACATCTGTTGATTTTTCTGGCAATTATAGTTTTCAGATGAAATCCTTTCAAATTCATATGAACAATCAACAAAAGTAATTAGATATGTATTATTAGCTTTGCTAAAACATTAAAACTCTTATTGATTCCACACAGATAGGGCTGAGATATATGTGTGGCCATGTTTTTTGTTTATCATCTTTTTTCCAAGATCCATGATCAATCCAAAGAATTATAACAATGTTAATTAACAACTTCATTAACAGAAAGTACTACATAAGAACTTAAGAGAAGCCATGCTGGATCAGACCAAAAACCTATCTAGCCCAGCATTATGTCCACACAGTAACTAACCATGCCTATAGGAAACTCACAAGCAGGACATGAGTGCAATAGTAACCTCCTGCTCATGTACTCCAGCAACTGGTATACAGAGGCATACTGCCTCCAATACTGGAGCTAGTACACAGCCATCATGACTAGTAGGCACAGATAGCCTTAAAATCCATGAATTGGTCTAATCTCCTATTAAGTTGTGTCTAATCTCTTTTAAATTAAGTTGGAGGCTATCACTATACCTTGTAGTTATGATTTCTATAGTTTAACGGTGAATGTGTCAAGAAGTATTACCTTTAATCTATCATGAATCTTCTCTCACCATTCAACTCAATTGGAAGACCCAATGTTCTAGTATTATGAGAGGGGAAATGAGTATTATGAGAGCTCCCCTCCATCATATCTAATTTTCTCACCTTTTTCTAAGCGAAAAAGTTCTCAAGGTCCCCTTTCTCATAGTGGAGTTGCTTCCAAGTTGGAAGCTCCAGTCAGTAACAGGAGACTTGTTCCATCCTGGTTCAAGTAGAGCAGGCCGTTTTTGTTTAAGTCTGGCTTTGTCCCAAAATGTTCCCTGGGGCCGGACAAATCTACATAACCCTCCCTTCCACATGGATAATCTTCAGCTTCACTCTTCTAGTTGGCCCTGTGTGTGAAACGGGTAACATTTCAGTTAGGTTATAGGTGGATCATTGGTGTGTGGAAACATTTAGCAGTTTATATTACATTAAATACTATGAATAGCTTTACCTACTGAATTAGGGCAGTGCAGATGGGTGAGAATTTAGTTTTAGTTCATTTTTAATAAGTATTTACCCAAATTTTCTTATTTCTTCATATATGAGACGGAAAGAACTTGAGATTTCAACAATTGGAATGTGGGAGGAAATAAAATTGACTGATCCATAGAGACGTGTCTAGGTTTAAACTTAATTAACCAGAATCAGAGATTTTGCCAATAAACAGTGAGTGATTAATAAAGTATTACAGTGGAGTTTGGTTATAGGTGGATCAAATCCTGTCTGCAGAGATTCCTCTCAAGCCCCATCCTTTCTCTCTCCCACCCGCTTCCGCTCTCGCATCATTAAAGAAAGACAGCCTCTGTTTAGTGCTTGGAGAGGAAACCTGCTCTTATCCCCAGCCATTGATTGAAGATAGCAGTGGCAGAGAAAGGCTTCTGCTAGGGACTGTCTTTTCTAAGAGCAGAGAGAGGTGGAAGTGATCATTCCAGGCCACTCTGAATGGAGAAAGGGATCCCTATGATATCAAGGGAAGGGCTTGGGGAGGAGGAGCTTCGGGGAAGAGGATCGCATCCTCTAATGTTATCTAGCCACTAAAGGGAGCCAGAAGGCAATCCAGCCCCAGGGCAGAAACCGTTGCCAAACCTTGTAGTACGTATTTGGTGGTTATGTCCAGAGATAATCTGATAGTAGACAAGGATTGTTAGCTATATAAAATATATTAAAGCATATAAAATCCTCTTGAACCCATTTACTCTTCTGTAAGGCTAGAGAAACACTATATTACACTATTTTAATTAATAAGCAGTTTGTTAACTGTAGACTGACATCACACCAGAAATGCTGCTATTAAGTGGTGGTTTGACAAACGATGAGAATTGTTCACATTTGATAAGTTATCCATGTCAATTAGGGATACTTTGTGCCATAATTTCAAGGATACTTGGGGTGGTTGGTTTCCTGTTTCTGGTAAATGACGAACTAGATATAAACCAAGATATCTAGAGAGACGCAAACACAAAAATACTTCCTTATTTCCTTATTCCTTGAGATTTTATTTTATTAAAAAACATAGATATGACATGTATCTGCATAGGTTTCTAATAATATAACAAATACTAGAATTTTTTTACTTAAGTGTAGTAATGCTGCTTTTCCTGTTAAAACTCTTTATAGCAGATCACTGCATAAATAATTTAACAGGAAACAAATTTTAATGTATAAATTTGTATCTGCCTTCTGCTCTGCCTTTCTACTCAAAGCATGCTTAGCAGAGTAATACATTTTAAATTTTATGTTTTATAGAAATAATCACTGGCCAGTGAGGAAGAGTAGAAAACATTAAGGGGTTGCTGCCGCTAAACATCAGATGGCATGTTCCACTGAAAGTCAACATCATAAGCTGCATTACAGATATTCTTGTACAAGTCTTCAAATCCATCAGGATCAAATCACATTAAGGTGAATGACTAACAACAAAACATTGTGTTGGGTCAACCCTTAAAATTTGCCACTCTTTTATTCACGCACTGTTTCTTTTTCACCTTGTATCTCTTGCACAAGGCAATTTAGCAGTAAAAGGAGTATCTTATTACTTAAAGGTGACCTGCAAATTAGTCTGACAATGTTTCCATCACCTTCAGCAATGCATGCTTAATATCCTCAATGATAACCAGGCAGTCTGTGAAGTATTATCTACCTTCAGTCAGCTGGACCACTGACTTCCATTTACAAACTAGTTTGCTGATGTTGCATCAGGGTGTTGTCTTGCTGGACCATGAAACAAGATTATAACCAGTCAAGTTTCCTTTGCCTTACAACATGCAGGATCATATCCAAGGCAAAGCACAAATCGTTATTATACACACACACACACACAGCATCTCTTGCACACATACACATATATACTATGTGTGAGATCATATAATTTTTCAAAATTATTAAAAAGGGTAAAAGTAATTTAGAATGAATGAACATTCAAGACAAAGGTAATTTGAAAATTGTTTTGTATCCAAGTAGGACTAAAATTTAATTTTGAACATTTCTAAGATTGACCACCACCTAAAATAATGCTAAACCAGAATGTTGTTTTAGAACTATTTTTCAAAATGTGAGGTGATAAACAAGCAGCATTAAAGGTTTTGGTGTCTAATGCCTAGGATTTTGTGTGTGTGTGTGTGTGTTATTTAGAAATATATAATAGAATAAACTTCAGGTGACATGAACCATTGAAAGTCAACATCATAAGCTGCACTCCAATTATCATATAGGGAAGGGAAAATGTGTGTTAGCAAAACATGTTAAATCAATTGAAAAGAAGGGAGAGACTACAGTGTAAGAGGGATATTCAGTGGATACAACTTTTGCAGCACTTATAACACAATCCTGAACATTTTTACTTGGAAATAAATCTCATTGCATTCAGTAGTGTTCACTTCCTATTAAGTGTGTGTGCATTGTGGGTGACAATACCGGGTTCCAAAACTAATTTAGTACTAGGAACATACTATCGTCTACCAGACCAGAATGCTCTTGAGGTGGAAAGGGGAGTCAAGAGCATAAAATCTCTTCAAATGCATGGAGATTAAAATGTTAGGAAAGGTAGCACTAAATCCAAGAGGTCACCGGCACGGTTAATGAGCAATGTCAAGGAAGCTATCAGAGAAAAGAAGGCTTCATTCAGAAAATGGAAGTTTTGCCCAAATGAGGAAAACAAAAGGGAGCACAAGCAATAAGAGATGCAAAAAAATAAAAATAAAAATAAAATAGAAATGAAGCATGTTGAAGAGCACATTACTAACATTATTAAGGACAACAATAAAGTATTCTTTAGCTATATAAGAAGCAGGAAATCAGCTAGGGAGGCAGTTGGACCATTGGATAACAATGGAGTTAAAGGAGTACTAAAGAAAGATGAGGAGACTGAAGAAGCTGAATGAATTATTCTCATCTATCTTCACTGTAAAAGTGATAGGACACATACCTGTGCCTGTGTTTTCAGGAAGGGAGTCTGAGGAACTGAGGCAAATGACTGTGATTTTTTAGCTTGGAAAAAAGGCAAGTAAGGGGGGTATATGATAAAGATGTATAAAATTAAGCATGGTGTGGACAATGTGGATAGGGAGACATTTTACTCCCTCTCTCATAATACTAGAACCCAGGGTCATCCCACAAAATTGATTGGTTGGGGATTCAAGACAAGTAAAACGAAGTAGAGGAATTCACTACTACAAGATGTAGTGGTGGCCACCAATTTGTATGGCTTTAAAAGGGGGCTAGACAAATTACTGGAGGAGAACGCTATCAATAGCTACTAGTTCTGATGGCTATATGCTATGTCCAATATCAGAGGCAGTGCCTATGTACACCAGTTGCTGGGTAACATGGGTGAGAGGGTGCTGTTGCACTCATGTCCTGCTTGTGGGTTTCCTATGGGTAGTTGGTTGACCACCGTGTAAACAGAATGCTGGACTAGATAGATCTTTGGTCTGATCCAGTATGGTTCTTTTACAGTATGTTGCTATATTCTTATCTCCATCTAATCCAGAACTCTGTTTTCTACATTACCCAACCACATGCCTCCATGAAACGTACAAGCACGGCACGAAGGCAATAGTGTCTTTTTCTTTGCCCCAGCATTTGTTTTTATACACACACACACACACACACACACACACACACACACTGGTTCCATGTAGCAATCAACTCGGATAGGAGGAGATACTTCCTTCCACAGGCATGACTTGCATAGGAATGACTTGCTAAGGCCAGCAAACTGAGTTTAATACAGAAGTAGTGGCTGAGCACTAAACACCATTACTTTCATTTGGCCAACGTTTACTGGACACTAGAAATACAGAGGGAAAGTAGTTGCATTAGTGTGGAACAATAAAATCAAAGTGAATGAAGGAAGAATAATCTAGTGAAGGTATTTGATTTTTTAATTGATACATAAGCATCCATAGAAAGGAAACCAAGTAGGAATAAATGGAAAAATGAGTAGGATCAAAGAGATGGAAACAAAGAAAAGGGCAGAGGTAAAGGGAAAAGGGAAAGGGTGAGCTGTTTTGGAGTGAATTATGGGTAGGATTATGTGGCAGAAGATGAAGCGGTAAAAGGAAAATGAAGCTAATAGTGTTGGATATTCAAACAGGTTTTAATCTATTCATATTAATGGAACTTATTTTCAAACTCGTATGTTGTAATTCACAAGCATAGTTTGGAAAATATTTCCAAACAGTTTATCTATTTTCAATGTACTTACCATTTAAACATATGCATTTTTGACCAAAGTATTAAAAACAACTGGTTGGGGTCAGATGTAATTATACTTAGAGTAGATCCATTAAAATCAAATGGGACAAGTTCCATTAATTTCAATGGGTCAACTCTAAGTAAAATTGAGTCTGAATTTGGCACTTTTTATCTTGGTAAGAATAATCTTCTGCACCGTACCAAACAACAGTGAATTAAAATAAAAGAAAAAGAAGAAAGAAAAGGAATGTTTAATACATTGGGGCAAATTTAGAGTTTGGTGAATCTTTTGTTAGGGGACCGCAAATAGATGTGCTAATAACATAAAACAACCAATCAAAGTAATATGGGTTCATGAAGATATTGCTCAGCATTTTCTTCAGGTGTACAATTCTCCTGTGCCTGAGAGTAAATTAAGAACCAGAACTAATGATCAAAGTGTCTCTTTTTAATCAATGGCTATTATCTTTAGTGTGAATGTTCTCTGTAGTGCTTCAGTAAATCTAATGTGCTCCCAAATATGGGTGTTCTGGTTAATGACGCATTATGTGGCCTATTGGCAAATCTTTGTTCCTTTAAATGGTAAAACATAATTATACTGTTATGCATTTACTAGCACAAGGCAGAATGAGCCTTTAAGCCTCTCTAATTCAGTGGCTCCTTTTTCTTTCTTTATAAACAATTGGGAAAAATAATATAAAACTTTTATTGTAGGCATGGGGAAGGAGAGGGGACATAAATTTTCAGAAAAAAAGTCACTGTCATATCTTTTCATTACCTATTAGATGCATCCATTTAAATAGAGAAAAATATGTTATCCTTTCATGAAACATGTACTTGACCAGTCTGAAAATATTACCCCCTAAAATGTATCAGACAGTAAGGAACGTTATATATTGCACTCAAAGTAAAGGTGAGTAGGAATAACAAGACCTGCAGAATCTTATCCATTGGGTCCCTGAATTCCACCTGTTGTAAATGTAGTAAATGAAGTTAAAATGAAGCTTTACTGAAGTTTGTGTAAAGAAAACAGGTAATATGTAGACATAAATATTTGGGGAGGGAGCAAATGAACCATGTTTATCGCCTGCCCATACAAATTCAAATGCTTTGCTTCTACATACTTATAATTGCACCATGTAGATAGGTGAAATGCTCTTTCAAGAATCATCTATTTTTCAACATCTCCACACTTGGGAGATTACATTCAATTCTACTTATACTTTTTGCATGAAGTATTCATGATGGACCATGGGTGGAAAGGCATCCCTTTTCCCATTTTCAGTGAATGTGTACTTGTGATGATTTTATTTTTGTTAAAAAAATTTTTTACCAAATACTCATCTTAAATCATCAGTCTAATTTAAAATATCATTCTGCATTTTCATTTTTTCATTAAGTAATTCCCAATTTCTCTTAGGATGACAGATTTACATACATATGCATAAAGTTATAAACAAATGAAACCATCTTCTTGACTTGGGAGAGCTTGAAAAGTTGTGTGAGCCATATATAGTAAAGTACTCAAAAGAATGTATGAGAGCCAAGAACAATGCATGTTCCAGATGAAGAGTAACATTCAATGCTGCAATGGTGGAATGGAATTCCTGGAAGTAAACTTCCCCACCCATCCTTCCTCCAGCAGCCTCTTGAGCAACCAATAAATACTTCATGGAAGATAAGGGGGCCATCTTAACTGGGTTGGGCTATTACATGGAGGGCTAAGGGAAAATCACCAAAATAGGTCAGAGGTATCTTTGCTGCATGGAATGTCTGCGAGTACCTCCACACACTTTTTAGGAATCCTACCAATTCCATTACCTGCATGCCAAGGCCCTCTCCGTTCAGAAGGGCTCTGGAGGTTCCACTGGTGTCATTTTTATAAGCAGTAGAATTTTAAGGGTTATAATGGTGGAACTTCCCCCCACACACACACACACTCACCTTAACTAAAGGGGTCCTGTGTCCCTTTAAAAAGAACGTAAGAGCCTTGTTGGATCAGACCAAAGATCCATCTAGCCTAGCATTCTGTTCACACAGTGGCCAACCAGCTGTCAACCAGGAACCCACAAGCAGGGCACAGGTGCAACGGCAACCTGCCACCCATGTTCCCCAGCACTGCCTTTGATTTTCATCTGTGATGCTGATAGTCACATTGGCTGGAATAAAGAAGACTTAACACAGGATAATGGATACATAGTTATCTTGTAAGTAGCCCCAAGAACCATGTTGGTATGTATTAAAAATACATAAATCATAAAGTAAGGTTGGCTAAGCTGCAGCTCAGTTGAGGAGTGCATGATCTTTCTGGATTAGGTGAAGAACTATTCAGTTCCTCCTACCTAGCCAGGGTGTTTATTCAGATTAATCTATCTGTAGTTTGTTCAGAGATTAAACACCTCTGAGGCTGGAAAACTGTCTCCATGAACAACCTAGGCAAAATAAATAAATTGTCCTTTTTTGATGAAAAATTCTACCTTATCAAAAGGGGAAGTTCTGAAGTGAAAATTGAATGACATGAAACTTAGCTCACAATTCATTTTCTAAACCAGTAACTACATTTTCAAGTGATATTAAAAATAGTATTTGAATTTCATATATTTGTGAACTGAATGAAAAAGCCACATTAAGCAAAACATACATTTGAGGAGAAATAGCTCTCTTCCTCATTTTATACGGCATGTGTATTATTCAGAAGTGATGAACGCATCCATACCACAAAGCAATCTTCACCTAAATTGCCTATAGTTATGCAGTATATCATTTGTAGAACTGGATGTGACATTCTTTTCCCCCACAATGAAAAAGGAGTGTTTGTTGATGACATCAGAAGCATGATACTGGCAAACATTTTTGTTTGTTTGTTTGTTTTAATAGAAGGCAGCATATGTAATCTTTTGTTCCTCTGCTTTTATGTATCTATTCTTGAATTCTTTGTGGAAAACGTGTAGCTGCCTTGGTTCACTTGTTCATTTGTAGCACGGAATATTATTAGGAAAATATGAAGTTGCAGTTTGTCCCTGTCACCCTTTGATGAGACACATATCTCATTGGGCTTCATATCCTGCTCCTCACCAAAACAAAAGAAAAACATATTGAATGCTTCTAGCTAATAAAATTGATGAATTACTGCTTTTGTTGAAATTTGATCATGATTGGCTTTTATCAAGATAGAAATAGCAAATACATGCGGCTGAGCTGTTACTACATATTATATACAAAAGAACAGTATTTAAAAAGAAGTGGCTGGAACCTCTCTCTCTCTCTCTCTGGAAGATTTCATGGTTTTAGGATTTAGATTTGGAACAAAACATTGTGGTAGTTTTGTTTTGTTTGCAATTAAAGTCTGAAGTATTTGATACTTGGACAAGCAAACAATATTAAATCTAAAACTGCAATTTGGTAACTAATAGTAAAATATACTTGAGTGGCCTTTTAAACTACCTCCTTTGACACTGTGCAGTTCTGCTCTCATACTTAGAACATGATTTTCTATTTCTCTTCTGTTGGCACATAAATATAAGGGGCCTGTTCATACAACACGCCAAGTCATGATGGTTAAGCGTTTTGAAATAACCATGATGGTTTAATATGTATGGTGTTTTCCCTAACCATAGTGGATACATAACCATGGTTTAGCTATCCTCACTAACTATGCACTGCAAAAGGGTTAGTGGTCCTAACCATGGCTTAGCATATTGTCTGTCAGGTCCTAGTGGTTTACCGAGCACTGCCATAGATCTACCATTAGCGCTGCCATTAGAGGCATTAATAATCTTGCATAAACGGTGTCTATATGGCCATCTTTTCTGTAAAAGACGTTTTACACAGAATAACAAGCCACCATTTTTATGCATAATGGTGTCTCGCTAAGGTGATGGGCAGCCATGCAATGGTTCCTAGATGCTCACACAGTGGTGACAGTTCAAGGACCCAAGTCTGGCAGACACCACCCATCCAGCCATGACATCCTTAGTGGGGAACAAAGATTCTTTTGATCTCACATCACTGTTATCAGCACAGCAACTTTGAGTGCTCCACATACCTAGACACAAACACCTGCAGCTGCCACATAAAATGATTCCCCACCTGCCCAGCCAATGGCCAAGAGGCATGAAAACCTCTTCCAATTGTTCTCCAAACAGAGGAGAAGCTACTCCCGCACTGTTGCAATGCAAGGAAAAGTTACACAAACTCACGGGGTTAGTCATGGTGGAGGGTGGTTAGTGCACATGTGGTGGGAGCGCTCAGCATGGTTAGTGCTAATCACCATGTCCCCAAGTTACATCTGAACAGGGCCAATGTAATTTTGTTGTTCTATAGTGTAGAGAATTTCCTATGACATCAACGCACACAACTCAGCAACATCATTAGGATGAAAACTAAAAATGTATAATCTCTAACTGATTCTCATTTGCCAACTATAATATTAATTACTGTGATTCCAAAGTAGCTATTCTAATGTAGCACTAATACAGCACTTTTATCTCAGCCTGCCTTCAAGCAAATGCAAGTAGATCCCCTATTCAGATCTTGCCACTCAATGCAGCAAGGGTTGGGACAAACAATTAGTGCCATTCAAGAATGTCTAGAGCTCCAAAAATATCTTGGCCCAAAAGGTGTATTTATACTAGCCAACAGTTGGAACTGCCTTCAAAGCCCAGAGAGATTTCCTTTATACATGACCGCATAACTGCTCTAGTCAAGGAAGGACCCCATCATGCAAGGAGATATTTTATTATCTCCTGGACCCAGCAGTAAACCACACTCTACTAGATAAGCCAGGAAGTCCAAGGGTCAACCAAAAAGCCTTCACTGTTCCATGAGCATTGTCAATATTTTCAGGCCTCAACAAATGCAACTCATCCTACAACACAGGACTAGATAGTGTTCTGGACATTTCACTGACTTAACTGTAACAAAGTGGCATCATAGTCAGTGTAGGTATGCAAGGTTATTCAAAATGCCTAACCAAGAAATGTCAATCTAGATATACGTACTGTGCAGTTATTTTACAAAGTCACAGGATTTCTAAGAGTTCATGAACATCCTCTGATAGCCAAGCTGAAAGCAGTCCTGGAGCAAATATAGATCTGTCAGAGATTACAACTGAAGATGCCACAAATATTTAGCTAGCTTAGATTGCCCCTGTTAGAAGGAAGTATCCTATGCCCTGCAAGGCTGCTGCCAGCAGGGCAGAAGTAGTGACAAAGGTAATTTTCATCTCTCCCTATTTTTCATTTTCCCTCTGAGCCCAACTAGAGCAATTATGCTGCCAGGAGGGGGCAGGGCTGGAGATTTTCTGTATCCCAGCCTCTCCTCCCCCCTTCCATGTCCATCAGAATGCCACCTTTTTGAATTCTACAACGTCATCTGAGCAGGGCCGGTGCCAGACTATTTTGCGCCCTAGGCAAGGTGAGCTACTTTCACCACCACCACCCACCACCCCACAAATTGCCAACTATCACACATCTGCCACTTCCAAACAGATGGATCTATTTCAAGATCCATCTAAAGTCCTCTCCTCTGGATCACCCACAAACCTCTCCTCCATCTTTCTCAGGCACAGGCACATGACCCTTTCCAATACTGCTGGCTTCCCATTGGAACCCTTAGCCCCCTCACAGAAGCTTTAACTTAATAAAGACTGGGGGTGGGCTTCAAACAGCTTACAAACCTCATACAGTATATTACAAATGCCAATAGAATATTGCAATTAAAACACAACACAACGTGAACATTACACAATCCTCAAGCTTCAATCCCAGTAAAAATCCCAAACCATCATACATCATTCAGCCCCAGAAAAACCCACAAGCACTAAAACAATACCATTTTAAAAAGCTTCTTTATTTTACATGTTAAGATCCCACCTTTTCACAAGTGTAGCTAAGAACATTAAAACCACAATAATCTTTTCAGGATGATTTTGGCAGATTGTGGCAGGCAAAGCAAAAACTACTTGATATACCCCGCCTCGATCCGGAAGGAGAGGCGGGTAACAAATAAATATATTATTATTATTATTACCTTCCCCTCCCCCTGTGTCCTCCTTTTCCTCCTCCCTTCCCTCCACTCCTTTTCCTCCCCCCTTTCCCCCAAGATGCACCCAGTCATTCACCCATGCAGTCAAGTGTGGGTCCAGGCGCTGAGCCGGGGCGGCGTAGGTGGGTGGCTGCTCCAGCTGCTGCTGCTGCTGGTCCTCTGAGCTGCATGTGTGCCCCATGCTTCTCTCAATACACATAAGCCCTTCCCATTTGTGAGAGGCGGGGAGGGAGCGCACGGCTTCTATGTCTCCAGGAAGTGTTCAGCTCAGCTACGCCAATGGCCATTTGCGTAGCAGCCACGCAAATGGCATAGCTGATCTGAGCACCTCCGGAAGACACAGAAGACATGCGTTCGCACGCCCCTCCCCCCCTTAAATCTCGCGCACCCACCCACCCAGATTGGGCCCTTCTCTAGATGGCCAAGGGTGGGTCAGGCTGGGCTGGGCTGCGCCAAGGACAGCGGGAGTAGGGGAAATACACCCCCTCCTCCTTCCTCCCACTCCCCTCCCTAAGCAGCAGCGGGTAGAGGCAGGCAGGAGAGGGAGAGAGCAGCAGCAGCAGCGTTGGCGCCAAGCAAGGAGGCAAGCGCCGGGCAGCGCAGCCTGCCTTCTCTCCCAGCCCTGGGAAGTCTCGCTGGAACACTGTCTGCACGCCCCCGTCAGGGTTGGTGCCCTAGGCGATTGCCTTGTTCGCCTAATGGATGCGCCAGCCCTGCATCTGAGGCTGCTTTTGCAACCTTGGAAAGCAGATGCCACAGTTCTTTCTGCAGTAGCTGTGAGAAGGCTGGGGAGTGGCAGAGAGACAGATTGGCTTTTGAAGGGCCCCTTCCTGAAGTTGTAGCAGTGTCTACAGCTTTAGGATCGGCAATCCTATGGTCCCTCGGATGCTTTCCAGGAAATATAGGATTACATCCTTATTTTATTAAATCTATCACCAATTTTATCTTCTGACTAACATGGCCTCCCTAGATAATGGGTGCAGTTCTTTTACAAAGTTATTTTATGACAATGGAACCAGTTACCTAGGGAGGTTGTGGGCTCTCCCACACTAGAGGCATACAAGAGGCAGCTGGACAACCATCTGTCAGGTCTGCTTTAGGGTGGATTCCTGCACTGAGCAGGGGGTTGGACTCGATGGCTTTATAGGCTCCTTCCAACTCTATTATTCTATGATTCTATGGCAACTTTTCTTTATTTTTAAAAAAGAATGCATCCCATTCTGATTGCACCCTAAAATGCAACTTCTTTGTGCCCCAACATGGGCTGGTGTAAAGTTGGTTTGGAAAGGGCCTTTTTTCTTTCTGCGCTCCAGTTGTGGGACTTTCATCTATAGGACATCTACTTGGATGTTCACTTTTTACTTTCCAACAACCAGTAAAGACAGATTTATTATGTGGGCTTTTCATTAACATATCTGATTTTTTAAAAATTATTTGCCACATTTGGACCACTGAGCGTCAAATTACATATTAAACTGGAGCTCTTTTTAAAAAAAATTGGGGGGGAAACGGGGGATTTAACCTTTTTCTCATTGAGCACCATGGTCTCAATCCAAATCAGGGCCATGCACAATGACACAAGCGTAAAATGAGTCAGCTATATACTTTGTTATTAGTATTAAGTGGAATTTAGCTCTTACAGTACAATCCTACACATATTTATTCAGAACTAAAACCCATTAAGCTCAATGAGTTTTACTCCCAGGCAACTGTAAATTAAGGATAAAATTCTATGCACAAGTGGCTCCATTTTGTTACCAAATACACTCATGCATCAAGGTACAAATCAAGGTATAAATCAAGATTTCAGAAAGAGTGTCAGTATCATAAAGAATGATATTGAATCCTATCTTTTCTCCTAACACTCTATAAAAGGTATAAGCAGTCATTAGGGAGGGTGTCTATGCCTTAAGTGCATTAAAATGTCATTACGCACATTGTCCAAAGTACCTTTTTAAAAAGACAATGTTGGAATTATACTTAAGCAAAGACATGTTTATTATCTCCAAATGTGTACCGAAAGTACACATTTCTGCAATCCAAACATTAGTATCAAAACATTTTTCCAATTACTTCAGACTCCCCATGGTGTTTCAAGCTGCTTTATGACATTTTAAACTCTGTAAATAATATGGGCCTTTAGAAAGCTGCAAAATCTTTGTTGCTTCCCACTGACCTGGGAACTAAATTTATAAAAAGCACATTTTCATACCAGAGGGATAAAAATGCTTTTAACACATTTATCTTGAAAATTGGTGGTGTTAAATAGTGCCAAGGGATAAATAACCATAAAATATAACATTAGTGTATCCAACTATTATTCCAAGTAGACACAAATGGGATGTCATGTCACTATACCTTGTCATTTTTCTTGCAATTTCTCACGTGAAAGCTATGTAATCATACATCAGTCACAACTGAAGTCTGTATTCTTTTCTTGCAGTGTTCTGTTAGCCATCTCTTTTTACCTTGGAAGAAAGCCTTTAGGGGTAATAAAGTTCCATAATGACAGTGATGGTCTGAATATGATTTTAAACATAATTTAAAACTAAGATTTGGCAAATCACAATTCAATAAAAAAATCATGCTGATTATCCAGCCCTGAAATAGATTCTGAATGTAGGATATAAAACCTCAAAAGTTCTTGACTGATTAAATAGGTGTAAGTTACACTGAACCCAATGGTGCTTTCTGGGGAGTAGGCATGAATATGATTGCGCTGTGAAATATTTAATAGATAATAAGTTTCAGCTGAAAATAATTGACAGTTTTTCAGAAGTATTTCTGGCAGTTCCAAAAACTGCCTCCCCATTTCAGTAGCATTCCTTCATTCAAATGTTTTATATTAACTTATGATGCCATCACTAACGTCATTATAAAACCCAACCCAAATGGTTCTTTTGTATTGTGATGTCATCCAATTTACTCCATGTTCCTTCACTGGTGGAATCACATACTTTTGTATGTTAATGTTACATAGATATTTAGTTATTAAGTACATTTATATACTACACCACAGCAACACTGTCTGAGCAGTTTACAATAAAAGAACACAGACTTCTTTTTTAAGAGAAAGAAATAAAAGACAAAGGGTGTCAGTTAAAATACCCTGATCCAATTAAAAGCTAATTGATTTTCATCTGCTGTCTGAATGCCAAGAGGGTAGCAAAAAACCTGGAAAAGGAAGAAGCAGAAATTAGGAGGTAAATGATACTAGACAACCAGCAGCCAGGGGAAACAATGCAACTAAACAGAATGGTTCGTTGTGGGAGGGGGTTAGGGGAGAAGAGAGAATATCGACACAATATTGACTAGAAATGGCTCTCTAGGGTTTCAGACAGGATTCTTTTCCAGCCATACCTGGAGATCCTGGGGATCGAACCTCGGACCTTCTGCATGCAAAGCAGATGCTGTACCACTGAACTACAACCCCTTCCAAAATATGTAAGTATAGTTTAGAATATTATTCTACTTATTATTTATTTAGTGTTTTACATTCCCTGCATTCTAGGAACTTTACAGCAATATTTTACTTAAACTTACCGAGCACCACAAGTGTCTGTGGTTAATACCAATTCTTCATCGTGGTCTCTGTGCATCACACCAATGGGCTCTGCCGGGAAACTTCTAAAGCTAACGGCATTCAGGTGGGGACCCCTCCCCCACAACCAAGTGCGCATGCACCAACGGTCCCCACCTTTACCTCAGTCTCTCTTCAACCGCCATAGCGTTGGCCTCTTGAGAGAAGCTTCTAGTGAACAAAAAATAGTTCGGCATTTTTTAGTTTTTATTTTTCGTTTATTTTAACTTTCTAATATTTAGTAACATCAATCTATTTAATCGCGATCATCAGATCGCCCCTCAGGGGCGTATGGCTCTTAGAGAGCCATTTAGAAAATGTACAAGTTGTGGCAGTAAATTGCCCCCCTCGGATAAACATACTTTGTGCCTCCTATGTTTAGGAGAAGGACATAAAGTTGAATCTTGTTTAAATTGTCAAGCCTTTTCAAAACAAACGCGCCGTCACAGATCCGACCGACTCAGCGCAGTCTTGTGGAGACAGGCACTGGAATCGATTACTGATAACACTAAGCAAATGGCTAGTGAGACTACACCTCAAGGAGATCCAATAATACACGGATCTGAAATAACGAGGGCAGTTTCCCCAGAACGGGGAAGCCTGATGGAAGGCAATCCACAGACACCAGGCCGTTCCCTGGTTATGTCTGTGGCAAAAAAAATCTCAAAAAAGGCAAAATCATCTAAGAGATCTGGAGAGCGGGCTAAGGAGCAAAAGAAAACGGAAAAGGCAATACCTAAAAAATCGAGGGTTGCAAAGAACAAGGATCATGAAATGATCACTGATAATGATAGGAGAGATGCACAACCGATCTCGATACCGAGGGAGATTGTCGACACCGAGGAACCTGCCCTACAGGCAGTCGATACCGAGGGAACACATTATGAAAGGCAACATACACCGTCAGTACCGATGCCGACAATCAGAGCACGGCCATCGGAGACAGATAATGCATACAAACGAAGGAGATTTCAGAGAAATCTCCTCGCATAGATACAGATCACAACAATTTATGGGTGATCCAGATAGGGAAAGACACGGAGGATCACCAGAGTCAAGTTATTCTGTGTCCTACAGAAGATCTTATTACCCACATTACTCACATAGAGAATATTCAAGGTCTCCTCATTATGGTGACAGACGGTATGAATGTCGTCGACCCCATTCTCCATACCGATCTGACTGGGGAAGATATGAGGCCCCAAGAGATTATTACCAATGCTGTCAGCCTCGATATGATGTCAGACACAGAGTGCCAACGGCAATGCTGTCCAGACCTCTGCAGGTAGAGGCACAGTTTATATTAACACCACCTCTTCAAGGAAATACTTCGGTACCGGTAACCAGTGCACCAGACAGTTTGCGGATAAGGAGAAATTTTGAAGGGCAAAGTGGGAATGAAACCAATAGAATTTCTCAATCTGAGCCGATCTTGCGTGAACTGATCCAACCTGTACCACAAATGGAATGTCAAAATAGGGAGAAATCCCTGGGTTTAGAGGGATATTTATCGGATTCCAGCTCGACATCGTCCTCAGATCATTTAGCTATACCATCACTAGACCTGCGCGTGGAAAGGCAAGAGGCAGTTTCTCCACCTGAGGATCTGGGCCAATTTGCAGATCAAGTTTTGAGAATGGCGCAAGCGTTGGGGCTGACCACACAACAAGTGACCACACATCCTATGCCAGTTCAAGATCCAGTTTTTGATGCAGTAACGTCGGAAGCATACAAGCCTGTAGCAATTCCGATATTACCAGCTTTATTAACAATTCTTAAAAATTCTTGGAAAACCCCGTCTACAATGCCACCAACATCAAAGAGGCTTGAGAGGTTGTATAAAATACAGGAGCATGATGCAGAGTTTCTTTTCCAGCACCCAGCACCAAACTCAACTGTGGTAGAGGCTGCAATGGGAAAAACTAGCCGGCAACACTCTGCACCAGTAGACAAAGAGGGCAGAAGATTAGATTTATTGGGTAGGAGATTTTATTCATTGGCATCGATGGGATTGAGAGTAGCAAACTACCAAGCTGCGATGTCAGGTTATCAATTATTATTATGGGACAAGGTAGGCAGCTCAATTGATCACCTACCAGATGAAAAGAAAAATATAGCAAAAGTAGTTCAAAGTGAAGCCTTAAAGTTAACCAGACAACAAATTCACACAAGTAGACATCAAGCTGACTGCAACTCCAAGGTGTTAGCCGGATCGATAGCTTTGCGTAGACACGCATGGCTGAGATCAGCAGGGTTAACACAGGAAGCACGATCTTGTATAGAGGACTTGCCGTTTGATGGGCAAGGCTTATTTAACACAAAGACTGATGAAGCGCTAGACTCTATTCAGAAAGCGCGTAACACAGCTCGCAAGATGGGTTTTGTGCAATATCAGCAACAGTACCAAGGAAAACAAAAGCATTGGTACCGGAGTCCTACATCATATAAGCCTTACAGCCAAGGGCCACAAAATAGACAAAAACAACCCTATAGAAAGCCATATCAACAGAATAAATTCAGAGGTAATCAGAGGAAGGAAGGCACAGTAAATAAGAGGCGTCTTTGACTTGCCCCAGTTAACACAGCAAGTATTTTTCAGGAACAGACTACACAATTTTATGGCAGCATGGTCAAAAATAACGAACGATTCTTGGGTGATGTCTATCGTCTCCCGAGGATACAGAATAGAGTTGAAAACCTTTGGGTATCATGAAAGTAACCCCCTCCTCAGCAGTGCTGTTAGAGGAAATCAAAACTCTCCTTTTTAAAGGGGCCATAGAACCAGTGTTACAATCCAAGCTGAACAAGGGTTATTTTTAAAGATACTTCACGGTACCAAAGAAGGATGGGGGGTTAAGACCAATTTTGGACCTTCGGGGGCTGAACGGCTACATCAATCCAAGAAAGTTCAGGATGGTATCATTGCAGTTAATTACTCCACTGCTCTCAAAAGAAAGTTGGTTCATGTCCATAGATCTAAAAGACGCTTATTTTCACATATCAACAGCGCAGAACCACAGAAAATTTCTTCGGTTTATGGTAGGGAGCAGGGCATACCAGTTTTGTGTCCTACCTTTCGGGCTATCAACAGCCCCAAGGGTGTTCACAAAATGCATGGCAGTAGTCTGTGCCCATTTGCGTCTAAAGGGGATAGAAATTTTGCCGTATATAGACGATTGGCTCCTGGTGGCTACTACGGAGTCCAATCTAAGGAGATCAGTAGAAACAACGTGTGCACTGATGAGAGATTTGGGATTATTAATAAACGAGACGAAGTCCAAATTGATACCACAGCGAGAAATTACATTAATAGGGGCAAGAATAGATGCTAGGGAAGGCAAATCCTATCTACCCTTAGACCGAGCTCAGACCTTAATGTTGCTAGCAACAGAAGTGCTTCAGGCACAAAGGGTTTCAGCATACAAGATTCAGAGGCTGCTTGGCCTGATGTCAGCTACGACGGCTGTGGTCGAGTTTGCACGTCTCAGAATGAGACCACTGCAAATGTGGTTCGTGCATTGCTTCCAAATTGATTGCAATGCACGAACGACATATTTTCATCTGCCAAACGAGGTGAGCCAATCACTGCATTGGTGGACGGTCAAAGAGAATTTACTGAAGGGCATCCCATTTGCATATCCTACCCCGTCAGAAATCCTGACTACGGACGCGTCAATGTCAGGATGGGGAGCCCATTGTGGAAAACTAAGGACACATGGGATGTGGAACACTCTAGAGAAGAGACACCACATCAATTATTTAGAACTAAAGCAGTGAAGGCATTGATAAGTTTCGAAGTAATGCCCCATATTAATTAGAGAGAGTTATTAAAATGGCAAAAGTTGCTGAAATGACATTCTTTTAGTACTTGTTGACACTGAAGTCATACAGAAATACTTATTCATAGTAGCCTTCTAGCAGAATTGCTTGCCTTCCAAATTTCACATGATCAGTAATAGGTAGGACTGTGCAGAACGTGTCTTTTCCACCCCAAAATACAGGGCAGAGCTCCATTGAGGCGATTTTCCACCCTGATTTCTGGAGTGGGTCCCTCTCTCCATTCCGCTGGATAGTTTGGTGAAAAACTGCCCTGTTTTCGAGTAACTGTTACATTATCGTCAATGGGAATTAACAGAAATGTTTATACCTCCCTCACTTTTAAAGATAAACACATAAAAATTGACACCTTGGAAGCTTTTAAAGAGGATTTTAGGCATGCCAAGTGTGGAGCAGAACCCTGCATGCAGGGATCCCTGCATTACAGGGAATTTTTAAAGTCTGAACTCAAATGTCCTCTCAGACACCTCTCGTGCCTTGATCTCTATGGCAAGAGAAGCAGTTGGATAAAAGCGCTTAGCACAATAATAAATAAGTAAATATAAATTAATAAATGCCACAACAGCAGCACACACCTTGCCCATCCTCAGAGAGGACAAGACGTTTGCAGGACAAGGAGGAGGCACCATCCCCACTGTCGGGCATATTGGAGTGAATCAAGTTAAGGCAGCAACAGCTTCCCCATAGGAGGCTATGTGGCTTGGAGGAGGGGGACGACGACAAACCCCCTCCCTGCACTGGAAGCCAATAGGAGTAATAGTTTAACTGAAATAAAGAGCCTACCTGACTCAGGTTTAGAAGCTTACGATGCCAGCCCAGCAGCACTTTCACACTGTGGATGACTTCTATGAGTCTGAGCAGAACCGCAGAACCAACCAGCCCTGCACTCCCTCTCCCCCCATGGCCTTAACCAGCAGCAACAGTCAGTGTTTCCCACACCTCGTGATGGAAGTGTGCTTTATTAATTGTGTGCTGCTTATGTGTACTGCACAATCCTAAAACACAAAAACATACAAGCACAAGAAGACACTTGTAACTTTGAAGCCAAGTGCTGGTGGGAAGGCTCAACTTTGAGGAAGAAGAGCTACAGCACAATAGTGCAACCCAGCCTTGCAAGATGGAATGGGCAGGCATCTTGGAGGAAAAAGCTTCAGGACATCAGCCCTCTCCCTCTCCCCCGACAGTCAGTCATACACAGACAGTGCACTAGCTTGAAGGATTTCAACTGAAATTGCTTCTCCCTCCCTTGATTTTTAAGTTAAAGAATTGAACAGCCACACACACTCAGCTGCCTTGAATGGACTTAAAAGAATATTTTAAGGAATAATTCAAAGAAAATGATTTTTTAAAGAATTTCTTAAGATTTCTGGATGTGCACACGCTGGGGGTGGAACGGCTGAAATGAACGAAGCATTAAAGACAGCCAAACAAAAAATAGGTGTCTCTCTCTCCTCCTTTGCAAACACAGTTGTCTCTCTGCAAACAATGCAACAGAAGATCTTGTAAATCTCTCTCTTCTAAATAAATTCAATATCTCACTGTGCAATAAATGCTATCTCTCATCTCTGCAAACAACACAACAGAAGGTCTCATAGATCGATCTCTCAATCTCTTTCCCCTAAATAAATTCAATATCTCACTTTGCAACAAACACTATCTCACTTTGCACTCTCTCTGACGAAATGAACGCTGCAAGACAGAACCACAATGAACACGGATTCAAGGACATCATGAGAAAAATGATTGGCATTCCCTCCCTAAAGCAATGCGATTGGAGGAGAACACGGTCACGGACTGCACTGTGGCAATTCCTAATTGGGTAGCCACAGATGTCAATATCAATGATCAAAACTACCCCACCCCATCACCACATGTTCCTTATTGGGAGTTTTTCAGTTAGACACACCACACACACAGAAAATGGTTGAATAATTTCAGAGACATTAGAAGCTCTGATTAGGTGCCTCTCCATTCTGAAATTATTCAATGGGTTTAGAAGGGGCCAATCTCTGTTCTGGAAGATCGAATGCTCTGCGGATGTTCATGGTTATCAGATTTTTCTGGAGCAGAGTGCACACCCCTAGTAATTGGTATGGTTCAAACATAACACTAAGCCATGATGGGTTGCTAACCATGATCTGTTGTAAATTATGCAAACAGCCCACTATGCCCATTCTGCAGAGTACAGGTTCTCAAAGCGGGAGTTTGGGCTGATAAACCCACTGTGACACACAAACCCATCATGGCTTCTGCCAGAAAATAAACCATCATGGCTTAGTGTTACATGTGAACCCAGCCATTATATTTAACTATCAGCGAGAGAAGATAAGCTTCACACATTTTGGGAAAAGGGTCTTCATCCATGGTATTGTCATCCGATGGTAAAGCAAATGTTCTCTGATTGAGGTAACCCTATGCACACTTTCTAGGAAGTAAGTTCCATTGAACTCAGTGGGACTTACCTTTGATTAAACATGTACAGGATTGCTGTTTTGTTCACGTGTAAAATGTAATATCAATAGAAGCTGGTATCCAAAGAGCTTTGCTATTACTGATAATTGTATGCCTAATGGGGAATATGTCATGCGATATTGGAACCATTGATGTGATATACAATGTGTTTGGAACCAGTTGTGAAGTTCTTTGGATTTTTTCGTGGCATGGCAGCATATTCATAGGGTAGACAGCACAGAATACAGAATAAACCAAACTCTAACCATTCTGAACTGCTTCAGACTACTGATATGCATCTAGTTTATGTTTTATTAGTAGCAACAATGAGTAGCTAATGAATCAAAGCAATATACAGAAACAGAGCAAAACAGTCCTTTCAGATTTACTCATAAGTTATGCCTCATTACTTTAAATATTCTTGTGTCAAGATTGAAATGCAGTCCATATATTTGCCTGTGATTTCCAGCAGCAGCAGCAGCCATCTAGCTCAGTATTGTCTATTCCAGAGTGGGTAATATGGGCCTCCTCTAAATCTCATCACCCTTGACCATTTTCCATGTTGCTTGGGGCTAACAGGAATTGGCTGGTGGAAGTTGCAGTTCAACAACATCTGGAGGACCTCAGGTTGTTCAGCCCTTATCTACACTGACTGGCTGCAGCTCTCCAGGATTTCAGGAAGCTGTGTCCCAGACCTACCTGGAGATGCTAGGGGGTCGAACCTGGGATCTTTTGTGTGAAATACTTCAATGCTCTACTGAACCAGGGATGTCTTATTCTACTTTCTGTAATACACATATAAAGACAATTACATTTCAAGTTAAAAAGTATACTTCCTTGGAAACCCTAAACATAATTTAGATCTTTGCATCTGATTCCTCAGTAGCAAACTGAATTATGTTGCTCTAAAATTAACAGTGCCTAAACTAGAGAAGCCATGACTATCCAAGAATGTATTCATTTTAGTTAATTAGTGACAGGTTCTACAAATATTACTAGAAATATTATTCCCTTAAACATGTGGTGAAAGTATTTCTGTTAGAAAATATACACCTACAAAGTCAGATGGTATGTAAATCTGGGGCACAATTGAGCTTGGATAGCAGTATATATAAATATTTATGGGCATCCATTTCTGACTAGAAGCCAAAAGGAAGAGAGGAGGGTTTGGCTATGCCTACAAACTGGAGGATGGAACACAGGGGTAAAAGCAGGTTATAATGGCACATTCATTGGTGACCTCCTAACTGTCAAAGGAGAGTTTATTTGTCTTGTTCTGGGCCATATCTACACCAAGCAGGATATCATACTTAGAAAATGGTTTGAAAACAGTAAATGGAATGTGTCATGGGCCCCAACAGCTGTCAATACCGTCATAAGCCAGTGTGGTATAGTGGCTAGAGTGTTGGACTGGGAGTCGGGAGATCCGGGTTCTAGTTCCCACTCAGCCATGGAAGCTCACTGGGTGACTTTGGGCCATTCACAGACTCTCAGCCCAACCTACCTCACAGGGTTGTTGTTGTGAGGATAAAATGGAGAGGAGGAGGATTATGTATGCCACCTTGGGTTCCTTGGAGGAAAAAAGGCAGGATATAAATGTAATTAATAAATTAATAAATAAACCGTTACAAAGCAGTAGTGTAGATCCTGCCCTAGTTATGAATATATCCTTAAGGAGTTTCTACAGACTCAACTGCAATATTCTATAATGATTAGGTTAAGATTCTGGTGGAATTCAGATCCAATGAAATAGGTTTTCTTCTAAAACTTAATACTACCCAAGAACAAAAACCAATGCGTCATAAGTTTCTGCTTGCAACTAAATCCAATGCTAATTTAAAACGGGTTAAAACTGTGAAAAGTTGCCATGAACTTCATCATCAATGCCACAAATATTTACTTATATACAAACAAAAGTGCTTGTATCATGAACATCATGTGTGTATTGCTTTCAACACTCAGGAAGTAACCTGTACCTGTAGCGCTGCTCTACATTGAGAGGTCTGCAAAAACTCTAAAACAAGGAGGTGCTAGTTGTTTTTGTTGTTGATAAATGGATGCCTTTAATTATCTTTATAAAGAGCTTTGATTGTGTGTTTGTTTCTATATTTACTAAAAACTTTCAAAAACAGAATGGATAGCTAGAAATTGCAACAAAATGCTGTAGTGTGTAATGCTCCTTTTCTGGGTCCTAGCAAGCCATTCCCTTTTCCAGGGTAATGCATTCAACTCCTCCTGCTTTAATAACAAAACAGTATGATTATTTGTTTCACACCGAGCAGTGTCTGATCTGATATCACGTGTTTCAACCAGAAACTTAAAAGAAATGCTAAATTATCTTTTAAAAAAGAATGAACCAAACAGCACCTGATCTAACATCATGTGTTTGTTGAAAGGGAAACAGAGTTATGTTGCTTTCTCAAGAGCTCATCACCTCTCCGACATCAAAGTTCAAGTTATCAAAATTATTTTATGTTTAATAAGTCAGTTTATTTTTTAAAAAATTACATAAGTGGATCCTGTATAAAGTTGTTTCAGTTGCAAGAGAAATGGTCAAAGATAATTTAATTCAACCATTCTCAGACTACTTGTGCCTGTGGCAACACAGAGTTTACACTAGTATTTTAAGAAGAAGCTATTGAATTTTCTTCTTAGTATATGCCAATATGAAACAACACTCCCAAACTGCAATGGATATTTAGAAATGCAAAACAAACGAAGTTTGCATGACAAAAAGTATAATGTATCTCAGAGTCTCAAGACTAATTGAATTGCCATTGATAAAATGTCACTTAAAGAGACACCTCTGCAGTGATACATGGGTTTGCTGCAAATGACCTGTCATTACAGCCATGGGCAATGTTCACATCCAGACTAAAAACACTGTACCTCCTAGCAATATTCTCAACAAGAGTTAAAACAGCAGGCATGGTGAAAAGTCAGTGTACATGATCCACTAGAGAATTATGCCTCAGGTGCTATGTTAATTTACTTGCTGGCATTCATTAATTGAAACCAATCAATAAAGCCTCTGGTACAGACTAGGAAATGCAGGCAAAGTAATTGACTGCCACATTTATTCAGGTTTCAAATTTGGAAAAGTGGAATAATTTAGTCAAAGATTTTTCATTTGTGTCAATATAGATAATATAATTATTTCACAATTCTTCTTCCAGTTCTAATTACATGAATTTGTGTCTTTTTTTTAACCACCATAATGTGTCTTTTTTTAAAACCACCATAATGTGTCTTTTTTTTAACCACCATAATGTGTGAAACTTAGGTACAGTGCTGCTAGATATACTCTTTTAAACAACTGCATGTAGCCTTCAACAAAACCACTGACCAAGAGACCAGGGACAATAAAGTCTTTAGTCTTTGCAAGCAAAAATGCTCTCAGAGGGAGTTTGCATTACAGCAGCTAAATTAGAAAGCCAGAAGACAGAGATTTTGCAGGCAGAACCTAATCTCTCATCCTGAACAACATTAGCAAGGGTTTCTTCCTTTTCTCTACCCTTCCATTTCTAGGAATACTGCAGATGCGATTAGTGGGCTGCGGGTGGGGGTAGGCCTATTGACACCATTTTCAATCTCTCTCAGGTGCTGTTCATTATTGTGTTCTAGTTCCTCTCCCTTTCCATATGCGAATCTACTCCCCCATGGAGTCAGTTGTCAGGTATTTAGGTTCAGCAAGGATGGAGGCCTTGCAGGCTGTAGGTAGATTTTAATTAGAACTACTTTTGGAATGTCTGTTCAAGCTTGTCTCTGTCAGAGTTCTCACGGGAGTGTCTTGGCTTTGAAGCTGTTAAGACTTCTCCGGGGAACTGATAATGTGTTTTAGAAAGGTGGGGGACCTTGTTGAAGGAGTTACTCAGATTGTAGCATCATCTTGGTGGGCTGGGCAGTGCTGCCCTGTTTGGACATGGGCATGAGTTACAGGCTGAGCCCCTGTCTGTCAAGTGGTTGTGAACAGGTTATGCCTCCCTTTATAAGCTGGAGTAAAGGAAAGGATCCTTTGCTAGGATCATCTTTGGACCCATGGCCCAAAATCCCACCCTGTTTGGATCCATCACTGGACTTTGGAAGCACTCTGTATGTGGATTCTCTTCTATTTGGACTTTGAGTTTCTAAGGACTATGCCATGAAAAATACGGTGAAGTTTTTCATAGACTTGAGTTCATGTTTGCTGTGGAATGTGTGTTTGAAGTCAGCTCAGAGTTCGGCAGGCTGGGATTGATCGTTGGACTTTTCCCTGCCAAGCTCAGGTGGCGGGGAGTTCCAGGTGCTAAAGTACATGCATGGGAGTTCTTGTCCCTGAGATTTTTACTTGTTCCCCATTACACTGCCTTGGGTTCCTTGGAGGAAAAAAAGGTGGGATATAAAATGCAATAATAAATAAATATGAGGGGGATCTAAATAATATTCCTCTGTATCCTTGATTCACACAGCAGCAATGAAGTCTGGAAGCTCTGATTTTGGGGTTGTGAATTCATTCTGGGTTTTAGTCAGAACAAACTAAAACTCTAAAGAAATGCCAAGCCCTATCCCCAAATTAGATAACTGCAAATTTCTATTTCCGAACAGACTCTTTTCCACCAGTTCTGCCCACTGTGGTTGGCATTAAAGCTGAATCTTCAGAAACCAGAAATGGGGATGGGAAGATTCCATATTACCTATAACACACTCAAGTGCTGGGATGCAAAACCAACAGTTAAACCAGACTGTTGTCCCAAAGTATATTTCTAATGCTATCCAGTGCAGTTTAAAATTTCTCTTAAAATAACGGAGGGGAAGGAATGGGTCACAACAGTATAAAAGAACTTCAAGGCCTACATATATCTCCAGGGTCTTCCTGATAGACTCAGATTCTAAGGCAAATGGCTACACACACATACAATTAATTCTAAAAATTTATTTTTTCCTACTCAACAATTTTATATGAGATAGCAAAGGTTAGTTCATGTAAAAAGGAATTCAAGTTATCAAATCCAGAGCAAAATCCACTGTGGCTACAAAAAGTATACGTGCTTTCAAAAGATCATCAAAATCTGCTCTACCAGAACTATTGCATACTCAGTTTTATACACTACAATTTTACTAGAATGGGAAATAGTTGCTTCTATAATGGGGAAATAAGCTCAAACATTCATTCAAAGTTCAAAAAGATAATATTTACAGATTTTTTGTTCTCAAAAACACATATATGCACAACTATTCCAGAAGAGAAAAATAGTTTGGTTTGTATAGCCGCTGTCTTGCACAGAGAGCCTTGGCAATGGGTCTTCCTTCTTCTTAGAGTTTCTGATAGAATTCAGAAATTGTGCATTTAGCCCAAGACTTTTTGGTAGCTACTTCCCAATACTATAAACCCACTCAATGATCATCATTGAGCAGGGGGTTGGACTCGATGGCCTTATAGGCTCCTTCCAACTCTATGATTCTATGATTCTATACCTGCATGGCGGTGCAGGTCAAACTGAAACCCAGGTTTTAATGAAACCCAGGTTTTGGAAACAATGGAATTTTACCACAGTTAATAACATGTTTTCTCTAGATGTCCAAGAAACAGATCTCTCAGGCCAAATCCATCATTAGGGTGGTTTAATTGAAAAATGCAATGGGAAACTCTTGCCCTGAGAATGAGGGATTGCGGGTGAAATGAGGGGTGTGTGTGATGAAGAGACAAGTGTGTATGGTATGAAAATAGGGCCACATTTATTGAAAATCTGCAAAGGGAAACTTCGGTGGGCCCCTAACCTATGCCAGCAACTAACTAGCATTATATCAGGCAAAACATTCCATGCCTATTGAGTAGCATCTGTAAGATCGCATTGCCAGGACTACTCCATTTGGGAAAGGGTGGTCCTCCTGCGTCACCCACTCCCAGGCCACAAACACCAGTTGGATGAGTTGGCCTCACAGGTAAACCTTATCCACCCACTGGGGCTGCAAAATCTTTAGCAGAAGGCCTCAGGCATTACCTGTCACCAAAGCACTGCCTCAGAATGATCACCATCCCCATTTACTCTAACTGTGCCTGCCCATACCAGCCTACCAAAACCAAACAACCAAAACATAAACCAAATTTTCCTAAAAGACATCTCACTGCACTTACAGTGTGAAGTAGGCAAAAAGACTCATAGCCCAGGCCAATCAGATTATGAGCCAAAAATTCCTATACAGTCCCCATAGTGTGACCAGCATAACCTACAATGCAGGCAGGGAGGGAACCACGCTTCAAAGAGGCTGGAAGGTGGGACAATGCAGGCTAATAACGCCTCATAAGCCCCACCCCCTGCTGGTAGCACCATGCGATTGCTGCCAATGGCGATCGCCCATGTCTCTCTCCCCCACCCCACAACAGCCTCCCTGCAGCTCTCCCTAAAATTCAAGAGCCCATCATGTCATGCAAGTATACTCTTTCATTAACCTGGCTCAGTGACATGTACAGGTTTTGAAGTGCAGAATGTAGACAATGGGACCTGGGTTGACACAGAAATAAATGAAACTTACTGAGTGCTTCTTCACACAAATGAAACGCTTCTGACTGGCTACTCACAGAAGTTTGCAGTCCTTCTGACGACATGAACCCCCTGCACATCTCATGTTCAATCTCCAGGTTATTGGGTTTTTTTAATTTTAAAAAAAACACCCACAAAAGGGCGCTGTCCCATTCAATACTATGAGCATCGAAGTTTTCAATTACAGGCCACGTGGTCACCCCCATCCTTCACCTCATTACAATTGCGGAAGAGAAGCAGGAAGCAAAGTGCCAGTAAGTGACTGTGTCTTCCCTTTATAACCTAAAGAAGCCCTGAGATGAAGCTAACAGCCGAATGCTATGTTTATTCTCCAAAGCAAACTCAACTGAGTTCCATGAGACTTATACACAAATGAGTATGCAATGCATAGGATTGCAGGCAGTTTTCCTTAGCAGCTCTTTGACAAATAAAAATTCAGAGCCCAGGATGAAATTGATTTAAATATATATTTACAGTGAAGGAAGTAAGGTATTTTTTCTTTTCTTTTCTTTGATACATTGTATTCTAAATATCCTTTTGCAATATAGTTTTATGGTAATCTGAGATTTATCTACTTGTTCAGTACACAATGATATGCTTCAGCTTCTTTTGAAGTACCTTACCAGCTATTATAAAATCCAATAACTTTCAAAGATTTTTTCTCACAACAACTTTCTTTTTTTTAAAGCTATTGCATGACTACAGTAATATATTTTTCAGAGAAAGTCTGAATTGTTGCTTTACACATAAATGAGCTCCACTTAAACAGAAGTCTGAAAAACTGGAGAGATCTATTAAAATAAAACAGAAGCTCATAAAATTATGATACCTCACTTGCAAAAAATGTTTGAACCCTTGTCCTTTGCACCAACACTCAGGCCGTAGCTAGACCTAAGGTTTATCCCAGGATTGTCCTGGGGTCAAACCTGTTCATCTAAGTGCCACACAGGGCATCCAGCGCTCAGACAGGGATGAACCCAGGATGATCCTGGGATGAACTTTAGGTCTAGCTACGGCCTCAGTAGCAAACTTATATTTGGGGCTAGCTTGGTGAAGCAGCTATTCTGGAATCCCTTTGGAAGATTCTAGAATAGATTAATAAAGAATGGATTCACTGAATTTAGTAGGACTACACCAATATTACACAAATTATATTGTAATTTGGGGGTACTCTTAGATCCATCTCTCTCACTGGAGGCTCAAGTGGCCACGGCAGCTCAGAATGCCTTTTACCAGCTTCAGCTGGTTCGCCAGCTACAGCCTCTCCTGGACAGGGAGAGCTTGGCCACGGTGGTAAAAGTATTGGTAACCTCAAGTTTGGATTACTGCAATGCACTCTATGTGATGCTGCCCGTAAAGCTGCTCCGGAAGCTGGAGCTAGTGCAGAATGCTGCAGCTTGGCTGTTGTCTGGAGCTGCAACTTTCCAGCATGTAACTTCTCTGTTGAGAGAACTGCACTGGCTGCCTATTCGCTACTGGGCCAGGTTTAAGGTTCATGTAGTTGTGTAAAAAGCCCTAAACGAATTGGGACCAGGCTACCTGAGAGAGCCTCTTCTCCCCTACCAACCTGCCCAGTCACTGAGGTCATCCGAGGGCATGCTCCTAGTGGTTCCACATAGACCCATCCTCCGATTGGAGTCCACCAGGGGAAGAGCCTTCAGCGTGGTAGCCCCCCTCCTATGGAATTCCCTGCCTCTGGAGGTCAGGCAGACACCAACTTTGTATTCCTTTTGGCGCCTCCTGAATACATCATTATTCCAGGAAGCCTTACCTTAATGACCAGCCATGGTTCACTGTACATTTTGCTTCTTTTAAAATCTATTTTAAAGTGATTTATTCTGTTATTTTATCTTATCTTGTACACCACTCTGAGATTTTCAATAGCGCGCAGTATATAAATATTGTAAATAAATAAACAAATTCAATTGTCACATTAACATTGCTACTGTTCTATTCTTCAACATAGTCATTGAAGTGTCATGGTATGCTAAATCAATGCAACAAAATGTATCATACTTATTTTAAAGCAGATTATTAGCAGACAACCTCCAGTATTTCCCTCCTGTTCTAACATTATCTGTAGATATGCATTGTCTCGCTGTGTGCTATCTTGGGATATCTACCATTAATTCTTGACAAACTGAAGTACAGAATATTCCCACCACCTTTGGAAGGAATGTTTTATTTCAGATGTTTTATTTCTAGTGTAACAGATGTTTTATTTCTGCAACATATTTGTCTACATGAACTGTACAACGCAGCCAAAATGAATGCTTCCTATGGAACCATTCTAGTTAAATGAATTGACTAATAATAGTAATGAAAATGAATTAAAGGATTTTAAAACCATAAGATATTTTGGTATAAATGGGTGAACTGACGAGCCTTCTGATGTGTGAGTGTATTTAAAGCAGGAGATACAGCACAATAAGAGAACATATACTTTTGATGTACTAGGTTCCAAGCTCAACCTATGGCATCATCCTTAATCAAAGAGACACCCAGGAATCTGGACTGTGGAAAATATCCACTTAAGCCCCTGGAGAGCTTCTGACAGTCAGGACAGACAAAAGGCTTGTAGGATCAGTCGCCTGATAAACTTTCATAACTTACAATTATGAGTGTGTCCCAAAATATCATATTTCTAAAATTGTATTTTGAACTGTGATCACTTTCTATGTCACAGACTATCTATATAAATAAAAATGAAAAAGACCGTTCGTTACTGTCGTTATATCTCCGAAAGTTCTTCACCAATTGCTTTGAAATTTTGACACAACATTGCATTCGAATATGCGAGCCTTGTTATGTAACTATGTTCTCTATGGGGTCAAAGGTTTGTCTTAAAATCGAAGAAATAGGCCTCCTCAAAACCAGTCCTGCTGATCATTGTGACATCGCCAACCAGTAGGCCAATCCGCTGCCTCTGCCTTCTCTCCTATTTGCATGTTCTCTCACAATTGGCTGAGTAAATATAGATGTCACACCTGTGACAGTTACACGTTCTGAAGAAAGGTAACTTCCAGGAGTTTCCACTAACCTCCTCACCGTAAAAACATCCTTTTTAAAAAACTAAACAGTAGGCCAATCCACTGCCTCTGCCTCCTCTCCTATTTGCATGTTCTCTCACAATTGGCTGAGTGAATATAGATGTCACACAATTATATGTTGCGTGTTCTAGAGTTGGCAAACCAGACAATCTCTATATCTACACAGACAATGGAACAACTAAAAATATTGTATACCCACAAGCATTGTGAAATTAAACATATTAGAAATGTGCGCTTTGTCTTTTCTTTCTTTTCAATTTAACCAGACTGAGCCACAGCAACGCGTGGCAGGGTACAGCTAGTGTTAAATAAATTCAAACCCTAACACTTGTTAAGAATATTCCTGTTACTTTACAGTGGTGGCCAAAATTGTGGACACTTTTTGAAATTTTCATGTTTTGCAACTTGTATGGTAGATTAAAACAATGTTATTGTACCAAAGACACGAAACTTTACTTCAGTTGGATAATCTGGTGAAGATGTTGATTTTATGGGTAGGGTCTCAGAAAATATGATTTGAAATATTGTAGATTCACATGGAAATTAGAATACAGTTGCGTATTCTAAACAAACAGGTACTGTTTCTTGTTGAAAAAGCTACCCTAAACTTTTGGAAATTTCAGATGCCCAAGACATTATGTAACAAGTGATATTACAATGAGAAAAATAAGTCCTCATATATTAATATATAAGTGATTTATAACACGGGCAGTTTTATTATCAATCCATTTCCTAATCATTAGTAAGAAACTGGACTTTATTACTGCCACCATACAGTGAGGTGATGTTTTCATTAAGCTATCCATTACAACCACAAAATGTCAGTCTTGTTAGTTACTAATTCAGGCTCCATGGATTATATCCAATTTTAGTCCTAATTAGAGTAGACCCTTTGAAATGAACAGACATTTGATGATGGTATTTTGCCTTAGTGTGCATCACCTTATACTGATCTACATTAAAACTCATTTTCCATTGTGTTTAGAGATATTCTTTTAGAGCAGTGGTTCTCAACCTTCCTAATGCCGCGACCCTTTAATACAGTTCCTCATGTTGTGGTGACCCCCAGCCATAAAATTATTTTCGTTGCTACTTCATAACTGTAATTTTGCTATTGTTATGAATCTTAATGTAAATATCTGATATGCAGGATGTATTTTCATTGTAACAAATTGAACATAATTAAAGCACATTGATTAATCACAAAAAATATGTAATTATATATTGTGAAATATTTATTTCTAATTACAAATAAATGACCATCGGAAATATGTGTTTTCCGATAGTCTTAGGCGACCCCTGTGAAAGGGTCATTCGACCCCCAAAGGGGTCGCGACCCACAGGTTGAGAACCGCTGTTTTAGAGCTTTGGGCAGTCCACTTATTTATTTATTTATTTATTTATTACATTTTTATAGCGCCTAATAGCCGAAGCTATCTGGGAGGTTCACAAAAATTAAAACCATGAAAAGCATAAAAACAACCAACAATTTAAAAACATGAATACAAAATACAATATAAAAAGCACAACCAGGATTAAAACCACACAGCAAAAATTGATATAGGTTAAAATATGGAATTAAAACTGCAAAGTTTAAATCTAAGTTAAATTAAGTGTTAAAATGCTGAGAAAATAAAAAGGTCTTCAGCTGGCTTTAATCATCCTGAATAATTAGATGTAACTCATAAATTTAGCAACTTCACTGCTCATCTCAGATTCTATCATTAATGAATAAGTTAAATCACAACAGTCCCCATACAAATACTTGGGAGAACCTAGTGCTTCCTCCCTCCATCATGAGAACCGCTTTCCTCTAACTTCTGCTTCCTGTTGTCTAACTAGTTTCTAATCTACAAGAGCAACTGTCCTATTATCCCATTACTGCTTTTTTAACTACTGTAAACAATTTCTATTGTAAAGCAACAACAACTTGTTTTGCGTCAACTTAAAGACTAACAAATTTATTAGGGCAAAAGGTTTCAGGGACTACAGTCCACTTCATCAGATACATGTTTCTGCTGTAATATGCTACTTCTTTGACTGTCTACTACACGTTTGGATCACCCCTATATTCAAGTTGGTTGACATGCTCAAAGAACTCCAAAAGGTAGGTGAGGCAGAACTTCACGTTCTCTTTGCAAAGTCGTAATATTACTGACCAGTTAGTCTAACATCTGTTCCAGCTACACTGCTTGACATCATTATTTACTAGGGGTGTGCATTCCACACTGAAAATCAGGGGGTCCGGCAGACCTCCGAAATCACAATGTGGTTAGGGGGCTGTTTTAAAACCGTTGGAAACCCGCTGTGCAGGTAGAAGATCGTTCAGAACCCGAAATGGGACCACAATACCTGACGAAACGCCTCTCTCGACATGAACGTACCCGTACACTGCGCTCAACATCTAAGGTCCTCCTCCGAGTGCCTACTACGAGGGAAGCTCAGACGATGGCAACAAAGGAGAGGGCCTTTTCAGTGGTGGCCACCCAATTATGGAATGATCTCCCCGATGAGGCTCGCCTGGCGCCAACATTGTTATCTTTTTGGTGCCAGGCCAAGACTTTTCTCTTCTCCCAGGCATTTAACAACATTTAATAACATATGCTAAGTTTTTATTTTATTTTAATGGACCCCAGAACTGTTGTTGTTTAAAATGGATACTTTTTTATACTGGTTTGATGGTTTTAAATTTTGTTTACTTTTTTTTAATGTCCAGTTTTTAACTTTTGTAAACCGCCCAGAGAGTTTCAGCTATGGGGCGGTATATAAATTTAATAAATAAATAAATAAATAAAAGGATCCGTAGGTATCTGAAAGTTTTCTAGGTGACATGTTGATGGACAACTAACTGAACACTTCCATATTAGGAAGATGCTATCTCTGAGGGGTGAGGGAGGGGTAGTTTTGATATTGACATCTGTGGCTAAACAATAGCCACAGCCTCCTCCCTGTCCCCTGTCTAATCACAGTGCTTAGCGGGAGGAATTGCAAATGATATAACCCATTTTTCCACACCCTGGTACTCATTCGTTTGCTAGCTTTTAGAGCAAGAAAGAATTAAAGTTTCACTCCCTATATGCACTTCATCTTCTCTCAAGAGAGTTTGCAGAACTTTCAAAAACTAACCTTCTACAAAAATTGAAGTCCCCCATGTGTGCTGACTTGGTACCATATGTTTAAATTATGGGAGCTGTGTCTGAACTAGAATGAAACTACAACCAATTTTCTTCATTTCTTGAAAAATTGTTGTTGGCTGAAAGGAAGGATTTATGAAAAATGGTTCACATTATGAAAATAATGAAAACCATTCCATGTAAATGAATTGTCCTAGGAAGTGATGATGACTGGCAGGCAGTGTAGATCCATACAGTCTCACAAGCCAATATTAGGATATGGAAAAGAATCTTGTGCCAAAGGCTGATCTGTGTACTGCAAGTATGGATGAAACTTGGCCCAGCGTAAAGTCAAGAGATGATGTGGCAGCAAGAGAAAAGTTTGCTACTGCTAGTACTAGTATATCTCCTGTTCTGAAAACAGGACTCACATTTATATGCTTTGAAAAATATATATTAAAAATAAAGGTGTTTGTATTTATGTTTGTTCTTGTCTGATCTCTCATAGGGAGAGCATCCCCCCCATTTCACTCCATTAGATCAAACTGTCAGGGAACACAGCAGATCTCTATTTCCATAAACTGAAGATGCACAAGTGGGAATCAGCAAAGTCATGCACAGTTTCAGATGTGTGTGTGTTGGGGAAGTGGTTTGAGGGGGGGATAATTTTAAAAATCCTAAAAATCAAGGGATGAGGGGATCTGCTTTAAACTTGGTGCGGCTAAATCCCTACTTAAGAGCTACCAGGGTGCCAAGTTTCATCTCTTTATCTTTAAAAATGACAGAGATGTATGCATTTGTGTTAATTCCTATTGACGATAATAGCACAGTTCTCCGGAAATGGAGCAGTTTTCTGATGAGTAATCCAGTGGTTTGGAGAGACAGACCCCCTCCAAAAATCGGAGCAGAGAACCCACACAATGGAGCTCCGTGCCAAATTTCAGGGAGGAACAGACCCACTTTGCACATCCCTATTATTTACTATCTGCTAATATTTCTTGTTAAAGGCAAAGAATCAGAAGCCAGTAAAAGGAGTGGCAACCCTAGATGCCAAATAACAAATTTAGTGAGAAATAAAGCATTAACATTGACCTTTTAACTATATCTATAATAATAAAAGAAGATATGTGTATGCCCATCACCATGAAACCTAGACACCTAAAACTTGCCATGCATACTAATGGCATCCTAGAGTATGCACCTTGGGTTTATTTTGATTTTTCTTTCATTTAAGCATCAATTAATTTTAATTTAATTAAATGTGTCCATCTGGTTGAAGCCTGAAGTACATTTTTAGGCACTAGAGGCAGACTTCTCTAACCAACATTTTGAAGCCAAGGAATATTAGTAGGCTGAGGGGAAACAGTTATATGCTTGCCCACCTCCCCTTGGGGAATAGAGTGAACAGACCCCCTCCAACATTTTCAGTCTCTGGAGACAGACTTCCCAAGCCAATAATTAGTTTTCTCGTCATTTCAGTTTGAATCAAGGGGAGATTCGTAGGGTGAGGGACAAGCCATACGCTTGCCACTCTCCCGAGCAGTAGGGAAAGCCCCCTTCAGGGAAATAGAGTAAGCAGACCCCTCCTTTAATGGTTTACAATAGTGCACTTGTCAGGAATCATGTTTAGTGGTGCCTGCTGGCATGGCTTCATTCACACAGGGCGGGCACAAAGTGTCCAGCTCTTTGACAGCTGCATAGGGTTGCTTTAAAGCTTTCTAAAATCAAAATAAGGCCAGAATTATATGCCTCCTCCCATTGCTTTAGGGGGATGGAGTAGAAGGACCTCTACCTCAGGGGCTCTAGAGGGGCACTACAGCAGGGGTGCTAAGAGGCATGATTTGACTCAGACAGGGCACGCATAATTATGCAATTCTGACAGCAGTGTATGTTTCCTTGCAGCCTTCCCTGTATCAATATAAGGTCTATTCCCACCCATGTGAATCATGCCTCGATCCAGAGGGAGAGGTGGGTAACTATTTTTGTTGTTGTTGTTATTGTTGTTGTTATTGTTATTATTATTATTATTATGTGAAGAAAATTAGTACCATTGTGGAAAGTAGTGCGCGACTAACAGCAATCTTTCTAGCCTACAGTGTTACAAACTGGTTTGAAAAGCACCTGCATGTTCAGAAAATAGTTAAAATATAGTGTCAGTGGACTAAAGGGTGTCATACTATATTTGTGTAATCATGAAGCAGGAGATTCCAGCAGGATGGTTCATTCCTTTTACTCCAATATACAGGTAAATCTTGAACAATGTCTCAAATGTAGGTTTGCTGGTTGAATTCCCAGAAGGTATTCTTATTTCATATGTTTACTTACTTTACCTATGTGTTCCTTAAAATACTTCTTTCTGTATCGTAAGAAGGATATTTGATAAGAACTCTTAGAAAGCACATGTCTGCTATTCATCTCAAACTGCATTTTAAGTGATTTCATTTTATTATGAAATAGCTTTAAAATTGCTTGTCCTTGAGCATGTATGGTTCTTACTGTTCCTGAACTTCTGCCTTTAATAGAAGTATAATCCATAGACATTAGCAGGACATAATGTTCCTCCATATGCTGTGAAAAGCTTAACCTGCTGATTTCATCATATAAAGCTATTAATGGTGTGGTCCTTTTCTCTAGTCAATTGGCTACCCTATAAACAGGTTGCACTAGAAAATCTATAAGCTTGGCCAGATTTCTGATCCTTGGGAGAGGCCTTTCAATTTCTCCTGCCACTAAAGGGTCTTCGTGGTCACTGTTGTCCTGCCCCCAAAGGGCCTTCTTGGTGGCTGCTCCCAGGTTCTAGAACTCCCTGCCGAGGGAAGCAAGGCTAGTTCTATCTTTATTGTCCTTCCACTGTGGCTCTTAACCAGTATTGTTGCTTAACTAGGTATTTAATGTGAGCTGTGTTTATTTCTTATTTCTTTTTGACTGATGCACCTTTAATGTATTTTCAACTTATGTATTTTAATACGGTTATGTTTTAATTATGTAACATTTTATCTGTATGTTGTTATTGCTAGTTATCTGTATAGCTGTTATTGTTGAGCACTATTTTTGTGGGAAGACAGAATATAAAATAAATAGGTTATTTCCCCCGCCCAGTCTGAAGCCTCAATTCTTGGCACATAAAGCAAAGTTAGTTGACTTGACCTGTCATACCTTGATCCCAATGGTGCTTCTGAGGTCTGAAGCAATTCATCTACACATTCACAGACTGCAGTCCTGTGAATCCACTAGCAGTTACTTTTAAGTAAACATACAAACAATGGAGCTGTAAATATATTTTCACAAATGATACTAGGAGGACCTTTTCTATCAATGCCATTTATATGCGAATGTTTCCACTAAAGGATAACAAAAGTGAAAGAGCACTATTTGAAAATCAAATCAATGTAGATTTTACATATGAATTACAAACTTGGAAAGCAGTTGAAGTGTAATATACAAACAAACAAACATACAAAGAGCAGCACTACTTGTCACCCTAAGATGTTGCTTATTATTTCTCGCAAACCCAACCTGTGGGCTGATGCTATTTCCTTTAGACATGTAGTCCTATCCTTCTGAGGAAGAAAATAAAGCTAAACATCCAGGTGACAATGGGAACTGCAATATTTTCTGCATCTTATTGCTTTCCTCTCAGGGGATTTCTGTGAAATGCCTTGTCAGAGCACATACGAATCATGCAATACTACAGTGCTCCTCAGAAAGAGTGCACCGTATTTATGTGGCAACACTATTGGAGAGATGGGAACACCTCATTTGTTCTTCCCATACATTTGAGCCAATGTTTTATTTCCAAACTAACGTGTAGGATGAAAACCCCAACTGGAAGTCACAGTAGAGCCTATCTTGGAAAAGCTTGGTATGTGGAAGCTGGCTCGTTACTCAAGGCTGCATTACACAGAACAAAATGTTGACATTGAAAGGACTGTTGTGCATAAAACATACTGGACAAACTACATGTAGATTTTCATGTCTGACGGTTTCGGCTGGCTCTACCATTAAGTAAATTGAGGCAGCAACCTCAGGTAATTGATTTTGGGTGGCATGAAAGGGCAGCAAATTGTTAGGGAATTTTTAGTGCCACAAGACTCTGACCTGGTTCGCAGAGGCAATTCTTGGGCTGTTTAACCCAGAAATTGAAGGGACGAATGGAGGAAATGGTTAGGTTTACTCTGGGTTGTTTAGCCCATAAACAACCCAGAATTCCAGATTCACAACTCACAAAATAACCCAAGGAAAGGGCATTCTTGAGTTGCTAATTAAAAGGAGAAATAACAAGTATGCTTTTAACTCTGAAACTGCTGCCATGATGTACAAACCAGGTCTTTGTTCTTGTTTTTCCTTCAACAGACTAACATGTCTACCCTTCTGGAAACTAGTTAATTTATTGTTATTGTAAAATGTACTTTTACTGCCAGATAGTCCATGAAGATGCTTGTGGGATTTTCTGCTTTAGTTGCTAAAATAACTTGACTGGCCTTTGGTACTATGCAAGCCTTGACTTGTGGAGTGCCATTTGCTACTCTGCTTCCGATTGCAAAGTATCTTGGATTGGCTCGGTTTGTTCCAAATGCATGTGTGAATATTTGGTGTACGCATACTGGGAACCCATAATCAATCCTGGCTTCCCAGGGGTATGTACACAGGTGTGCATGATCTACAAGTTGGTTACCAGTTGTTTCATACATGGAACTGCCTTTCTGTATAACAATGGTCCATGATAAAGGGCAAGCTTATTCTGCATGTACCCCATATCACACTCTTTCATTTCACTAATTTCTGGCTGATATTAGTCTGATTTCTGCCTTGTAAAGAGACTTTAAGGACACAATCCTATACATATTTGGACAGAAAAAAAAGTTCTACAACACCTAGCATTCCCCATTTTGGCTGTGGAATGCTGGAAGTTATAGGACTTTTTTGTCTAAATATGCATAGGATTGTGTTTTAGAGGTGCAACCCTTTACACATTTACCTGGGAGTGAGTCTCCTCGAACTAACAGGACTTACTTCAGAGTAGACACACACTGGATTACACTGTTAAACAACATGCAGCCTGTGCCAGCCCAAGGCATTTTGCTGCTTGAGGCAAAGGACAAGATGGTGCCTTGCCATTATCTGTATGACAACTGGGTTGACAATTAAATCTTCCTTCAACTCTGGTGATAGGACACCATTCTCTACTGCACCCAGATCAGCAGCCTAGTTTGGGGGCGCGGGGGTGGGGTGGGGAGGCCAGACCATGCGGTATACACGCGTTCCCCATCTGCTGCCTGAGGCAAGTGACTTGCTCCACCTAATGGTAGGGCCAGCCCTGCTCCTATGCATATTAAGCCAAATTAAGTCCCATTGCTTTCAGTGGGTCTCATTCCCAGAAAAGTGTGTTTACGACTGCATTCTTAGGGTGCAATCCTATGCATTTTTAGACAGAAAAGAACTCCTACAACTCCCAGCATGCGCCATGGCTGCAGCATGCTGTGAGTTTTAAGACTTTTTCTGTCCAAACATGCATAGGATTGCACTCTTAGTCAACTTGGGCTGCACCTTTCTCTGCATCCCCACAAGCAGGGAAAACGAACGCTAGCAGGAGGTTATTGGAAAGAAAGGGGAGGGTGAAGGGCGAAGGGGGGGGGAGAAAAAGCGAGCGCCTCAGTGTATTTACCTTTCTCTCCCCTCACGAGGATTGCGGAGGCGGGAAGGAGGATGAAAAGGGCAAGCCCTCATGCGGTGGCCACGTAAATTCCTTCACCTTCCGAGAGCGTGTCATTTAATCTCTTTCTCGGCCTCCCAATGTGACTTCTCCGCATTCCCAGGATAGGGACTCGTGGCCATTAAAGGAGGGGGGAGGCAGCAGATAGAAAAGAGGAGACGGCGGACGGCTGCGGCATTGAATGCTGCTGCAGCAGCACAAACAGCTGCTGCAGCGGAGCAGGCGAGCTCCCTCCATTCCCCCACCCCGCCCCCCCGGTAGCCAAGCGCCAGCCTGTGTGGGGCTCTTTCCATTGTGCTAGACGGCGGCGGCGCTAACAGCAGTGGCATCGCGCCTCACAGAGCAGTACTCCACGCCCCATAGCCGCCCTGTCCGTTAGAGAGGAGGGGGAAGTAACTCCCTCCCGTAGCAGCAACAGCAGGGAAGCTTTCATCAATAATGCAGACGCTGCACGCCCCCCCCCTGCAATAAGCTTCCCAGCTACCAAAAGGTTTTATTCTCAAGCAAAATCCCGTACGGGGTGGGTGGGGGAGAGTCTTCCTTTAAATTAAACGTTCTTTCAGGGGTTAATTTATTTCATCCACAGCCTGTACACAAAACTAGGGATAAAAGGAGAGTTTCCTGGGTAATCAGTTTGAATAGTATTCCCCCCTTCTTTCACAGAAAGAAAAATCCAAAAAGTCAAGGGAAGATAAAATGGGGATCGATGCAGTGGGGCACCACATACAAAATCAAGAGTGTTTGGATTTGCAGAATCCTACGACGAGATCCCACTCCAGACATAGAAGCAGGAAATCTCTGCCTGCACCCCCAAAGCCTTGCTCTGCAGTAAAAGAAGCGCAGAAACCAGCCGTCTGCAAAGTTGCTCTCCTAAACCCTACCCAGTCTATAAATCAACTCAAGGGCTCAGGGCGACAGACAGCCCCTGTGCTGTCCCATGCAGCGTGAAAATTTCTTCTTAAAAAGAAAGTCTTTGAACCCACGCCCGGGATACTTTTCAACTTCTTCCTTAATATTGGTGGCGGTCCCACCCCCGTAGCCTGATAACTTTAGAAACAATAAAGAGACCGTCAGGGGATCTGCAAAGAAACTTGTTGGATTTGCATTTGGGCTTCATCTTTTAATCGCTCTCATGGTTGCTTAAAGAAAAAGAGCAACCAAATCTGACAGATTGCCTTAAATCCAGAAGAATTGCAACAGAACCTGTTTCCCCCCTTTAAAAAAGAAGAGGCAAACCCGACACTTGTAGGCAAGTAAAATTACCATTTGGTTAAGTTAGGGCACTTACCCTCTGAGATAGGGAGGATGTCAGAAAACTAGGAGCTCCATGATTCAGACAGTCCTTGCAACTTTCCTTAACATACAGACAGACCTTCTTTTGAGTTCAAGCAGACAAGCTATTCAAGAGACTTTCCACTATAAAAGGGGGATGAAACTGGATTTCCTCCCGATATCAGGACCCCAGAAAATCAAATCCTTCTTCAGAAGAGAATTCTTTCAGACCCGTTATCTGTATTACCATTAATGCGCAGAGCAGAAGGCATTGCATACAAATAGATCCAAGTATGAGCTTCTATTGGTGGCTGTGGCAGGCCCCTGGGTCCTACTGCTCCATCGCAGGGAAACTACAAAGCAGCAATTTGCAAGCGGCTTTGGAGGAGGCATGGATGGGAGGAGTGGGTGAGGAGGAGGAGGAGGGGAGGGGTGATTCTCCTTGAATTGATTCGTTACCTCTGCTGCTGTGGGTACGTGTTGCTGATGTTTAACCGAATAAAACCCACATTCAGCAGATGCTGAAGGCAGTAGACACCTTCCTTTTGCAGCTGCCAGGGGTATTGTGTTGGATTGTTACTAGAAAGCAATGGGATATTAAAAGCAAGTTTGTGAGGAATACTCAGATGAATGGCACAGGAAAGATCTTTGCCTCACTCTCCAAATTACACATTGGCTCCCTGCTCCTATCCATATTTACTTGAAACGGAGATATATATATTTAAAGCAAGGTTCCTGAAGAACATCAACCTGCCAAAAAGAGCCCATTAAGCAATGATAGCTGGCTTTGCACCATTGCAGGTTTATGGAATCCAATCCCTGGCAAAGAAGGAAGAGCAGATTGGCTTCAGTTCTGTCTACTTGTTAGAGATATTACTTCTGCCCGGCAGCCACACATTTACACCAGTCTTGTGTATCCAAAAAAGGGTCAGGAAGTGTGAAAAGACTGTCATTAGTATCACTCTCCCTTTGCTCTCAATAGCACTGCTTAAGTGCTCTTACACAGCACCAACTGTGAGAAGAGGCTGAGGGAGCTGCTAGTGCAGCATTGCTGAGAACTAGAGCTACTGCTGCACTGGGGCCAAGAGCAGGGCTTTGCATTTTGTTTAAAATTGCACCATAGCAAGGAAATCAGGACCCTAATGCATTATCGCCCTATACTGTTTAACATGAATTTGTCAATTTTTCCTAAGAGTTTACAAAAACCATTCCTTTGTAACCTTTCCATTTGCAAACAATAAATCACTTCACAAATTAATCAATTTTCTATATAAAGTATTAATTAGAACTCATTTCAAATGCCTTCTCATTTGGGTTGCTTCCATTTCCTGTGCAAGGAAAAGTAAAAAAAAAAAAAAAGCACGTGTGAAACATTGCTAGGTCAAACACTCAAACATTGTCTTTCCTGTACGAGTAACTAACTAACTAGGCAAATTACTTTTCCATTGTACTTAACACCATTACTCTGTGTAACTCTATCAAAATGTCCTAATTTTAAAGCTGTGTTGTATTTATTTCTAAGGGTGCTTTCAAATGAGGCTTTTATCATGTATTGCCCTGTTTATGCAAAGATTTTTACAGAGGGACCAGACAACACTGAAATCCTACTGTGTTTTCCCTCCACTTCTTCTGTCTTTTTCTTTACTCCAGAAAATCCATTAAGGAAAGGAAAATAGTTACACAATGTCTTCTGAGTGGTAGCATTAGGAGCCCTCCAGCTGGAAGCACCTTAAAAAATTCAAGAATTAATTTGTAACTGAAGTAAACCAGTGGACAGCATAAGACCTGGGCCATAGAACATGGCTATAAAAACCCTTCTCTAGCACTGACCCACTAACTGGCCTTCGACAGATCTTTTTCAATGCATTATTTTCCTCCTTTTGTTTCACAGGACCATTGTGATAAAATATTAAATAAGAATTATTCTGTTGCTATTAACTATGAACCTTTGCGGTGCAGCAACTAGAAATTAGGTCTGCAATCCTATAGCCACTTCCCTAGAAGTAGGTAAACTCAATGAGACTTACTTCTGAGTAGGCAAGTATAGTATTGTGCTGTAAAAAACACACCAAGTTAACAGGAGTTTGTAAATTCACTGCATGTGTTTTGCATCAGCTCTGGTGGTTTGCCAGAGTAACCGTAGTGTAATGGGTAGGCACACATTGCAAACTTGGAAATTGATGAGAAAGCTGAGATCAATTATTTAATAGCAATAATTCCCAAATGTTTTCTCTATATTTCCTCAAATGTTTTGAGATTTCCATTAGAAACACTGGTGGAACACAGATGTACCTGGCCTGAGCTCTCAAAATCTAGTCTTTAGCTTTAAGTTCTCATATCCTGTATTGTGGCAATGTCAAGGCACTGAGTCATTATGCATTATGGAATGGTGGTTAATAATCCCCTTGTTTTTACCAGCCGTCCAGAGATAGCAAACATAGGAAGACTATCAAGCATCTTGTGGGCCACAGTAAAAGGTTAGTATCCCCAGAAGTTTAGTGAGCTGGATGGAGCATGATTTACATGGGGAGGATGTCACAGTGGAAGAGTCATCTCTGTACAACATCCTCCACATCAAAATCATGCTCCATCAAACCACTAATCATGCTAATCCTCCCAATGTGTGTGGGTCAATGAGAAGCACGGTGTGTGCATTTGTGTGAGAAATGTATGTAGGAGAACGTGTGCATGAATGGGGGAAAGGCTGTGTGCTTTTGTGTGTTAGGGGACAAGGGGGATGCTGGCCTCAGCAATGCTCACCACCAGCCCAGGTCCTGCCCAGGGCCAGTTCCAGCCACACCCACTGGCATGTGGGCCTGACCCACCACCCACTCTTGCATGTGTTGGACTGGGTCTCTGGAGGTATGAGTCCTAGTCATAGAATCATAGAATAGCAGAGTTGGAAGGGGCCTACAAGGCCATCGAGTCCAAACCCCTGCTCCATGCAGTCTAGGGTAACCATATGAAAAGGAGGACAAGGCTCCTGTAACTTTAACAGTTGCATAGAAAAGCCCTGCCCTTTTGACCAGATGCAAAAGAAGGCAGGGCATCTGCCCCTTTAACTGTTGTGATAAAGAGGGGATTTCACCAGATGCTGCATGCATACAAATTACACTTCTGAAATTCCCTTTTCTATACAACTGCTAAAGATATAGGAGCCCTGTCCACCTTTTCATATTGTCACCCTAGTCTAGTCCCCATTCAACCATGAAGCTCATTGGGTGACTTTGTGTTGGTCACTGACTCTTACCCTAACCTACCTGACAGGGTTGTTTTGAAGATAAAATGGAAGGATTGATCCTTCCATTTGTTTGTTGCCTTGTTGCCTTAGTTTGTTGCCTTAGGTTCCTTTCAGGAAAGGTGAGATATAAATTTAACAAATAAATAAAAATAAATACACACTTGCCTGGGGGTAAGTCCCTTTGAACTCAACGGGGCTTACATCTGAATAGACATACATATGATTATGCTGTTTATAGATGGCTTTAGTGTTAGTGGAGAAATAGAGAATTCAAGTGTTTGAGTGGGTTTTGCCATACAAAAGAAGTTTTAGATCTAAATTTTTTATTGATTTTCAAATCTACCATCAATTTTGAATACATCTCCAATATTAAAAACTATTTTAGTGTACTGCTATTATTAAGCCAAGCAAAGGATAAAAAAATGTGCTAGCTTAAGATGTTGAATCCTGTCTGATGAGATCTTGAGCTCTTGAAAACTTGCACATATTTAATGGTCTTTTAGTTGGTTTAAAAATGGTATTACAGTAATCTGGATTTTGGGATTTTCTTATAGCCAACATGGTTCCCTTTTGCTATTTCCAATGTCTGACTCTTTGTTGACAGATTCTTGGACTTCTGGCAAGATTAGGAAGAGTGTGAAAAATAATATTTCATAAGAACATGCGTACTGGGACAGCTCAAAGTCCTATCTTGCCCAGCATTCTGTTTGCAATAGTAGCAAACCAGATGCCTATGGGAAGCTCACAACAGGACAAATACAATAGCTTTCTCCCACTCACATTCCCCATCAAGTGGTACATAGAGGCATGCTGCCTTTAATACTGGAGGTAATATATAGCCATCATGACCCATAGCTATCAATAGCCTTATCCTCCATGGATTGGTCTAATGGCCTTTAAAGCCATGCATGTTGGTAGCCATTACTATATCTTATGGTAGTGAATTCTATAGTTTAACTGTGTGAAGAAGTATTTCTTTTTATTTTTCTTGAATCTCCCACCATTCAGCTTTATTGGATGACCCTGGGTTACTTCATTGGTTACTTTTATTGCAAAAAGAATAATGTATTTTAATTTTATCTCCAGTAGCTAGTCAAATGCAATATTGTACTTATCATGGTAAATTAAAATAGTGTGACCACTGAGACAGAAATTCTACTGTCATACTTTAGGAAATAAAGTGGGTTTTTTTTTTAATCAGCAGTAGAGATATTCGAAAAACTACAAAGTTTGGGTGATGATAGATGACAGTGGCCAAATGCAGGGAAAACTGTCACACTCGTTGTGTGTCCTGTAGGGATTAATAAACCAGAGCTGGGAGATTGGTAGTTTAATAGACAAAGTGGGTGGGCAGTTAACCATCTGAGCAAAGATTATGACTCTGTAGTGAAACAAAACAAAGAGGAATAAATCACTGAGTCATTCTATTAAGACAATTAAAATGCAATTGCTTGATCAATTATCACTGCATGGATAATAGCTTGATGCAGGCAGAGCAAATTAATCATTAAACAATGAAAAGAAAACCAACTCAAGTCCCTGAACCTAATTTAAAATTAATTTCTAACACCTTCAGGGAAGAATCCCATGGGAAGTTTTCCTTAGTCAGCCCCATTGACATGAATGGAAGCTGTGCTAGAGTTTTGGGCTGCTCTTATTCATGTCACTGCAGCTTGTGCTGGAAAACTTCCTTATGGATTGTAAACTAAATTTATAGTATAATTTTTTTAGAACAGCAGACAAGATTAAAAATTGTCATATATTACTGGTATTAGGGTGACCATATGAAAAGGAGGACAGGGCTCCTGTATCTTTAACAGTTGTATTGAAAAGGGAATTTCAGCAGGTGTCGTTTGTATATATGGAGAAAATTGTGAAATTCTCTCTTCATCACAACAGTTAAAGCTAAAGGTGCCCTGCCCTCTTTTAAATCTGGTCACTCTAGTATAGCTCCTGCAGCTTTAACTGTTGTGATGAAGAGAAAATTTCATCAGGTTCTCCATATATACAAATGACACCTGCTGAAATTCCCTTTTCTATGCAACTGTTAAAGATACAGGAGCCCTGTCCTCCTTTTCACATGGTCACCCTAACTGGTATCTAAAATGCCATAGGGTTTGATACAATTCGAGACTGATACGATTCTAGACTAATATTTTTTACATTGAAAACACTAATGCTTCCCTGCTATTCTGTAGAAGTCGCTGTTTGTTTAATTCTTGCAAGGGCCATCTACTGAAGGCCTAATGACACATTACATTACTAGCATGGTTTGCAGCCACAGGTCTATTCTTCTTTAATCCTAGGCATATGGCAGCAGGGCAGGGGGAGAAATTTCCATCCAGACTACAGGATACAGGGATGGGAGCTATAAGCTTTCCCTCCCCAACAGTGATCCCAATGAACCCCCCTCCTCATGCTACAATTAGGGTGGTAAGCTCCCATTGGCACCAAAGATTAAAGAAATAAATAAACTCTGATATGGTTGCAAGCCCCACTATTAACAGAATGTGTAGTTAGGCTCTGAAAGAGTGTATGGCAGAAGCAAGGTTTGAAATGAGTCTTCCTAATTCATTGCTGTTATCTCTTAAGCACCATATTAGATAACTTCAGCTTGTAGTCTAGATCAAGGATGGGCAAAGGTAGATCTCCGGATGTTTTGGACTTTGACTCCCAGAAGCCTCTGTGAGCATGGCCAACAGTCAGGAGTGAAGTCTAAAACATCTGGAGACCTACTTCCTGCCCATCCTTGATCTAGATGAATATAGGATTGTATCCAAATTAAGTTAGTTGTATTTTGGTCCTACTGAAACCAATAGGACTTAAGTTAGAACATAAAAACGTAAGAAAAACTCTGCTAAAAGGCCATTACCCCTGCTAAATGCCCATTTGATCTTCTAGGAAGCCCACAAGCAGACATGAGAATGATCATCCTCACCCACTGTTGTTTCCTAGCAACTGGTATTCAAAGGCATGCTGCCTTGATCCTGAAGATAACATATAGCCATGATGATTAGCAGCCATTGACTAAGCCATAACTATTTTTTGCATTGATTTCAGTGGGGCAGCGTAGCTAATTTAGTCTTTGTCCAACCTGTTGTGCCCACAAAAGTTATGAAACAGATTGTTAATGTCCTATATCATGTGCATTTTTCTGTCTCCATTAATCAGCATACATACAGAGTTGTCTGAAAAACAATGTACACTATACAGTTGACGAAATTTGTTTCTAGGTGACAATAACTAGGATATATTAGTATTGCTTACCACTGTGTGAGTCTGGCTTATATACTATGCATGAGTGACAGTGCAGAAATGAATGCCTCAGGACATTGGAAAGAATTTGAGACAATTTACTCTAAATGCTATTTCATATATGCAACATTATTTCATATACATGTGCACCTGAAATCTATATTTTTAATATGGATTGATTTTTAATTCTGTAACTTATAACTTTAATAATATTAGATTCCACCAAGAAAGAAGATATGCAATAGAAATAAAGAGAAAAGCAGGAAGCCACTAAGATAGAGAAAAGAAAGAAGGGAAGCCTGCCTGATGTTTTAATGTCAAAACCAAAACATTTAATACTTCATGGTTAACTGTTGGATGTACTAATAGTGTGGAAAGGCTGTGTTCAATTGAGAAATGATTCTAGCAGCAACACACACACACACACACACACACACACACACACACACACACACACACAGAGACACTGCTATTCTATGAATATCTACTGGGAAGTAAGCCCCATGGAGTTCAATGGAATTTACTTCCAGGTAAGTATGTATAGGATTGCACTTGAATCTTTTCTTGTTCATACCTCATAGCTATAGATGATACTGATGCTGGGCCAATGTGTGTGGTAATGTTTGATGTATGTTTATGTATGTGAGTAAATGTGTGGGAAAGAACAACTGCTGTGGTTGTGTGAAGTATGTCCCTTAGCCAAGCATCTTTTTTGAACCGTGATCACCAATTACTTGGCTCTGAAACGATTTTAACCTAGGGTCTCTTTTCAGGTCATCATTTTATCACAGGTGAACATATCAAGTGTTCTTTGGTTTCATAGCTATAACAGCCATCTATAGACATTCTTATTACCATGTTGAATGAACTTGTGAGAACAAGAGTGCTCCAGCTCAGCCATCCTCTGTTATCACACTTGTCATTCTGTATACAGGGAGGATGACAGTGTGAATGGGAGAGACTCCTGCAGCTGATTTTCCAGGGTCCCAGGTCATCTGGAGAGCCCCCTCAGGTACAGAAGGCTCTTGTATTCAGACTGTCACCCTCCTCCATGCATACAGGGTGACAGATGTGATGACTGTGATAGGTGGGGCTGGAGCACTCCTCTTCATGTTCATTCAAAATGGTAAGAAGAATGCCAGAAGAGGGCTTATGTTGCCTGGAATTCTCTGCAATAACCTTGGCATTGATCAAGGGCTCCATAGAGTAAAGACAATGCCGGCCATTGTGGAAATAGGGGAATGGGATGCCTGTAATCAATCCCTACCTAACAGATGCTTTTAGAAGTGACAATATCAATTATTTCTTCAGTGTTGCATGCGCAGAACAGGAGAACTTTCAGATTCTAGATGCTGGGTTCCTCTCCATGTGCAGCACATCTTATCTCATGCATGTGTCATTCTGAAGTTCTAGAATTTAAACTTGGTCTGCCACAGCTTAATGGACTAATTAATCCAACTTGATATAATTCTGTATTTGCAGTCTTCTAGCAGTTCCTACGAAAGTATATACAGTTAGAAAGCCATTTTGCATGCAGATACATCCATGAAGTATAGAAGTTTTTTCTATACTTCAGACTCTGTAACTGCTTCATCCCACTGTTTCCTTTCTTTTCAGCTAAAAAGAAAGCAATGACACTTTTAGGGCCATCTCCACTTTTCAAAACAGATAAAGGTGGGATTTTTCACAAACACAGAACATTCTCAGCTCATAGGAACTGTGAATGATGTCTTAAAATGAACTACATATTGTCAAAGAGCATTTAATGCATCAGATAGATTAAGTATTATATTTTATATCTTATTTTATTTATAAATGCACAGTTACTCCACCAATTAAATGGCTTTGCAGCTTTACTGACACAACCTGAATCTGAAATATAAAGCCAAGCTGAACAAGTATAGAAATTGATAAATGATGTCGCTATTGGAAAATCAGAGGAATCTGGATTTGATATGAATATCACAATCAATTCTGAGCAGTGGAACAGTTTGTGGACTAGAGTGCATTTAAAATCAGTGGGTTGGATCCAGATTTATGGTGGAACAATGGCACTGATGGAAGTGAATTTCCTGCCCTCCTTCTCACACCAACCCTTCCAGCCTTTGAAAATGCTACACAGAGATTCAGGAGACCCTGCTGAATAGGATGAGCAAAACTGGGCAGAGGGACCTCCTTTGGGCGAAGCCCTTCCTTTCACAGAAGGCAGATTCTGGATCCAACCTAGTTTTCAAAGGTGGCTGCACATATTATATGCCAAGGGAGATGTCCACAGGTGTATTGGGGCTCATGGGCACCATGTTGGGGACTCCAGAACTAATTCATACCCCAACCCATAATCCCAATGATCAGAAATACTTTGTACATATAATATGATAAGCAATATCTGCTCAGTGTGTTGCCCATATAGGGATTGTTATTGAATATATTATTGCTTAAATGTGCAATCCTATGCATGTTTAGAAAAAAAGTCCTACAATTCCCAGCATTCCCTATGCCACACTTCATAAGTTACATGGAGCTGCAGCTGCTCTTCATCTCTTTCCCTTCTTCTCAGTAATGGGCCGTTTATCATACACTTATGATGTGTTGTCATTGCAGTGAACATTCTCACACCAACCCTTCCAGCCTTTGAAAATGCTACACAGATTCAGGAGATCTGCTGAATAGGATGAGCAAAACTGGGCAGAGGGACCTCCTTTGGGCGAAGCCCTTCCGTTCACAGAAGGCAGATTCTGGATCCAACCTAGTTTTCAAAGGTGGCTGCACTTATAATACATTGTGGTAATCCAAACAAGAGATTGTCAGAGCATGGATAACTTTAGGTAAAACTGGAAGCAAGGCTATTTCTGCCCAGACAGGGCCTTAGTTTATATATCAGCCTAAGCTGATAAATAGTACTCCAAGGCTACCTGTGGCTCATAAGAATATATGAACCATGTTGGATCCAAACCAAAGGTCCATCTAGTCTAGCATTCTGTTCACACAGTGGCCAACCAGCTGTTGGCCAGGAATCCACAAGTAGGACGTGAGTGCAACAGCACTCTCCCACCCATGATCCCCACCAACGGATGTATGTGATAATGCTGGATCCAAGAGGATCCTCAAACAATGAACCCAATCCTTTAGAGGGACTGCAACCCTCTCCAGAGTAAGCTGGATTCCACTCATCCAGGCAGAAGAACTACTCTCTAACATCTGGATTGAGTCTTGGTTTATTAGCCATCATCCAGGCACTGATTCAGAACACCAATTGCCTCACCTGAATTTGATGAAAAAGCGAGATGGAACTGGGTGCTTTCCACATATTGGTGACATCCCAGTCCTTATCTCAGAAGTTTTATGCAGATGTCAAACAGCATGGTGATACAATAGAGCTCTGTGGCACTTCTTGGAATAACTGCCAAACATAGAGCAATAATCCCCCAGCACAACTTTCTGGAATGCAGTACTTCCAACATCCAACCCAGATAGCCTATCCTGAAGGATATAATAGCTGATGCTAAAAGCCTCTGAGATGTCCAAGAGAATCAACTGAGTCACACTCCTCCTGTCTCTTTCTGAGCAAAAATCATCACACAGGGTGAACGTTTTCCATTCCGAAAACCTGAAGCCCAACTCAAATGGATCTAGATAACCAGTTTAGGGAAGAATCTACACTACTGCTTTATAATAGCATTGAAGTACACTGACAACTGTTGGGACTCATGACACATTCCACACACCATTTTCAAACTGCTTTTATAGCATTATATATCCTGTTTGGTGTAGATCTGGCCTAATGGAAGATTGTCTGGAGTTTGCTGCATTGGTGTTACTCTCTATCTATAAAAGCAAAAATGAACATATTAGACATAAAGAACTGCTAACATTCTTCTGGACTGCATCTTGAATAGAAGTGGCAGCCAAATAAAAATGAGCACAGGACCCCCCACTTACTAACTCAGTGGCATAGAGCTTATGGAGATACCTTCTAAGCAGATACAACCTCAAAGGAAGCAATCAAATCTTGACAATTTACACAATGTCCATTGCCCCTTTATAGAACATGAAATTCACAATATGTTGATCCTACAAACCCAGTAACACACAGGAGGCATTAGAGAGACTTACTAGGGCTAGGACGAACTAGATCGGAGATCCTCAAGATTTGTGGGCTGGCAAGCACATTTAGAATTTGAGAGTGTTATGGATGCTTTCACAAAATAGCTGGCATGCATGCTATATACCAGATCACACCATACACAGGAAACCCCCAAGGGAAAAACAAAAACACCCAAACAAAGGAAAAATACACTCCACACCACACCAAAAAACCCTCCTCCCCACCACTTCCCTACCACCCCACCCCAGATTACCTTCCTTTTTTTTCTGGGAAGCCTGTGATGCTTCAAAATGTAACACTGGGTTGCAGCTGCTTGCCATTTTTATTATCTGAGAATGCTTATGGAGCCCATGTGTGGCCCAGAGGCATAATTGGCATGATTTTATTCCATATACAAATCAGGGACATATGCAGCATTGTCTGCCAAAGCCTTTTCTCAGATTATGGAAATGAAACTGAATATAATTTGCTTTTATGAAGGACCATAAAAAAATCTCCAAACAGCCAATGGATTCCACCCATATTTTTGCCTGTAAAGGGGTAAAGTATGTTAAAAGTACTACCCTCTGTCAGCAACTAGACTTAATCTTGATATAATCTTCTGGTCTTTTGTTTGTTTGACTTTGTATTTGGAAAACTAATAAAATAAAATAAAATATTTTTTTAAAAAGGAAATAAAAATAGAATCGGAGGCTGGTGTATCGCTTTCCAGTATGTAATCATCCCAGTTTAAAAACAAAACTGAAGGAAATTTTAAAAATCAAGATGGCCAGGAAGCCTAGTGGATGCCAAGGGAGATGTCCACAGGTGTATTGGGGCTCATGGGCACCATGTTGGGGACTCCAGAACTAATTCATACCCCAACCCATAATCTCAATGATCAGAAATACTTTGTACATATAATATGATAAGCAATATCTGCTCAGTGTGTTGCCCATATAGGGATTGTTATTGAATATATTATTGCTTAAATGTGCAATCCTATGCATGTTTAGAAAAAAAGTCCTACAATTCCCAGCATTCCCTATGCCACACTTCATAAGTTACATGGAGCTGCAGTTGCTCTTCATCTCTTTCCCTTCTTCTCAGTAATGGGCCGTTTATCATACACTTATGATGTGTTGTCATTGCAGTGAACATTTTCCTATCTCAGTTCATAGGCTGTTGGATGCAGCATTAGGAAATTCCATCACACATTGCCATAAACGCATGTCATTAAGGCCAGGTCTTCACCAAGCAGGACATAACACTTTGAAAGCAGTTTGAAAACTGTATATGGAATGTGTCCTGGGCCCTAATCATTGTCAATACCGCTATAAACCATTATAATGCAGTAGTGTAGATCCTGCCTAGGAACAGAGAGAAAGTCATGGATTGGTGGCTATCCCATGTTTCTTGTAAATTATAGCCTTTCACTTAGGGATCAGTAAAAAGGATAATAAACACAGGGGGAAACCAATCCCAAGGCATTGTCATTTAAATAAATTGGGATTTATATTCCACAGTATATGGATATGTCACAGAACATTTTAAAACAGATAAAATTGTAGCTAATATATAAGGTAACACAATATTGTTTAACTCAGACTCAGAAATGCTGCGGACTTGCCAAAACACTCACTCACTCACTCACTCACACACACACCAAAACACTGCACATTTTTTCATAGGTTGCTGACCATGCAACTTTAAAAAGAAGTTCAGTGAATAGAAGTTGGAAGGGAAAACAATACATTTCCTAACCAAAGTGCCATCTTTGTAATAAATTATACTGTTAGATATTGTTTGGATGAAAAATGACATAAATGTCTTATTTTCTCATTTATAGTGCAAAGTAGTGCATAGTTGGCACTACTTTGTATTTTTTTTAAAATACAAATTCATGAAATCCTGAAGGCAAAAACAGCTGCTTCATCCTATTTGGTCATGGAGTCTGCCCACCTTGCATCAATGTCCTTGTTACAGGGATATGTTTGTATAGATTCTTTAGCTGCTGAGCTATCTTTGAATTGTTCCTCATAAATGAAAGGAAGAGAAAAACATCAGGCACAAAGTCCTTGTTGACAGAGTTGGTATTAAAATGCTGGCAAGAATACAAGAGAAGACTCAATCTATACAAGCCATCAGTTCTGGATGATATGCAGCAGGGGATCTTAAGGGAATTAATTAATGAACTTCCTTCATCAACTGACAATTATTTTTTGAGGAGACTTCAAGAATCATTGAGGTATTGATATGAAAAGCAAATGTGAGGTAAATGCAAGTTTTGGCAATGGCTAATGGTAAAAAATGAATCTATCAAAATGCCTAGTAACAATTATTAACGTAGAAGTATAACTACTACATATTGTAATAAATGTCTAATTTTTATTGAAGAATCAGATTTTACATAGATTTCATATTCTAGGTTTGCCTCATCTAAGTCAAGGAAAAAAGAACAATAGTTTCAACGAAGCTAAATTAACACTGTTTTAAAATGACATAGGTAACATCACTGCCCCCCCCAAAACAAGAATGCGCTTGAGAAAATATCTACTTAATTTTGAAAAAGAGGAATAGTGAAAAATCATAGCATTAAAGCAACATAAATTACTCTAGTATTGGACATACTAACCTTTGGCAGAACCTTTTTTAATAGAATGTTTTAAAATTGCTGTAAGGAAAAGATTATGTTTCTATATATTATTTATGTACAGCAGTACAAGGTTTAATTTTTAAAAACCACATGCGTTTTATTCATTGAAACTACATCTCACGAGGAATTTGTTTTTTGCCTGTAAACATGCATGCCTTTGATTTCTTTGGGGAATATATACACATCATTGGATAATTTGATTTTAAGATAATTTCCTGTTAGACATGTAGACATGAGCGTGAACACATGGATTTCAGGAGAGGGATGTGAGGTGGAGCGTAGAATGCCAGATACCTGACATGATAGCTGTTTCCTTGAGTCCTCTGAAACTCCCTCAGCAGCTGCTTGCTAGTAAGCTGGGGAATCTGTTGAAATGTGTGGCAACTGCTCTACTGAGTACTGTTTTTCTGAAAATTGCTCTGACGTATGTTAGACAATATCTATAGACAAATAAGAATGAATTATATACAAAATACATACGGTTATGTCTGCTAACTTTTCATCAGCTTAGAGCTGTGTGATGGAAGTCAAAAATATGATTTAAACTGAAGAAGCTTTGGAAGGTGCCAGGCTGATTCTTTCCTGTCAATGGTTTTATAGGGACAACTTTGGTTTAACAATGGTTTTACATGGCTATTTATTTGCAAAAATAGTGTGAAATAATGTGCATTTCACTTGAACATACTTAATAGACCTCAAACAATAATAAATCATATTTCAATGAAAAAGGGATTTTAAATGTAAATGTGGTTTGATTTTCTCTCTTCATCCTCAAAATAACCCTGTAACATAGAGCAGTAAGCAATTTCCAGTCTTTTCAGACCCAAACACCATTTTTTAAACCTTCTATCCCTACCTTATATCTCCCACCTCAATCTTTTTGCTGCCCTTTCCAACTTTCTTCTTTCTCTCTGTTTTTTTTAATGGGCCAGTTCACGTGATCAATCAGCTGAAGTGCATGCTGGTATGTGAAAGCATCTAATGTATATAGAGTGCTCAAAGCACACATACATGCAGTGATAGACAGTAATAATCAGCCCCATTTATTTACAAATATATAAAAAACTGATGCATAACTGATGACATTCTGTATGTGAAAGCAGCCATTTTGAATATTCACCACCCAGCCATGGTTTGTCATGTTGTGCAAATCTGGGCAGCACAGGTTGTGTGATGGTTAAAAAAAAACTTACATAACCCATGGCCTGTTCCAGTGTTATGAAAGGGTTGTTCAATCCTTGCACAAACCCTGCCACCTGGTTTCACATGACAAAATAAGCTTCAGCTGGATGTTAAATATTCAAGTCCTGCCTGGCATGTGCCAGCAGATACTGCAGCCCATTGTGGCTTAAATTAGTGGACTATTTTGATAATGAGAAATAGATCTCTCTCTTTCCCCCCTTTTCTTAAATAATTTCAAATAAAATTATATATATATATATATATATATATATATATATATATATATATATATATAGTTGTAGTCATACATTTTGAAATGCAGGCACTCATTTTGACATATATATATATGTAACCCTTGGGTCGGTACCCAGGGCCGGGCTCTATGTCTAGGGGTTGTTTGTTTTTCTCTTAAGGTTAGCTCAGGTTCAAGCCCCCACCCAGGAAACCTGGGACACCAATTTAGAGATGTCTGAGTAGCAACCTCACCCACACACCTGAGGTATAAGTACTGGTATTTATTCAGTTTGACAACAAGCAACAAAAATAGAACATGGGAAACAACCTTTTGATTAACACATTTCCCTCCCAAGGTCTAGGTAGGCCGATGGAAGCCTGTGTCCTTTAGCCTTATTCACAAGCCCAGGAGACAGTGAATGAATAGGGATCCTCCAGGCATGCAATAAGGTGGATGGTAGGTGGCAGCAACCGGAACTGGGGTGCGCTGCAAAGAGAGCTGATTCAGCAGCATCAGGAACTGGGGTGCGCTGCAAAGAGAACTGATTCAGTAGGCCCAAACCAGGAACTGGGGTGCGCTGCAAAAGAGAGCTGATTCAGCAGGCCCAAACCAGGAACCATCTCCAACATTAACCATGTCAAAGTTCAGCTCCTCCTTCTGCAGCCAGAGACTGTTGCATGCACAACACTATATGCAAATGAACTCCTTCATGTTAGGGCATGTTTTCCCTGCTCCCCCCCACCGGGTGGCGTGTACTCATTTCTCTACTGCTTTACACACACACACACATATATATATATATATATATATATATATATATATATATATATGTAGGTAGTTGTAGTCATACATTTTGAAATGCAGGCACTCATTTTGACAATCTCATAGATATGATCTAAAAATGCAGGCAGCTGTGCTGATCCATCTCAATATACCAATTCTAGCAGTTTTTATCTCCACCAGGAGCAGATCTTTATAAAGCTAATGGTCTTAATTGAACAACACTGATGGTATGACAATTTTGTGAGTCATAGACCCCTAGTTGAAGATCAATAGAGTAGAGTAACCACTCATTGAAATGATAAGAACGTAAGATAGGGTGACCATATGAAAAGGAGAACAGGGCTCCTGTATCTTTAACAGTTTCATAGAAAAGGGAATTTCAGCAGGTGTCATTTGTACATATGGAGAACCTGGTGAAATTTCCTCTTCATCACAACAGTTAAAGCTGCAGGAGCTATATTAGAGTGACCAGATTTAAAAGAGGGCAGGGCATCTGCAGCTTTAACAGTTGTGATGAAGAAGGAATTTCACCAGGTTCTCCACATACACAAATGACACCTGCTGAACTTCCCTTTTCAATATAACTGTTAAAGATACAGGAGCCCTGTCCTCTTTTCATATAGTCACTCTACATAAGATGGATCAGACCAAAGATTTATCACGTTTTCCACAGTGGGCCAACCAAATTCCTTCATGAAGCCAATAGCCCCTCCAGTTTTTGCTACTTAGCCTCTGGTATTCAGTGGCATATTGCATATAGCCATCATGATCAGTATCAGTTGATAGGCTTATGCTATGTGAATTTGTCTTTTAAAACCCTCTATTGTAATAGTTATAATAGCTACAGAGTAAGAGCCATCGCTAACCTCGCCTCCTATCTCTAAATTGAATACTCTAGCCATTAAGTGCAGCGTTTAACTTCTAAAAAGAGCTACGCAGTACTCTGGGTAAAAGTGTGATCTAAACCTGACAGAAATTTCGACTTCATCCTCATGTGGTATTTTTTGTTCTGTACAGCTAACATTTTACCATTTATATGATCTCTACTGTAATGCTGGTAAGTTAAGCTGTATGGGTAAACTAAAATGTAATTGAATGATAATAATGGCAAAAATAAAAGTTATAAGATAATAGATTTGGTGCAATCAGTATACATTAAGCCTATACAAAGCAATGTATGGATGGAGTGAAATTTTAGGAAACATTTCCTAACAGCCATACCTATTAGGTGCTATAATAACCTATCAAGGTAAAGTATGGAGGGAGACCCCATCGCTTGAATTATTTAGAACAAAAACAGAAAAGAACATTTGAAAATAGTAGAATAAGAAGCAATCTTAACTTTGTAAGACGTGTTCACAAATAGATACAATATAGATTTCCCATCTGCATTATGCATGACGTTGTAGCCCAGAGGGGTTAATCTGCTTTCATGAAGGTAACTTGTTATTTCATTGTTTGTTATTTCATTGTTTGTGCCAGCAGCTGGTGGATATTGGACTGGAGTATTTATTTATTTATTTATTCCTTACCCACATCTCTCTTTGGATTTAGTCGGGTAACAACATTAATCAATAGAGTAGAGTAAGCACTCATTGAAATGATAAGAACGTAAAGATGGATCAGACCAAAGATTTATCATGTTTTCCACAGTGGGACAACCAGATTCCTCCATGAAGCCAATAGCCCCAAACAGATTCAATATAATATAATTGAATATTATATAACCATACAACATAAATCAAATGCATACAACTAATTAAAAGAGCATATCAAACCAATACAATATTAAAACAACAATCAGGGCATCTTAAAATTCTTAGGTTTAAAATTCATCTGGGTAGGCCGGACATTGGCGATTTTATTTTCAGTTCTTTTTCTAATGATGACCACATGAATTTGCTAATAGTGTGAATGATTGATTAAAAGATGCTTGGAGTCACTACAAAATATAGAAATATATGTGCACTATACACAAGATTTACAAGTTATGATAACAAAGGCAAGAAACAAGCACAAGTATGCCGATTTCGTGTCAAAATTTTACAGTTGTGCTGTTGTGTGAAGGAACTCTCCCCCCCCCCCAAAGTGAAAAGTCATTGTACAGTTACCTTCCCAAATTAAAATATCCTTTAATTAGATCAATACCTGTTTAAGTAATTTGCGGATCACATTATTTGATTTCCCTGTAAAGCTTTCTCTGTGCTTCTGTTTTTATAATTTTCCTCACACACTCAAGGTTGTACTCGTAATTTCGTATAAATATAATCAATGCACGAAAGAAATTAATTAAAATTTGCATAGTATATCACTTTGTATATAACAGAATGGGAGCTGCATCTGGGTGGTATTGATCACCACTCAGCTCCACAATTCAACTAATTGGTATACAAATTAAGCCAACATGAACTTGCTCAATATTGCAGACCCAACAGAGACTATGTGAATATAATTTTTCAAATTAGAGTTTTCTAGGAAACTGTGACTGATATACTGCTCTAATAAAATTCTAACAATATGACATTCTAAGAAATGTCAAAGTGTTTTTCCCTCACCAAAAAACTGAATTTTCATACTGTGACTATGCTGTGACATGGTTTTGATGCCAATACATATCAAAATACATAAAAGTTTAATAGAAGATTTTTCTTTAGATATATTACAGAATTGATGCCTTCAGTGTTGTATAATGGCCCATCATATTTCATAATGATGCTCCATTTTTAAGGAGCCTATAAAGGATGTATGAATATTATAAACAGCTTATAAAGAATTAATACATGAATATTAGAATGAATCAATAATAGATTGTTACAGACTCCAACAGGTTGTTCATGCTGTGATTTATAACATCTTGTACTGATGTGCTTACAGCTGCCTATAACTCAATAACACACAGTGGTCATGGCTGTTACATGCTTATAACAGCTATTAATCTTCTGTTGGTCCTTCATAAACTATTTATATGCAGACCCTTAATATAAAGTGCAACCTGGATGTTCTCTTCCATCATTAGTCACTAGTGCAAGCTCTTCTGATATATGCTGAAACTTCTGAATCTTAGTATGTAGCCCAAACATTGTATCTTAAAAATGGTTTTCATTTATCCAAATAAATCTTTGGAACCTTTACATTGCAGGCTGTAATTTCAAGTTCTCACAGTTGTACAGGTGAGCATCCTCTCTCCACCCCGTGGTCCATATCCCTTAATATTAATATGAAGCTTCATTTATCTTTACTTTGGCTTGGATTCAGAGATGCTCTGGCAGGAGGAAATAAGCAGAAGGTGACTTTCTGCATCTTTTCACCCTGGCAGCTCCATAATCTCTCCAAAAAGCCTGTTCTGAGGATTAGGAAACTCTAACTGGGCTGAGTGGTGGCAAAAAGGGGTAAAAGATTGGGTTCTTTTTACAAGGCTAGCAACATTTCTTAAGGAATTCCTGTCTGGAGATGTCATGATCACATTGTATACCTATCCATATATGTTCATATACTGAGTCAGACCATTGGTAGATCTAGGTCAATAGTTTGACAGGCAATCATCAGGGTAGGGAATATTTCCCAGCCCAAGTACATGACATCTTGTAAGTGAAGATGTCAGAGACTGAACCTGGTATCTTCTGTATAGAAAGAAGGTGCTCTGCTACTGAGCTATTTTCCCTCCCATACTTGCATGTTATTTATGCATCCCATCATTCAATCTGCATGATCAGTCCATAAAGGCTATTCCCATTTCAATGGAAAAAAATGAAGGGGGAAATCCAACATCACACGAGCAAATATCTGCTCACATGACTCAACTTTCTCATCCTGTCCTTACCCTGCAGATTCCTGTATCTCCCCCAAGTCTGGTCTGTAGGGTCCCCCAAGCTATTGAGAGCATGTGGGGGCTGCGGCCAAAGAGGACAATGGGGACATTTCCCTCCCTGTTTTGCTGATGGATGGAAGCAGTTCTGCCACTGGGTGAACTTAATTGGATACCACACAAGGGCGCAGTGCATGCTAGGTGTCCATCAGCTTATTTATAATAAAAGCAACAACACCTAGGTACAAGAAAAAAGAAACTCAAAGGCACAAATACATAGCTTAAGAATATCATATTGTATATTTTATGGCATCACTGCCCTTATCACATTGACAAATTCACATGACTCAACCTAGAATGATTTCCTTCATCTTGGAAACATTGGTGAACACTTTATAGAGCAGTCCTGGTTCCCCTCCAGATGGTTTGGACTGCAACCCCAGCATTCCAGATCATTGGACATGCTGGGTAGGGCTGATCGGAGAAGAGCACCAGGTTGAGGATGGCAGCTTTAGAGAGTAGCAGTGGAGTCTGTGGGGAGTGTCTTTAGATAGAAAGAGAAATGAGTATGCTTGATCAGGTTTTAGGGTTCTAGAGGCGCCTGGACAACTTAATTTACTTTTCACATTATTATCAGTCACTTTTTACATCAGCTAACTATACAATTTGGAATGGTTATCATCTTGATGTGACAGTTAGATATCACTTCCTTTCCATTATATTATCTTTCAGCACTTTCCCAGTATAGCTTTTTAAGGTACTTTCACATACCTGCATTTACAGCACAATCCTATACATGTTGATGGGGTAGTGGTGGATTAGGCTACTAAACCCTCATTGCATTAGAGATTTTCAGTTCCCAAATCCAAGTGAAATGCAGAAACCATTTCTGGTTTCTGTGATGCACTCCATATTTTGGGTGGAGCAAAATGATTTAATTCTACTTTCCACCAAAATGCTGCAGAGGATAAGTTGGCAGTTCTGATTATCCTTATGAAATATTATTCCTCAGTATTACTCAACCCACCCATGCTATTACAAATAGAGGTCTGTAGCAAAACTCAGACCAAATACTGGTGGTGTATAGTTTATGCTAATTGTCTTGTAATGATATTGTGCTTTCTAGTTACTCTGCAGTCATCTCTGAAGTTTAATAAACTAAAAACACTTAATTTTATTGCATTGAACTATTGATTATCCATTTAACACTAAATACATTGTGATCTGCTACCTTTTCCTCAATGACTTGAGTGAATTGCTTTAAAGATTTAAAGAAATGTACATTAAAGCAGGAATCCTTAGGTACTATAAATTATTTGTGGTGTGTGTAAGACTCCTGGCTATTTACAGAAATACACAAATGTTTAATCTTGGACTTAAAAGAGAATGGCATTTTATTGCTTCTCAACTGAACTGGATCTTCCCTTGGGCCTTACACTACCATTTAGGTTTCTGTTTCTTGATTTTATTGCCAGCATAAGCTTATCTAAAGGAATGACAAACAGGCTGTCTTCTTTGAAGGACAATTATTAAAACAACCTCCCCACTTTTTTGGGTGTGCAAAGGAATTAAATTTGCAAGCATCCAAACTCTTGCAATAGTTAGTGAGCTTCTACTCCTTAGGCTGTCTTACTCTAATTGTCCCACCAGCATACACATTATATAAGACAGACTGTAATTAGTGTGCTTCCTTTTGCCCTTAATTAGTGATCTTGTTGTTTTGCTGTGGATTCTTCCTTTTGTTGCCTGTGTTTTAAACTTTAATTCAAAATAAAATTGCATGTTAAAAAAGAGAGGCAATTTGTTATTTAAAATATGAATGAAGTCAAAATGTATAGCAATCACAGGGAAATGCAGAATTAAGGATAGTAAAAAGCAAACCATACATATGATTTTATTATGTACTAGTAATTAACTGCCAAATAGATTGCAAAGCAGAGGTCATATAGTTCTTCAATGTATGCACCATTCTGCTGGGACTGCAGTCTGACCCAGGATGCTGTTCCAAAGAACCACTGTGGGTCAGCTGAGCTATACTTGACAGTATATTGGTAATTGCAAAAGAGCAACATAGAAAAAGATGCTGAAATTGTTTACGAAAAGAAGGGGTTTTCTCTTAGGCCTAAGACTTAGGCAAACAGGAGGTGTGGAAGGCATGTGGATCACCACATAGCCATTAAGAACCAGAGCACATGTCACAACCATCCAGTTCAGGTCCTGCTTTTGATAGGCCTTAAGTGGTTACATCCTTGGCTGTCATTCTAGCTCTTTTCCTGAACTGATCTGCTTCAATGTGTAGACTGGGACCTGGGGCTTGGCTTGGCAAGGGGAAAGATCAGGGGTGGATCTGCAGTGGTGGCAGGTCATTTATACGATGCAGCCACCATCACGGAGCCATCCCAGGGCATTCCCCTGAAAGTCTGGTTTAAAAAAGTTGGGTACTTAACACAACTTTTTCCTGTGAACAAGGTGCAGACATGCATTTGCCATCTGTTGCCTTGCTCCAGTGTTGCACCGGAGGCGTGTCCCGGCCAATAGCAACCCCTGAATGGATGCTGTCGCTGTACAGGAGAAGGGGAAAGGAGGGGATGGACCAGTGAGCCAAATGGTCACTGGAACGCCTCTGTGTTTCTCCAGTGTGGCTGAAGGTCACACATGCCGGAGAAGTGCATAAACATAAAATGCTAAAACTAAGATTAAAAAAATATGTGTGGGACATGTGGATGCGCTGTTGCACTGGTGCAATTACACCTCCATGCCAGGAAGCATACACTGGAGAGGCGCATAAATGTAAAACACTTTTTTAAAAAAAGATAGTGGGGGCCACTCCGCCAGTGCAATAATGCGCATGTGCACGGCAGTGCACAGGCACTGTGGCACGAACATGGCAGCAGTGTCTCCTTTGGCTGCAAACCCTGCAGTTGTGCTCCTTGCTGTGGAAACAACCAGCAGGAGAGCAACTGTGCAAGTGTGGGATAGTGGGGGCTCGTGGCACAAATGCTACCTCGTGTATAGTCACAGCCCTGGTCTTTCAGGGAATAGCATTGCTTTCAGGCGCCTTTCACCTTCCTTAATGGACTTGTCCTCTTACATTGTAAGCCTAAAGGCGGGACTAGTTCCTTTAAACTTAATTAGTGGATAGTGCCCAACGGATGGTGAGCTTTTATCAGTGATCAAATATACTAATAGTGAACTCATTCTCCACATGTGGATCCTTATGCAGCCAAAATGATATCACCCATGCTATCAGGAGGCTCAAGGAAACCCAAAGGTTAAAAAAACAAAAACAAAAAAACAGAAAAAAAGGGAAACCTTCTTCCATAAATCTCAAGAACGGGTTTGTGGGAGGAGCTGTGGGGCAATCTGTTATGTAAGAAAAACCGCTCTTTGCATCTGTACCTGCAGAGGAAGCTTTGTGTTGCTACATGGAGCCCATGTTCTTTAACAGGAAGTGAAGAGAACAACAGAACGGATCATCCCCGTCATCATCATCATCGAGTCGGTGCCCTGAGTTATATCATCTCACCAGGGTCTCTCCCTTTTATGCACTGTCCTATGTACTATTCCCAGAATGTGTGGGTCCATGTGAAGCCATGGTATCAGCAGTTTTATGGGAATCCCAAAGTTCACAGAAGAAACAACAATCATTATCCTTACTGAAATGTCTGCTGACTAAAGGAGGGAGGAAATCAGGACAGAAGGAATGGAATGGAAAGTGGCACTGTGAACAGGAGCACTGAATCCTGTAACATTTTCCTGTACATCCTTCTTGTAATATTATTCTTAAAGAATATGGCTAACATGGAGAGAACATTAACTCATCATTCAGTGAGGCCAACAACATTTGCATATCTGAACAGATCAAACACCATAGGACTTGCTTATTACCCCCTCCCGTCAGAAGCACCACTTTTCAATGGAGATAATTCAAGTCTGTAGGTTATGTGTCATGTGCATCGCATTGCCTGTGTATCAGTTTATTTGTAGCTGTGTATCATTGCACACATGTGAAACTGCCCTTAGTAAAAATTGGAGCAAGAGATATTAAACACATTGAGCCTATTCAGACAACTCGCTAAGCCGTGGTTAGACTACTTACCCTTTTGCAGCGGATGGTTAGTGAGCATGTTTAAACTGTGTTTATGTAGCCGCCATGATTGGGAATGGTTCTTACGACACGCTAAGTCATGGTTCATATGGCATGCTAAGCCATAATGTTTAGCTCAAAATACTTAAACACCTTGGCTTAGTGTGTTGTCTGAATAGGGTCATTGATGCAGTTATTAAGTAGAGGGTGTGAAGCCTTTTGATAATGTTCTGCCTATTTTATTAACCCAGTTTGCTATCTTTTTGAGTACACAGTGATTTGTATTATTCTCATAATAAGATTCCAGTGCTCTTGTATGTATTCAATTTTTAAGGGAAAGCCATTGTTAGAAGAGTTTGCAGCTAGTCCAAAAGTGTACAGTAGTGAGTCATATGCAAAATAGACAGGAAATCTGACATAAATCTACACAGGAGCCATTTCCAATCTTACATTTTATTGACAAGGATCTTAAAGACCTGTCTTAAAATCCATGTCACTGTCACTTTAGATTAGTTTAGATTATCTGTTTAATTCCAGATTCATGCATTTCGAATGAGTTGTTGCAAAGAAATACAAAGTCCTAGTGGCCAGCTGAACCATTATGGCATAAATTCACTGCAAAGTTATTTTGGGTTATGGGTTTTGTTTTTTGTTTTTAATAGCAGTTAGGTTGTGGTTTGTTTTTTTTTTTTTAAAAAATAACAGTTACACTTGTCATGAGTTTCCCCATAAAATCAGAATTTCATGAAAGTGATGAAAATTCTTTAATCTTCTCATAGACCTTATTCAATTAATTTTTAGTGTAGATATGCTCATTACTTGTTCAGTTTGTGCTTTTAACACGGGAATTTGGGGCAAAATATATTAAAGAAGATGTGGACTGGAATTTTGGGCAAAATATATTAAAGAAGATGTGGACTGTTTTAAAGGGTGGATCAGGTTTTGTTTTTGTTTGGGGGTTGTTGTGGCTTTTTTGTTTTGCAAGTTCGCTTTGTTTTGTTTTAAAACAGGAACACATAACTTTTCTGCAAACATAGTATGGACAGCTGTTAATTGATATATTATGTGTATCCCTTGTAGCAAGTCATTTGTAAATACTTCATTGTAACTCAGATGTACAACATATACTAGACTTACTTCTTATGGCTTTGACTTCCGTTCTTAACGTCTGACATTCCCTATGTTTCTTGCTCATTGAAACAGTCTTACAGTTCCCCAAATGCCAAATGATATAACTCACAAAGTCATGTTTGCTGCCTTGTTGCATTATGCTATGTATGTAATGTATCACTATTGTGCAAATGTAGCAGAAAATCAGGAGAGCAGCACAGATGATATGTCTCAATGGGCAGATTTGGGGACAGACACACTAACCAAAAGAAATAATGATTAGGTAGGTTTGTCATTAGCAATAGAATTTGATCATTGTTAACTTTTCACTCAATAAGTCAGAGCCAGCACCTGCTAAGTTAGCTGTGGCTAAGTATGGTGGTAGACTTCAATGAGTAAAGCACTGGCAAAAGCTGGGCAAGGCAAAACAAATATATACAAACATTGTTAGAACAAAGTTCTAGAAAGTTCAAATATAGGACTGGATCCACATAGAGTCATACCTGGAGTAGGCCAATCAATGGAACTCAAGTTAGTCATGAGTAACTCAAGTACCATTGATTTCAAGGGTGTCACCACGTATGAACAAATCTGGATCTAACTGATAGGGCTCATCTACACCAAGCAGGATATTCCACTATGAAAGTGGTATATAAAAGGCAGGAGTCACACTACTGCTTTATAGCGGTATTGATGTGCGCTGCAAGATTTACACTACTGCTTTATAGTGGTACTGAAGTGCACTGACAACTGTTGGGGCCCATGACACATCTACACCAAGCTGGATATAACAGTATGAAAGCGGTATATGGTATGTGTCATAGGCCCCAACAGTTGTCAGTGTACTTCAATATTGCTATAAAGCAAAGGGTCCTGCTTTTTATATACCGCTCTTATACTGCTTTCATAGTGGAATATCCTGCTTGGTGTAGATGAGCTCATAGTTTGCAGTTACATTCAAACCTTCCTTTGCATGCATGATTTGTAAAAGGATCTCCCAGAAAGGGAATGTGTTAGAATGCAGAGCATTAATTTTTTTTATGAATGCATGTAGCAGTTATACTACCATCACCATGAGTAACATTCTTATAGGTCTCACTGGATAACATTCTTCCTCTCAGTCTGCTTATAGCAATCTGTTATTAACAATTCATTTTGTCATGGAATTAAGTTGTAAGCCACGTCTGAATAAATCAACATCAAACTGTAATAGGTGAGCTTTCCTTAATCTAGCAGTTTCATAGTGAAAAGGCAGAGTTTTCTTTTCTGTTTGTAGCATTTAATTCCGAAGGGACAAGTGGGATTGCTTTTCCAGACTCGTTTTAAGAATCATTGGGCATGTGAAATAAACAGACATGTGAACACAGTGCTTTTACAGGGAAGGCTGACATTTAAATTACTATTGATCTGTAGAAAGTTCAGTTTACATAAAAGACAGGGGATAAAGAATAACTTATTTGCTTTAAGTGTTCAAACAGTTTTAGATATGAAGTAAAATCTTAATGGGAATAATGAGTAAAATCCTGTTCCAACAAGTACCTCTGGTTTATGTTGTTTAGAAAGGTATATTGTTAGATTACAGTTATGTCATTCAAATTTGGAAACCTTCATAACTAGTTTTATAATATGAAAGGGATCAATATAAATGCAATGGAAGTTCTGAATGCTCTATAAGTCCCAAGTGGTTTGGATTTAGAAGCTTATCTGGGTGTACCTGAAATTCTTAACCATTGTACAATGTAAAATCTTCCAATATTCTGCCCATTCCAGACTTAATTTGAAGACTAAACACTGGTCCTTTGAAAATAGTATGAAAGAACAAAACAAAACCCAGCTATTTTAAATCTGATACATTTCAGATTTGCCCATCCTGTCATCTATTGCATTGTTTCAAGAGGGCAAGCAGCTTGTCAACCTTTTGCCCACATCATTCATGCATCTTAACTTTTGGTGTTTCTTCTGTAAGCATGAAATGATGAAGCTAAATTTAGAACAATTATGAATATAACTGGAAATCTGAAAGGATTAAATCCAAGACTCCAAAGACCTTGTTTTAATACACCCTGAAATACCTGCTTCTTCATTATTGAAGGATGAAGCAATTACACTACTTTACTCTGTAAAATGAGGAAATTCTGTGTGACTCATCCATTTTGTCAATGTTGTAGAATGAAACTGACTAGCTAATGAGATCTTAATAGGTGCGGTAATTCTAAAATAAAAGACTGTTTCCACATCTACATTTACTTCACATCTGGCTCACAGAGAAACACAGGACCACTCTGACAATTGCTTGCTGAGCTCATCCTAGAACACAAGTTGAGATAATCTCCAGTTAGCCTGAAGAAACTATAGGGAGCTATCTAGGGAAAAAAGAGCTCAGCAAATGACACCACTGTGGCAATTCCAATAATAGGTCCTCAGGTGACATACCTTCAATAAACCCTTTGCTTAAAATTTACACACAGATACAATTTATGCAATTTGCTTGAGAATTTACAACCACAAAGCTGTGTTATCTGAAACACTTTGGATCTGAAACAGCCCTGGCAACTTCCCAGATGCCTGGAGGTTACAGATAATTTGCATATTGATTTACATAACCATTTAAATTTCAGAATGACCCTGTTCTGCCAGAGAAATACACTAATAAAAAACAGTAATAGAGGCCTGTGGACTGGTTTGATACTTTTCTGAGCTTCCTTCAATTTACTCTAATTCATTTCTCCATCCCAGCTTACTCATTTATGTTCATAGCATTATGTTTATTCCTTTTTTTTATCTGTGAAATATGGTCTTTGCCTTTATGTGTGTCCCTTAAATGCTACATCTTCATTCAGTCTCTTGTATTCATTTGCAAATTCTGTTCAGAACACCACTTCCAGAAGTTTACACAACATACATACATACATACATACATACATACATATATATATATATATATATATATATATTTGTATCTCTCTCTCTCTAAATGGCTTCAGCTATGTGTATGTGTGTGTGTGTGCGCGCACATGTGCAAAAGAAAGGCTAACCATATATTTTTTAAAAATATATTTTAACCTAAATGTTTTGGCTTCCCCCTCATCAGTAGCTATGCTGTTAAATGGATACAAAGCATGGCAGTTTGGAATGCCTGCAGATTAACATTTCCTAGGAGAAAAAACAGAGGTATGATTGGTATAATGCTTGCATTATTAAGGCCACTTGGACCAAGAGTTCTGAGTCTGTAGATCCAGAAGTTTTCCCTTTTGTCAAGAATGTCAGAGAGAGAGAGAGAGAGAGAGAATTATAGTTATAGATATCTCCATTCAGTCATTGGGGAGTTTCTCATGCTAATATGCTAATTTTCTGCTAATTGAATTCTGCAGGAGAATTGGCTGTACTCTAGTGGCCCTACTCAATGGATGCTTTCTACTTCTTTTAACCAACATATGGCATCAAGGGAGATTTTGGGAGGGGAGCAGTTGGAAGGAAGACCTAGATTTCCCTTCCCACATGTGGTGGTTCCAATCCAGATAAGATTGGAACCATTCACTTTAGAGTAAATAAAACCAAGAGAGGAAGCTCCATGCAACCTAATTAACACAATGTATAGTTTGTCTCACAGCTATAAAGCTCATTGGATGACCCTGAGCCAGTCAAACACTGTTAGCCTAACCTTCTTCACAGGGTTTTAAACATAAAATTTGTGTCTGTCGGTGTGTGTGATGCTCTAACCTACAGGAAGGGCACAATAAAAGAATAAAATAAAATTATTACATAACCATATTCACTTTTAAAAAATTTGCAACAACACATCTTTTTGTCAAATCTGGAAGCCAAAATAATATTTTGGCCAGTAGCTCAACTAGTGTTAGCTGCATTGCTTTAAAGCTGTTATTTAAATGAGGTAACAATCTATTATTCCTTCCTTCCAACCCCCCCCCAATAATAAACTATTTATAATCACATTATGTTAACCATATACACACACAAAGTTAATTAAAAATACTGCTGTATAGCTGAACAAACATTTGCTATCATTCCGTCAAGTCAAAGGAAGGGAATATATATCCATAGCTGACAAGACAGGTCAAAGAGTGCAAGTACCAAACTGCAGCGGCAGGAATGTTTCTAATAATTGCATTCAAACTCAGCAATGGGAGTCGCTGGCCACGTCCATCTATTGTAAAAAGCAGAGGTTCAGGTATTAATTTATTCCAGACAGATGTGCCAATCCCACCAGGGGGCATATACCCACAGAAGGTTGAAGCTGGTTTCCATATGTGCATCCCTAACTGGATGAGGAAACAGCTGCATATCCTAATGAATGTTGCATAAACCACTTATCCACCAATCCTGTTGCTACAGTAGATGAGAAAACAACCACATATGTAAATGAATGCTGCACATGTAGCTCACCCACCAGCTAAGTTGCTGGCGCCCCAATCAAAAAATCAACTAATGCACCAACCAGCTTTTGGGAAAGGTCAGTGGATTTAATCTTTCCCACTCATTCCTCCCCTAAAACAGCTGATACATGCTGTCATTTATTATCTACTCTTGCCTATGCACACATGTGCAGCTTGCCACCAGAGGGTATGGATCAAATTCTGAGATTTTTCAATGCTTTTTAGACAAGCTTACAGCACAAAGCAAAGATGGTAGAAAGATATTATGTCTAGGTATTTCTAGAAATGTCATCCCAACTGAATGCTGAACTATATAATTTTCATTAAAAATGTTTTGAAGCATTGCCTCCCCCCCGCCCACCCAAGTGTCTATGTAGATAAGGAAGAGGAAGCCTTATGGAAGTTTTTCTGTAAAAGATAATTCTACATGAGGTGTCCTTATAGACAGTGGAGTGGAACAAATGCTGCCAAGGAAGAAATGGAAAAATGGAGAAGATGGGAAGGATATTGAAAAGAAGAAGAAAAGGAAATGTAAAGGGAAAACTCCCTTCATGTAAACAAATCTAGACTTTGACATACTTCGAGTAGACCTATTGAAATCAATGAGACTTAAGTTAGCCATGACTATTTTAAATCCTGTTAATTTATACGTCCACCTCATGTAAGTCTGTATCTAGTCCATAATGCAGTGCAAGATAATGTTGTGAATGGTGTGTGTTTGTGAGTGAATTGTTTGTGAGTGAATTGTCTTATGTAGAAAGACAGAGGCAGGTAGCACAGAAACAGGCATGAATATAACACATCTGCTGAAGTCTATCATAAAGATTAACAGTAAGAAGGAAATATTTCAGAAAAATCTACCCGGCATCATTTTTTCTCCTCTAGAAGTGACTGAATCAACAGAATCTTTATATTGCTCCCTATCTAGTTGTGGTGACTTACAGTTAACATTCCGGGATAATATTCCTATGTTCTAAAAGCTTACTCAGCAGTAGTAACCTAAGGCAAATACATGGTGCTGGTTCTTATGGGGTCAGTGTGAGCTGAAAATGCTTCATACTATATTATCATCAATATTACTAGATAGGGAATACAACCAAATTAAAACAGGGCTAGAATGACCTTGGGGTAAGTGACAAACACCTTTATTACAACCGTTCACAAGTGGCAATAAGTAATGGGACAGACAGAGGTGGCCATCAAATATAAGTAATTAACTGAGGCAAGGCAGAGAAAAGATACATTAGGCTGGGAAGAGGGCCAAGAAAAGAGGAATCAAATCAGCAAAGGCCTACTTGAAGAACCAAGTAAAAGCATTCTTGTTTATGACATTGCACTGATTAAGAATAGGGATATGGCATTACCCTGATGGAGAATAGCTGTGTTCTTGATAGGTGGATGAATTTCTCCAGTTCACTTTCAGATAGATAGATAGCCTCAGTCCTACATTCCACTGCTTTCTTTCAAATCTACTTGTAGAATGTATATAATTTATTTTGGAAATGGCACATGTGCTGTTTGAACTTGCCACAGCTTTCCATTCCTTTCGTTTGTGCAGGGTTCCCCCCATTTTGTGTATGTTAAAATATCAGACATTTTGACCCCACCACTGGAATGAAGACTTGAGTTACCTCTTGGGTTGAAAGGATCACAACTTTATTGAACAGCCTCAAAGATCTGCAACAGGAATCAACCTTGGATCAACCAGATCCAGTTTTCATTGCCGGCCTACCATGGGGCTGTCTAAATGGCGTCTTTGCCCTACAGTGGCTACAAAACAGTGCTGCATTGGTTATATGACACAGACGCTGATTCAGAGCCACAGTGGAGCAAATCGACAAAACTGTGCAGATAAAAAGTTGGGGACTTACCCTGACTTTTTACACTCAGTACTTTCCATGACACCCTTCACCCCTGTAATGGCCAAAAATAGATTCAGGTGCCTTCACAAGAGGTTTCTTTATTTCTACAGTACATGGAAAGAAACCTAACTTCTGTCTATCACTAAGAGAGATAGGAAGGGGTTCCACTTGGGCCTCCTGGAAGACCTAAAACTGGCACTCTTAAGTGTGTGTCTGTATGTAGATCGATAGATATAGCTCACAACAACCTGTTGTAAACCTAAGCTAGCACATGGAGGAGAGGGATATTCCAACCTTAGAATTCACTCAGACCAGAACACAAGTAATTAAAAGATGAAACTTATGTAATAGATCAATATATAGAACATCTAATAGTACTAAATAATTGTTCTAATAACATAATATAGCTGCTTTCAATAATTCCCCTCTCTCTCTTCTAACCCATGCCCTAGCCCTATTCAGGCTATCAAGAGAATATTTTACTGGGAACTTCAATGAAGGGTACCTGATTGTACTTAGAATTCTACTCATGCAAAAGAAAATGCAAGTGAACTCCCTTTCAGACTGTGCCATTCAATATGCAAGGTCTGAATTGAGTAGGGTGGGGTTGACACACACAGAGAAGTAGGGGGCAGGGACAGTGTGTAGTACTTTGAGTCTTCATGTGTTCTCTTGATCACCTGAATAGGGCTAGATGGGGGAGAAATTGTGGAGTAGGTATTAAGGATGGGGGAAGGACAAAAGAATAGGACATTTAACATAGCATAAAGGCCTGAGCTCCCACCCTAAACAACTACCCTTCACACTGCTGGTGCTAACATAACTGACTGATAGCTTAACAGGAACCGGCAGTACCTGAAATTGACCAGAAAAGAGTGGAAATGCTATTTTATTTATTTATATATGAAATGTATATCCCACCTTTTTCCCTCCAAGGAATCCAAGGCAGCATACATAATCTTCCTCCACTGCTCCAATTTATCATGTGAGGATAAAATGGAACAGAGGAGGAACAACCATCCTGTGAAGTAGGTTGGGCTGAGAGTCTGTGACTGGGCCAAAGGCACCCAGTGAGTGTCCATGGTCAAGTGGGAACTAGAATCCGGATCTCCCGACTCTCAGTCCGACACTCTCGCCACTACACCACACTGCCTCTCAAATAGAGCTGGTCAGTGCAGCTCACAGAAGGGTGTTCTGCTGACCTATCCCATTCCAGTAACAAACATTTCCATTCATTTTGGGATGGCTTCAGGAAACTAGTTCTTGATGCACTAGCGGTCAGTACAACAGAACTAGCTACGGTGCAGTGGTTTTATAGGTTACTGCCCATTGTATGATTCTTAATTAGTGTATGTTTATATGATATACACACAAACACATATGAACATTTTACATTTTTTCCTGGTACAAAATTCTCTTCAGTTAAGAATTTATCTTGAGCCCTTGTCCCTTAAAATCTCAGTCTAGTTTTGTTCAATAAATTAGAAGAACTAATGCTCTAAAGAACCTCCCCTGCATCTGCAGTTGGTTTAATCCTTCAAAGCCATGCCAACTTCATTGACTGACCCTTTGAAAAACAGCCTGCAGAAACTGCAAGGACAATCTCATGTTTTTCTTATTAGGCACAATTCCAAGACTGCGGAAAAGACAAAGACCAAAAATACATCCTCTTGTATGGGTTGCACTGACCTAGAGACAGCAGTTTTTAACCAACTGCACTATATTTTCTGTGGCTGCACGTTTTATGTGCTAAATTATTTAATGTGCTATGTATCATCTGTGATAATGTAATTTATTTATTTTTCTTTTTATACAAGTTGCTTAATAAACTAATTAAGCCATGGGATGTACGAAAGCATGAAAGAAAAATAATACATGTTCCAAAGGACAGATCTTTGAGTCTATTTGCATACATGTAACCCCATTTCCTCATTTAAATTATGTTTTAGTCAAAGGATTATTGCTTGCAATGGAGCAATTGACTGACTTCTAGATAAAAAATCCCAAACATCAGCTGCAATAAATAGTACATTCACCATCTCAACCCCCATTGTAACTTTTCCTGCTGTTCCTGCGCTTGTTTAAAAAATAAAGGAGAGAAAAAGTAGAGAGAAAAACAAAATTTTACTGTCCAAAAGCTATGAACCCAGAGATTACAGGAGAGATAATGGAGGATTACAATGGGAATAAAGATATTTTACTGTTACCATGCTATTTTATGATTGCCATCAGAATAGCATACCTGGTGACAATATTTGCAAATATTCATCATGTGAATCTCCTTCACCATGTGACTCCCCCTCATCATCTTGCAAGGCTGCATGCTCTGATTACATGCTCCTGCTCCTTTGGAGGCTATGATTCGACTATTACTTGAAATATTACTTGTGTGTAAACTACTTGCAGCTGTTACTACCAGGATAGTGGTTTCTTGCAACAGTGTGGCATTCCAATGCTCATTATTACATGAGTTTTAACTCAAAGATAAACAAAACCAAACACATCTGTATACCCCAGGGGTGGGCAGTGTCCTGGTATGGCTGAACCAGACTCAGAGCAAATTATGGGTCAATCCGAAAGGCAAACAACAAAACAGACAAATGCAGAAAAGTTCCAGTATGGAAACAAGCAAGGCAGGAGTATGTTTGCCAGCTACAAGCAAAGATGAAAGCATAATTAAGCAGTCAGTTACCATACACAATCCAAGAGTAGAGTCAAATGGGAGTCCAAGCGTCAGTAGCACAAAAGGTAAATCACAAGGCAATGGTTTATATAGCCAGAGTTTTCTGAGCTCCAACCAAGGCTCAACTGCAATCCATTACAGGCCCCCCAGCAAAAGTCCCACTTGGAAGGAGTGCCTTGCTCCTGAAGAATCCTCCTTTGTAATCAAGCACTTCTTCTCAGACTAGCCCTATTGGCCTGCCTCTTGAGGCAGCAATGCCCTAGGGGACAAGGTGGTTGCCCAACCTTTGTCCCAGAGGTGGAACGCCTGTCCTCCTGTAGGGATGGACTAGCAGTGATCTCCTCTGAGGGCCCAAGCTCCCCCAGATCTCCTGACATGAGTGGCATTGTCTGTCTCTGAGCGATCTAGCTCCTCAGAGGAGGAGGATTCCTCTAGCAGGGCCATGACAGGCAGAAGGCTAGATGTTTTGGACTTCAACTCTCAGAAGCTCTGCCAGCATAGCTAACAATCAGGAATGCTGGGAGTTGAAGTCCAAGATCTACTTTTGACCCACCACTGGTATGCACTATGTAAAACAACATTATGATGATGATTAAGGATTAGAAAAATGCATGAGAGATAGGATAACAAGGATAGTGATAGGCAAATGTATAGATGAAATGTTTATTGAGCCTTCCAAGCAATTGCAATAGATTCATGAGCCTGCAAGAATTTAGATGTTTCAGAAAATCTTCCAATTCTGCAGTTGAATTTTGTTTTTGTTAAAAAGTTAGGACAGCTCCTCTAAAGACCTGTACATTTTCCAGATGTAGTGTGAGGGCCTTGCTAGACCTACCTTTAAATCCTGGCGTGTGGAGGGGCCAGCCTGTGCTAGAAGTAGCACGGGCTGTCACTCCTGTCCACACGTGACACGTGATGGGGTAAAGGAAAGCCCCATCATGTCAGCCATTTTTTTCAAGCTTAAAGGGGCCATGTGCGCAGGAGCGCACCAACGATAAGGTAGGCTTTTGGGTTTTTTTTTTTTAAAAAAAGGGTTCCCTGCTCCTACTGCCCCGATTTCCCTCCGCCATGTCTGATGCCCCGCTGCCCGCCCACCCGCCATGTCCGATGCCCCTGCCCACTCATCCACCATATCTGATGCCCCCGCCCACTCGCTTGCCCGCCCGCCATGTCCGATGTCCCCCCGACCAGCCTCCAGCCCGCCCGCCATGTCTGATGCCCCCCGCCCCCCCGATCTCCAATCCCTCCCATCACCCCATTGCCATGATTTCCCCTCAATGTTCTCTGGCTCCGCTCTTCCCCCCATCTCTCCTGCTGGGTCCACTCTTCCCCCCTGTCCCTATCTCTCCCCCCCGTGATTCCCCTCTAGCCCCGATCTCCCCCCCAGCCCAATGGGCACAGTGCAGCTTCTCCTGGCTACTCGTGAGTAAGCCGTGTAGCCAGGAAAAGCTGCAGAACAGACTAGACCTAAATACCAGGCCACAAACGGTGCCGGTTATCCTGGGCCAAGGGAGGGTTTAGTCTGGGCTGACCCCGGGATCCCCTGTGCATCATCTGGATGCACAGGGGTTACCCCGGGTATCACCCCAGGCTAAACCCTCATCTAGCAACGGCCTGAGTCTATTTGTCACTTTTCTCTGGCTTAGAATGATAAAGATTTTATAAACTAGGCTGAAATTCCTACCCCAGTTCCCTAAAAATACTCCACTGTGGAAACAGAGGCTAATTCTCTATTGATTTGGGGTGAGTAGATAGGAAGACCTTTCAGGGTATTTTTTTTTTGGGGGGGGAGCACTTTATTTAACCTTACAGAGAGCAAGGTTCACTCTGCAGCTTCCCACAAGCTGCACTTTGAGGAAGTGTAGCCAGTGGGAAGCTGTGGATAAAACCTTGCAACACTTCCCACCAGCAAAAATTCCAGGAATGCCATGGTGTCATGATTTCAGAACCACAGGCTGAATCACCAGTGATACTCACACCAGGCCCAAGCACCACTATAGGGCTAGAGACCCTTAAGCCAGAGATGCCATAGACTCCCCAGCCATAGACTCTTGAGCTTGGACTAAAATCTAAGTCCCCAAGCCTTGCTCCAGTAACAGGGCAGCACACCCACCTTCAAGGGCTTGACAATCCATGAAGCCAGTGTGCCAGTGCAGGGACTACATCTGCCACTAGCTGTGGAAGAGATGCCCTTTAAGGCTTTTCACTTTGCAAGGAAAGGGTGGGATCTGTGAGAGGGTTTGGGATGTGAAGACAAAAGATTTCAGTCTGGTCTCAGACCATGTTAGGTCTCTCCCTGATGCTGCCTTGTTCCAGTGTGCCCTGTGGGCTTCTCCTTGGGACTATAACAGGACACTTGGGAATAATGTGGAGCTGCATTTCCTGGAATGCCCTGGGAGTGAGTTGATATGATGTGTCATTCCCAAGAGATGCCAGGAAGTGTGACTGATGGGAAGCAGCAGAGAGAGCCCCTTACCAGTGTGAGCAGTGGTGGTCTTAAAAAAAAAGTTTAAAAAGAAAGAACCCCACACACTTGCAGAAAACCCTTGGCTGTCTTGTAAGATTAAGAAAAATAAATGGTACCCTCTCCTGAATTTTTTTGCCCACCGCCCAGTCCTTGGGTAGGGTGTTATTTTGTCCCTACTCACTCAACCAAAGATTGACAAAGACATGTTTAAGCCAGCCATAGGTTATATAGGAGTGGGCCAATGACGTAATTACTTCCCATACAAGTATCTCTCCCTGAAGGGCAGGTTTTTAATATGTCGTCTTATGAAGAAAATAAATCACATTACAACTTTGTTCAGGGCTGACCCAGGACATTTGGCTGTATATGTGCATATCCTAAATTTGCCTTAAAGGAACATTTTATTTCAGATCAAACATAATTCATAATAGTATGCCACTTGACTACTCTTCCCATAAAGTCAAAGATATCTCCTCCCCCATAAACCCAAACAATTGAGATGTATCTAAGTATAAGTATTCCCTATAAGGCAAAGCATGTCCTATAGGTTTATGCATACATCGCCTTTTCTGTTGCATTTACATTTGCAATCTGATCTTATTCATGTTTAGAGGGGTTCAGGAGGAATGGCTGGGGGAGAGGATTGATGCTACTGTTGTGTCCCCATCCCCAGCATTCTCCTGAGGCAGCCACCTCACTTTGCTTAATGTTAGAGTCAGGCCCAGCTTCAATGGATTCCTATGGTATCTTTGCAAACAGGAAAAGAAAGGGAATTCATCCAATAATTGTTCAATGGGTAAATCATTCACCTGAATCTATTGAATCCTTTGTTCACCTAACATTATCCCCTTGTATGTTATTTGGTATTACTGAGATAGTAAAATCCTATGTCATTAATAAATAGGCTAATATAGTAATAGATGTTTAATTTAGCACAGGAAAAAAATACTTGTGGGGTCAAAGTTTTTAATGAATGAGCTTAGTAAATGTTCCATGAAAGGTACCATATGTTTTTTTTTAAAAAAGTCTGAAAATGAATTGCAGTCACAGTTAATTTAATTACACGGTTTCACTGTCTTGGGATAATAAAGCTGACAGAAAATTATAATAGAGTTATTCCATGGATAAAACCTTTGCTGCTGAATACCATTGAGGAAAAGGAAATGGCATGACTAACTGGTTTGAAAGTATTGCTTATGTTTATATGGGTATTATTTTAAAGATCATGTACGTCTTCTCAATAACAATAGAACAAAATAGCCTTGAATGATCCAATGAGCTGTATTTCAGTTATTTAGTTGTGTTCCCCAATTTAGCATCCAGGCTCATACAAATATTAGGTCCATTCAGAAGACACCTTAAACCATAGCTTTAACCATGGTGAATAAGACTTTTTGCTTTATTCACCATGGTTAAAGCCATGGTTTAAGGTGTCTTCTGAACATGCCCTGGCTTTCTAGCTTAGCCACCATTCCTTTAACCATGGTGGTTAAGCCAAAACGCTGGGCCGTGTTCAGAAGACACCTTAAACCATGGCTTTAACCACAGTGAATAAGGCTTTTTGCTTTATTCACCTTGGTTAAAACTGTGGTTTAAAGTGTCTTCTGAACACAGCCCAGCTTTCTGGCTTAACCACTGTGGTTAAAACCATGGTTTAAGATGTCTTCCTGAATGGGGCCAGTGTGGTTGAATCTACCATTAAGAAAAATGTAGATGTAACAATTAAGTCAGGGTTGGAAACAAGGGTTGGCTTGGTTGGGTACCTGCTGACGGCCCACACTACAGCAAGGGCCCACTGATAAGTTGCTCCTCCTCTTCATTGTTTGTTCAATTGCTTCTTGTTCTGGCCCAGACAATGGTGGTGGTGGTGAAAAAGAGAAGCAGTAGGTGCTACTATGTATTTGCTAACTGGTGCTCTGCCTGTCAAGTGAACAAGTAGTGGCAATAATGAAAAAGGGTTTGAGGAGCAATATCAGCTGCTGATAATGGTAGACAAACCAAGGGAAGGGGCTCTGAGTATTTTTTGCCCATGGGCCCTCCATAAACTGGAGATAGCACTAAGTCAACACTTGATGGTGTTCAGATGACCACAGGGTTTTCCCCTGCTTCCATGTTTGCCGTGCACACAGCCACCATTTCCATAATTACCCATGATGCAATGTGGTTTGCTGTGTCATTTGAACATGGCAAGGGTGGCTTCGTACTCACCCTACAACCCCTACTGCAAGTTGTACCCCTACCCAACAAAATGAAGGGCTGTAGCTGAGTAGTTCATGATGATCACATGGATTTCATACACAAGATGCTAGGTTGAAACCCTGAAAACTGCAATTAAAAGGTTACAGGCAGTAGGGCTGGAAAAGTTTCCTGATCGATATACTAGACAGCCATTGCCATCGAAAACAAAACAAATCAAAACAGAAAGTACTTAGCTAGATGAATCAATGGTCTGACATAGCAGAAGGTAGCTTCATATGTTCACTACCAGATTACTGTCTTAATGTTCTTATCTTAGCACCAGTTCATATATATTCAATGTGCACTTGAGTATTTAGTTAAATGCCAAATTAAAACTATACTGATGTAAAGCAACCTGTGCATAGTTTGTTCTCCTTTTATAAAATTAAACCTTGGATGACAAAATGAAACCTTTTTAAAAAAGCATTACCTGCATATCAAGGAAGGTAAGTCCTCCCCTGTTCCCAACAAAATCCTCAACCTGCTTTCATATTAAAAAGCAGAGTGAATGAATAGCATTTGCACAGTGGAGTGATGACCAGAATCTGTAATAAGCATGCTTATGGTTCATTTGATGCAAGTAAAAGACAGAAAGGTTAGAAGTTTCACCTTATTCTGCGACAAATGATAATGTATGGGAAAAGTGACAGAGGCAACTCTCCAAATAAGGAAAACTGAAAACAATGAAAATGCAGAGGAAGGAATTCTATGTAATGTTTTCTTGAACCCATTTAACAGAGACAGAATTAAATATATTGTGCATCTTATCTCTTCATTCGATCAGGGATAATGATGTCTCAGTAGCTCAAATAGCACTATAGTTTATAATGTATTTCATGGAGGACTTTTTGTACAAAAAGTGAATATATCCTCAAATAAACCTAGCTAAATTCTCCTTTTTGGCTCTTAACATAAATGTTATATACTTAATACTTTCAGACGGTATTAATGACAGATCTTCTACTTTGTACGAATATGGCTTTAGACAAAGCATGAAAGATAGGTCTTATATGTTACAGAAAATTCTACCTTCACAATTCATAAATTACTTGGAGTTCTTAATAATACCATCACTAAAAAAAGAAACTGTGTAAGAATAAAAGACTGGAGTTTTATACCTTGGAGAGTGATTTTGCTTTCTAGTGTTCTTACCCTAATTTGCAAGGAACAACCCATCTCTCACAAATGGGCTGCATGCAGTTTGAATGATAGCTGAAAAGGGATCTATTATACTTTCACATTCTAGGATTTTGAAGATTATTCCTATTTAGCAATTCTCGATTTCAGTTATTTGAAGAACTAATAACTGGAAAAGGAAATCTTAAGGGTGAAATTGCAAGCAGTGAGATAAACATGTTCAAAACATTTTTTAAAAAAATGTCAGGGCTGTCCATTTGGAGGCAAGCCAGAAAGCAGGAGGGTAGAATGCTTTTGATAGATCAGTTGGATCAAGGAAGTTTGGAAGCTAAACATTTCTCAGACTAAAAAGTCAATGTCAAGCAAGAATTAGAATATTTATAGGATGGATCTTATAGGTCCTTATATGACATCTAGTTCCTGCTGAGGTTGTAACTTTAACACTACCCTCTGACCAACTGTAGTTGTAGCGGCACTGAAGTGCAGCATGATGGTAAAGAAAGTAAGGTACCTGAGGCCTGCTACTAAACTTCCCAATGTGAGATCCCTGACTTGCAGTTCAGTCTTCAACTCCATTGGTATTGTAGGTGCCCAGAGGAAAAAAAGGCTCTAAGTGTAGAAGGACAAGCCCTGCTAAGAACTCTATCCTGCTAAGAAAGAGTCAACAAGGTTTCCACAAAGATAAGTGGCAGGAGTGATGTGGTAGACATTGTTTATTTGGACTTCTAAAAGGCTTTTGACAAAGTCCCTCACCAAAGACTCTTCTTATGGATCAGTAGCTGGAAAACACCCCCCCAAAGTAAGAGAGTAGAAGTAAATAGTATTTTTTCCCAATGTAAACATGGGTTCCCACAAGAATCTGTATTGGGATCAATGCTTTTCAATTTATTAATAAATGATCTGGAATTAGGAAAGAGCAGTGAATGGCCAAGTTTGACAATGACACCAAATTATTTGGATTGGTTAAAACAAAATGGGAGGAGCTTAAAAAGATCTCTTCAAACTGGGAGAATGGGCGTCCAAATGTGGTTCAATGTAAGCATGCATAACCTGTTGGGTTCTGAGCTAGTGGAGATTGACCAGGAAAGAGACCTTGGAGTTGCAGTGGGCAGCTCAATGAAAATGTAGACCTAATTTGTAGCTGCTGTGAAAAAGGCAAATTCTATGTTCGCCAAGATTAGGAAAGGAATTAAGAATAAAACTGCTCATATATTGTCCTTAGACAAATCTATGGTTTGAACACACTTAGAATACTGTGCACAGTTCAGTGCACTAAAAAAAGATATTGTAGAGCTGGCAAAAGTGCAGAAAAGGGCAACTAAAATGATCAAGGGACTGGAACATCTTCCCTATGAGGGAAAGTTGCAACATCTTGGATTGTTCCGCTTGGGAAAAAGGCAAGTAAGGGGAGACATGACAAAACTGTACAAAATTATGCATGATGTAGAGAAAGTGGATTGGGAGATATTTTCTCCCCCTTTCATACTACCAAAAATGTGATTGAACACATAGATAAATGTGTTCATTTATCAGATAAAATAAAAGGAAGTTTATCAAATAAAATAAAAGGAAGTACAGATAAAAGGAAGTAGTTCTGCACACAGAGCATAGTTAAACTATGGAATTCATTTCCACAAGATATAGTGATGGCCACCAATTTGGATGGCTTTAGAAAGGGACTGTACAAATTCATGGAGGATTAGGCTGTTGATTACTGCTAGTCTTGATGGCTATACGATGCCTATAGTTTCAAAGGCAGTAAGCCTATATACATGAGTTGCTGGGAAATATGGGTGGGAGGATGCTGTTACACTCATATTCTTCTTATGGGTTTTCCAGTGGTTGGCCACTGTGTGAACAGAATGGTGGACTAGATGGTCTTTTGGTCTGATCCAGCATGGCTGTTCTTAGGTTTTTATGTATGCAACACAATTGGTTTAGCTGCAAACAATGAAATTTAGTCACTGATCAAGTTAATTATGTTTGATCAATAGATGTCAAAGCTTACAAGTGATTATGTTAAATCAGAAAAAGGGTCAGGGAAAAATGAAAAAAAAGAGGGGTTTTTGGTCATGTAGGACCAAACTACATGTGATAGTTTTCATGCAATTAATATGTACCATTTAAAAATAAATAAATAAATAAATAAATAAATAAATACTTGCTGCAGAGCAGGATCAGGACCATGGCACTTAGTGAATGGAGCTTAATCCCTATACCCCCATTGCCCCTGTCTGGAGGATTAGCCTAGGGAGGGAAGCTCTCATTAACATTAATAGGGCATCCCTCCGACAGCTAATAGTTGAATTGGAAGCACAGGGGGTTATAGTGGGTTAACCCCCACCATTGTTTTGATCATGCTAGACTCCTGCACAACAGCTTACTTAAATATATTTTAAAAATGTGCATGTTAATTGTTTACATACAATCAATAAGTGTATTTTGGAACTTAGGCTTTCCACCACTTTTTCACCCATAACAATCCTGTCCTATCCTTGCTCCCTGTATGTATTCTATTTCAACAGGAAGAAACAGGAAACAATGAAAACCAGAAGGGTCTAATGGGAAGGACAATTTCTTCCAGAAATAATTGTTAAAATTAAAAAGGTTTTAATTTTTGTGAACCACCCAGAGAGCTTTGGCTATTGGGCGGTATAGAAATGCAATAAATAAATAAATTCGGATGAATATAAATTAACACTTATCTTGAAATGTTTGCACAATGAATTGAAAGCCTTTATGAGATTCAGGCAGTTATAGAGCAGTTACGGTATTCTGTGGGATGTAGGGTTACAAATGTCATTGCTGTGGTTTAAACTTTATATATATAAAAGCTAGTCGACAATTAAAGACTGTATCTTCAGGCTAACCACAAAAGAATCCAGAATGAGGATATGCATATAGCTTTCCCCATTGCAAATAGCAGGTGCACCTTCCAATCTGGATTGAGAAGGCAGTGGGAGACATAGGGTTAAATCTCCCAGTCTTCTCAAACCCATTCTGGACTCCCTCCCCATAACTACTGTTTACATTTACACAATTGCTAAATGAACAAATGGTGTCACATCTAGTTTACCCCATTGGCCAGAGGTTGTCAGGTTCTCTGGCCTTGATCCTACTTCTGGCTCAGAGGAGAAGTAGCTGTCATCTGTGAACCATTGTCTGCTCCTAGAGACCTTCCAGACAATGGATATGGCCTTACTAAACTCAGAAGACACCACCCATCCAGTTTTCACCACTCCCACACTGGAGAAGTTAGGAGCTATAGAACTGGACAATGGCCCTTTAACAGACAGATAACTCCTCTGAGTGGGTGGAGTTAACAAGCACAGATCAGTCATTCTTCATAAAGCCTCAGGAGCCTTCAGGCTTCTCTATGTTGCTGAGAGAGCAACTTGTCTTGAGTGAGGTTTAGCCAGCAAATATATGGGAATCTGTATAAGTTGGCAAGGCTTGATTGGCCTTCAGAGTAAGTGCCATGGCTTTGGACTGGCTTTTCCTGGGAGCCATAAGCTGAGCTAGGGCAGGGGCAAGGGAGACAAAGACAGTCATCGCTATGAGTTCATCCCTTTTTAATGGTTATATAAGGGACAAACTATATGTGTGATGGAGTGGTATGAATTCATTCCCATTTCTTTAGTTGTTTTCCAAACAGTTGTTTTTTGTTGGGAGTACAGTCCAGGAGAGTAAGTGTGGGTTAAGATGCATATGTTGTGAACTCCTGAGAGATGTTATTATATTCTGTGGTGTATTGTAGCTAGTGATGTATATAAAATCAGGCTCAGTGGCAGCATGTGGCATCCTAGAGCAACTGCTTGCCCCCCACCCCATGATAAGTAGCTGGGTCTGAAAGGAGGGGAGAGTAATGGAACCCCTGCAAGTGCGCCCACACATGCCTGGGAACCATGTGGCACTGCACTGTGCTATTACCACCCTCCATAGTTGGCACATACACCTCTGCACAGTTTAACTGCACATCTCAGCCTCCTCTGTGGCACAAACAGACTCCTGGAAGCTGCCCTGTTTTTGTTTTTGTTTTAAAAAGGAAGGAAAAATGGTACTGCAACCATAGAGAAAGTCCATGATAGCAAGAGAATCACTCTTGCTGGTGGACTCTATGGTCACCCCCATTGGTTTCCTCCCTGGAACGGCAAAAATAAGCAAAGAGTTCCTGCAACATGACACGGGAAGCACTGTGGAAGTCTGCTAATCCCACTACAGTTGTTGGGTAGCAGGTGTGGTTACTTGGACCTGTGTGTGTGTTTGGGAACACCTGCCATATAACATGCTAAGCCACCATGGATTATGTTTTCCTACTATCCATGGTGGCTTAGTGTGACATCTCAATAGACCCAGTATGTTGGGTGCTCTGGGCATTATAGGAAATTAAAATAGCAGCTCCCAGCCAACCTTGTAGTGATTTCCACTGGTAGTTGAGTCTGAGCGGGCCAATGAACATAAGGTGGTACTCACTTGAAGGCACTTTGCCCAGGTGTCCCTCCAACCTGGAGCTGCCACTGTTGTTATTTAGTTGGCCTTAAGTTATTTAAGGCTTTAAGATTCTGTTCTTAATTTGCTAATGTTACACTGTGTTTGTTGGAGAAGGTTTTTATTCATTTTATGATATGCTGTAAGTCAATTTGAGGGCATTGTCACAGCATAGTGATAGAATATAAATTCTCAGATCAATCATTCAACCAACCAACCATTCAGTTAAATTCATTCTGTAAAATATTTCAACAGCTTGTTGTGCATATATACAAAGTATATTCTATGCATGTCAGACATGAAGAGAACAGTCTCTGGTAGTATAATCACAATGGTGACATTTAGAATAGCATCATGAATAGTGTCAGTAAGCATATACAGATTTTCTATGCATTTTCAATTAACCTCAGCAGGTTATCTTTGCAAATGTACACCATGCGTAATGAAACTTCTGATGTCTGTTCTAGAAATGGGGAAAAACCATAGGGTCTTAGTAGATGCTGCATGGTATTAATCTCCTCTCTCTATATATTGAAACCAAAAGTAGCCTCTGCAGGCTGTCAGTATGAGTAGAAGTATAGCATGTGAGAAGAAACTGCTTAATCCTTATCATTTGTCTACTCAGAGGCAGAGTTCAGATGACACAATAATCAACGGTTGTTTCCCATTCTGTTGCTATTACACCACCACCACCCAGCCAGTTCATTAGCATGTCATCCGAACTCAGCCAGAATCATCTTCCCTAATCTGCTTTTCTGCCTGTGGGTTAAAGTTATGGGGACCTTAGATTTTTTCACATATGGGTTGGAAAGCAGCTTGGAGGTGCGATTTTGAGTTGGCAAAAACCAGGAAGGGAAAGTGTTAGGTATCAATTTCCCCCTGCCAATTTCCATTTTCAATTGCCACCTCTACAGCAGTTTCATGGAAGTTTGGTCCTCTAGACATGGTTAATCAAAAAGTATATCCCATTGAGTTCAGTGACATGTACCTTCTAGAAAGTATACTTAGGTTGTATGCTTGCCTGGCTACATGGGAGACCATATGAAAAGGAGGGCAGGGCTCCTGCAGTTTTAACTGTTGTGATAAAGAGGGAATTTCCCCAGGTGCTACATGCATACAAATGACAGCTGCTGAAATCCCCTTTTCTATACAACTGTTAAAATTACAGGAGCCCTGTCCTCCTTTCCATATGGTCATCCTATTTAAACTTAGTTCTGACTTACTTCTGAGTAGATGTGCATGGATTGCATTGTTAAGACTGCAGCTGTTGTCTTTGTACTTCAAATGTGAAACACAACACAACCCACACTCAAAGTTGAGTATGGTTAAGTGTGGGTTGTTGCTAAACTATGGATTGCTGTGTTGTGTGAACCCATTTGTACCAACAAACCATGGTTTGTTAACCATAACCAACCCATGAAGAAAACTCATAGGCTGAGTTCGGATGACACGCTAATCAATGGTTGTTTCCCATTCTGCTCCTATTACCCCCCCGCCCCCAGTTGATTAGTGTGTTGCCCGAACTCAGCCATAGTTTGTTGTTGGGTTGTGAATTGTGGGTTGTTCATGGTTAAATCTCATAGTTAAGCTATAGAGTGGTTTCATATAACATAACAACCCACGCTGAGTGTGTGAACCCAGTCAATAGTTTGTCAGTTCTTTAAGAATTGTTTCCTCCTCCAACAGCCATGCTGTGCCTGGGCAGGTGATTAAGCAAATAGCATTCAGCATGTGCCATAACTTAAACAAGCCACATGGCTTCTTTAACCCATGGTGATTGTGCGAAGTAGGTCAATGAGTTTTGATACTATCACAAAGTGATACAATCACACAGCAAATATTTGGGATTTACCAAGGGAAAAGAAGCAAGCAACTCAGAATGTAAAGACTCAGAATGCTTAATTTGTAGGTCAGTAGGGGCTGGGGCTCAAGAGTGCGAAGAAGCCACATTGTTTGAGACAAAACCCTATTTCCAAGTCTAATATGTGTTCAGGTTGGTGTGGTTATTCAGTAGCAAGGCAAAGACACTCTGTACATGCTCAGGAGCATTTTCTTCTTCATTGGTACTTCCACACTGTTCATTATCAGTACTTCACATTTCCCTGATGTTCTGTAGCTGAATTCTGCCTCAAATGAAGCCCTTTTAAAAATCCTTTGGTAAATGCATACAAATACGTAGGTAAGAAAATTGCGAGGATGTGTTTAGTTTTTTGTTTCTCTCTCTCGCACGCACACACACACACAATCTAATGTGCATGCTTGTATTTCTAAGAACTATGCCAAAGCAGGGATTTTTAGGGGAAATAAAATTTTGTATTTCACAGACTAAATGACAATGTGATTTGCTATTACTACACCTTCAAAGTATAAGGTTGTATAAGCAGATTCAAACCAAGAATTCCTGTTAATCATTAATGATGGATCAAAACCAGATTTTTTTCAGGCACAAGAATTTATTCATCAAAACCCCCAAAACTATCAAAGCATATGGAGTTGATTTATTAGAATAAACTGTATTTCTTGTAGAGTAATGTTATTATTGAGACATTTCTGAATAACAAATGAATAGAGCTCATATACTGGGGTTGTTAATTCCTGACAGATCAGAATCAAATAGCCATTAGCTACACAAACAAAAAGACATTTCCAACCTCTCCTGCTTTTTTTTTGGTGATCATATTTACAAATGCAAAGTTGTTAAGTTCCTATGCATTTCATTAATAGTTCCATGAAGCATTAACCAAGTCAGTTAATTTCCTTACAACCCTGAGGGTTATGTATGCCTTGCAAAACGCTGACTTGGTTTGCACAAACATTTTCAGCTACATGGTTTGCAGCATGTGCTAGGTATGCACAGGTGCCTTTCCATAACCCAACCCCCGCTCATAGGTTGTCATGTTATCTGCACCTGGTGGGGGCAGGTTGTTGGTATGGTTAACAAACCAAACCACCAGCAACCCTATAATAGCCCATTGGTTCTGGGTGGTTTGTTAACTATGCCAAATCCCCACCCTAACCAGATTCGGACGATACAACAACGTGTGAGTAGGGATTGGGTTATGGAATGGGTGTCCATGGAAGCCACCTGTGGCTGAAAATGGTCATGCGAACTTGCCCCCTGTCTCCAATCTTATAGTGCTCTCATGACAAACTCCCTGATCTTCAATCGTAAAGGCATGTGCTTTGACAATTGGGTGGATTGCAAGCAAAAAGATACTGGGCTTGATCCATGGTAATCCATGGAAATTAAATTAGTAATGACTAATTTAAGTGTAATTGATTACAAAAGGTCTACTCTAAGTATGACTAAAGCCCTGTTCACCCTAAGTGGGTGAACTTAACATATGAGGAGATGGAGTGCTCTAGCCCCAGCCACTCCGTTACCAGGTTGATCACACTCTACTCATGGAGGGTGACTTTCTGAAGAGAAGAGCTTCCTGTGTCCGTGGAGGCTGTCCACACAATTGAGAACAATAAAAATGTAGCTTGTAACATGCAGGTAAAAGAAAATTTCTAGATTTGACTTCCGTACTTTTGAATTCATTAATACTATAAATGATTTCAGAATGATTATTTAAACTAAACAAGCTTCCTGTCTCTAGGGCATGACACCCCCCATTCTTTATATTTGCATAATAATTGGTTAGAAACAAGTGATCTAGTAAGCAATACTATGTAGACATAGTGTAATGAACACAGTCTGTTAGATCAATATCAGAAATATAATGAAGGTTGAATATTTGATGTCTCTGGATTATTTCAAACATTTATAATTAGTAATGAGCTCATTTAGATAAGCATTAAACACAAATTTAATCATATTACTGGTAATTATTATCAAGTTATACATTGTGAGCCCCCTTTCATTTTCTTCAAAAGTTGTGACTATGATTTTGTTTTTAAAAAAACCTCTGCCTCATTTGACCTTCTGAACAGCATAGAAATGACTTAACTAAAGAAACACGATTAGTTAGGGATGCTTTTGCCCACAGTCATTTTATTTATTTGTGTTATTGCACGAGAAGTGCAAATATAATTTGCTCTATGCATGGTGTTAATCAATAGCCACTTATATTTCCCAAACTGTTATAATGACAAAATCAAAGTGTTATTTTTGTGTTTGTATGTACATATAATTTTGTAGAAGATTAAGTAAACACAATGTTAAATCAGTATGTGTGGGTGTTTCATTTTGTGTAAATGGTAGGGAGGTGTTAGGCTTCATTTGAAAAATTTTAGGGATGAAAAAATAATGTGATGGTAAACTGAAAGCTAGAAAGTGAATAATAGAAACATTGGGTAGGATTCAGCTAAAGTTAACCATTTTTAAAGCCTGTTGATGGTAAGAACAACAACATTAAACGTGCTGAATCCTGAATGTATTTAACATTGCTTAACCCCATGTTTTAATATAGACATGCTTCATCGTCTGGGGTAGAAGCTTAAATGAGAAAAGCCTTCTGGAAAGAAATGTTCCTTTTCCCTAATATAGTATTTAGTATTTTAAATTGTCATTTTAAATAAGGTGATTGAACAGCCTTGAAATTAGCTCACATCTCATGTGGGATTAAAAATGTTGGAAGTATAGAGATTTGTCTATGGGAAATTACACCAGCAGTATAACACATAAAAGAACTACTAGATGCAGTCTGGGTACTTTGTGCTTCCTAGAAGAAACCAGGAACTTAAGAGCAGCATCCACTTTCCTGTGACTGGAGAAGAAAGAAGCTATGAACTGAGAAAGCTCTTTAACTAAGTAAAACATGTGACCTATGAGTTAAGCTTGCTTAAGATCATTGAAATCAATAGTCTTAAGCATATCTAAAGCCCTATTCAGGTGTTCCCTAAAGGATATTAGCCCCTTCCACTATAGATCTCCCTTATGACAGCCAAAAGACTTACACTATCACATTGAAAGGACAAATTCACACCTCCCATAATGCAATGGATTGAGGACTTAATAACAGTATCAGCTTTTGAACGGGTGTTATATAGACGCAACTTGCAAGTGTTGCGCCTATATAACCCACAGACCATGGATATCTGGTCTGCTTTTCTTGAAACCTTTGTATAACTCTCTCCCTTTTTCTTTTCATGAATGGAACACATGATGGAAATCGACGAATCTTATATATGTAATGTATGTGTCCCCCCCCCCCGTTTTCACAATGTATTTTCTGTTCTATTTTGTTAATATTCACAATAAATAAATAAGATCTACCTGTGGGGAAGGTCTGCAAAGGGCACTGTGACCACATCTAGTTGAGTGAGTTTACAAAGCCCTGCAAGATCAGGAACCTTGATAAGTCAGGTGGCACAACATTTCCCATCAACATGGGGAAGTTAGGAGTGGAGGGGGTAGGCCTGGAGTGCATGTCTCCTGCTCCTTTCATACTTCTGGATAATCCAACTTCAGTGAACACCTGAATAGGGCTTGTGTTTATGGCCTCAGGTAGACGAGGGGGGCTGGACGGCGATGATCTCTTGATTGTATGATCATGAGATCATTGCCCTGGTCTACACAGGGTGCACAACATCGCAGCCACCATTTTTGATTTGGATTTTGAAAGGAAAATGAACTCAGGAGTGCTCGTCCGAAAAATGTTTTTTTTTAAAAAAAAACCCTCTTCCCTCAGGAGGAGCTCTGTGCCCCATGCTTGGATCCCAGCGGTTATTCACGAGGAGGTGGGACAAACCATGATGGCTGCCACACGTTCATCATCCCTAGACCACAGAAAAAGTGGGCTAGAAGTGTAGGGCGATATCCCGAGGCAAGGGAGTGATCATTCCTCCTTGCTCCCAGGATCCCCTGTGCATCATGTGGATGCACAGGGTTGATCCCAGGTGATCCCCGGGATATCGCCCCATCTAGCTATACCCTATGTTGGATTTATGCCTAAGAGTTTGTTGTTAAAGCAAAGTTTGTCTATTTCAAAATCTTAAAACAGACAGCATTTTGTACTTTTGACATTGCAAAGCAGCCTGAGGTCAGGAAAGCTTATTGCCACAAAGATTTGACAAGAGTAGGGGGGAAATCATTATGGCATCAGCTTTTTTATTAGACCCCCCTTCATCAGATGCACGATGAAGCAAGATATAGGAGTGGAGGGACTTCCAGGATAGAGAGAAGGAAATATTTTGGTACCCCAATTCTATGCTGAATCTGAAATGTTAGGTTTGAATATAGCAGCCTTCTTAGCCTAGGCATTATGCTGCTTAAAAGTATCCTGCTTTTATGCCTTGCTGACTTCCCATTATTTCCTGTATGCTCAAGGCATTGTTATCTGATTTGCATGAGCAGGGTGCTATTTGCATAGCTAGAAATCCACAGCTGCTCTGAATAACTGACATGAGAAAACACCATAGTGAAAAGACCATAACTGTTAGAATGGACCCTAAAGAAAAGGGAAAGGATTGTGGACTTGTTGGCAAAATGCCAATGAGTTTGCTATTTTTCTTTAAAGGTAGATGACCAACACATGTGGGAAGTGGACAAAAAGACTGCCTACCCACAGCAAAGAGAGACTTTTAGGGCTGTGCATTAAGTACAAATAAATACAATTCTGCTTTTTTAATGTCTTACATTTAGTAAGGGTATGTGTTATAGGACTTGGATTAGATTAGAATTCCGCATAGCTGTGGGTTTTAGTCTGCTAGCAAGATCACATTCAGCGCCTAAACCAGTTTCATACCTGACCCTACGAGCACAATATTCTTCATGTCATGGCAGGAGAGTTCCTAATCATGATGCCTTGAAGTACAGCCAGCCAACGACAATTGATATCATGCTTATCACAGTGAAAGATATGTTGGGCTTGCCATATATTGAGGATAGATGATCCTAAATTGAGAACAGCATTTGCTACATAGTGAGTTAAAGGAGGGCTCTGCAGCACACAAGATGGAGAGAAAGTAAATGTTTCAAGGACATTGGGAACACTCCCATTTTGATGGTAACAGCTGGAAACTGACGGCAAGAAAAAGGGTTGCTAACATGCAGCAGTTAGAGATTGAAGAGCTCAGTTATAGAATAAATCTGTCATATATATTTCAAACAGCGAAAAGCTTCCTAAGTGCTGAGGGTTTTTTGTTTAAAAGAGAACGTGCTGTGAGTGATCTTTTTTCATGTACATGCACCATCTTGGATTTTTAGGAAAGCTGAGACAGGTGAGATCTCATCTTAGCAGGTTATTAATGATATCCCATTCACTCTGAAGGCAAAAACTATGTGAAGCAATAGTGACAGAATACTTAGGGGCAATCCTATACAAAGTTTCCTGGGAGTAAGTCCCACTGAATTCAATGGGGCTTACTTCTGAGCAGACATGTATAGGATTTCACGGTTAGACTGGAAAGTTATATACAAATAGCTGGGAGTAAGTCTGATTAAACTCAGTGGTATATGCCAGGGGTGCAGCTAAGTAATTTCCCCTGGCCTTAATGATCTTGTAGCTCCCACCCCCTTTAGATGGCCATGCCCTTGTGCATTACTTCATTGTGAAGAATGCAGCCAACATTTCTATTCTCTTTCATCTGCCATTCCATGCTTTACAACTGCTTCCATATTCCTGATAAGTTAGAGCAAAAAAACCAAATCCCTCCCCACAAAACATTTGCCAACCCTGATAGAAAAAGAAATACTCCTGAGTATGTGCAGATTTGCAATTTATACACAAATCGTAGCACTGTCATTACTACAGGATTAAAAATTTGCTTCTGCTATTCTACTGCTAAAACATTTACTTAGGAATAACCACTATTATGTTGTAGAAAAGGATAATGTGTATTTTAAAGTAAAAATAATAAAATGTGAAACTGTAACCATATACAGTAAATGCCCAATTGGCTGCCCACAACTATAACATTTTTTTTAAATAATAAGAAAGAAAGGATGCTGCAGTGACCTTGGTGGACCCCGGAATGCTGAAGCCAGTCTGGTTTGCCACTGTCCCATCACCAGCCAGTGTGGTGGCCTTTTGTCCTATTTTACAGTCTTGTGTTTGAAAGGTTACCAGAGGGTTGTCCTTTATTTTGAAGGTGTCTTCTATTTGAATGGCTATCCAGTCCAAGGGCCAAATGAAACTTAGCATATATTATTAAATGCTGTTAAATGGGAGAAGAGAAAAGTCTTGACCTGGCGCTGAAAAGATAACAATGTTGGCACCAGGTGAGCCTCATTGGGGAGATCATTCCATAATTGGGGGGCCACCACTGAAAAGGCCCTCTTCCTTGTTGCCATCCTCCGAGCTTCCCTTGGAGTAGGCACTTGGAGGAGGACCTGAGATGTTGAGCGCAGAGTACGGGTAGGTTCATGTCGGGAGAGGCATTCCATCAGGTATTGTGGTCCCAAGTATCCTGGATTTCCACAGCAAAATTACAATGCAAACAGCATTTATCTTAATCGCTGTGTGACCATTGACCCCGAGTTAAATGAACCTGGAAAAGACTCTGGCACCCCCATTATGGTGGTTAACGAAATGGCTGTAGGAGCAGGTAAAGCTTTACTAGGTGCCCAGTTTGAAGGTAATGTTAATCAGAAAAGTCAGCATGAGCCCAGAGGGGTCTCAGATAACATTACCCCCCTATTACCTGGTATGGCGTGGAATGGTCAGCCTTTACAGTACACAGGCCCTATTTGGAGCAAAAAACCCTTTGTGGAAGAACACAATTGCTGTGACATTAGTCATGTGGGTGCTATGGCCTTTACAAAACCACCTCTACTAATCTTTATGAAGATTAAAGCTCAACCTACCATAGTAGGGGGCAGAGGTGTGTCCAAGGACCTAGGGTCTAACGACTTTACCATAGATGACTTCCTTAACAAGGAAGCACACATGATGATCACTTACAGCATGACTTGGGAAGTCATACCCAAAGAGCACGATGCTTACAATCCACAAGTCATATGGAATCCAAAGCCTACTCAATGAGTTTATGACAGGACCATGTCCTGAGCTGGCCACTTCAAAGAGGCCCTGATGAATGCAGGTCAAATACACAACCTTGTTCATTAAACTTGTATTTACTCTTTTCATGCATTTTATGTAATCACTGGCTTTGCTAAGTATTCAATAAAATGGTGTTGTACCACATGTCATGACTTTGTCTTCCTTCGGGGGGGGGGCACCAAGAGTCAGGTTAGCCCACAGTGGCTACTTATGTTTAACCACTCCGTGAACACCCCTTTTCATGCAAATGAGGAGGGGTTTGCATGGGTACAACATTCCTGCCTCTTAGGTCTCTATGCCAGCTGAGGCCCTTCCTAGAGTTGGAAGACTTAAAGACGGTAGTGCACGCACTGATAGCTTTGAGGCTCAACTTCTGCAATGTGCTCTACATAGGGCTGCCTTTGTGCCTAGTCCAGAAACTTCAACTAGTTCAAAATATGACAGCTAGGCTGGTCACCGGTACACCTAGGTAGACCACATTACACCAGTTTTAAAATCTCTTCACTGGCTGCCAATTAGTTTCCGGGCAAAATATAAAGTGTTGGTTATCACCTTTAAAGTCCTACATGGTTTGGGTCCAGGCTACCTGCGGAATCGCCTTCTCCCATACAATCTGCCCAGCATACTCAGGTCCTCTGGGAAGAATTTACTCCAGTCAACAAAAACAAGGCTGACAACTATTACCCAGAGGATTTATGTCATACCCTGCCTTGATCCGGAAGGAGAGGCGGGTAACAAATAAATAAATAAATTTATTATTATTATTATTATTAATTATTATTATTATTATTATTATTATTATTATTGCACCATGGGGACTTGCCTTCAATTAGGTATGCAGAATCTTGCGTTACACATATATGTGAACTGTGTAAAAAGCTGTCTTAATAGACTTCATTCTATATAGACTTCACTCTTGGTGTCCAAATATATTTTGCTTGCCATGAAAAACAAACAACTTCAGTTGGATCGGGATATACATTTGTCAGTTATATATGGATTTCCAGCTTATTGTGTGTGTGTGTGTAGTAGAGTTGTGCACGGACCCCCCGCTCTGCTCCCGATCTGCAAATTGTGGATCGGGCCCGCTCCGCCCCACCTTGATCTGCCTAGGGTCCGCTCCGCTCCGCTGTGGAGCTCCGGCTCTGAATCAGAGCTCTGCAGCGGCGGGGGTAGGCGCCAGGTAAGGCCCCCTCCCTCCTCCCCCTTACCTGCATCCGTCCCGGCCCGTCGCCAGCTTCACTAGAGCCCATGGCTCAACCAGGAACTATAGGCCCCGCTTGCGGCCTACATTTCTGGGTTGAGCCACGGCCTCTAGTGAAGCTGGCGATGGGCCACGATGGACCAGGTAAGACCCCCCTCCTCCCTGCCCCCTTACCTGGCTCTGCCACCATCACTGCACAGGCGGCGGCTGTGGCAGGGCCAGGTAACCCCCTCCCTCCTCCCCCTTACCTGCATCTGTCCCGGCCCGTCGCCAGCTTCACTAGAGCCCACAGCTCAACCAGGAACTGTAGGCCCTGCTTGCGGGCTACACTTGCGGGTTGAGCCGTGGGCTCTAGTGAAGCTGGCGATGGGCCACGATGGACCAGGTAAGACCCCCCTCCTCCCTGCCCCCTTACCTGGCTCTGCCACTGTCACTGCACAGGCGGCGGCTGTGGCAGGGCCAGGTAACCCCCTCCCTCCTCTCCCTTACCTTCATCCATCCGCGGTCCCGCGGCTGCTTCAACTGAGCCCGAGGACTCAAACAGGAAGACCAGGCCGCAGCTGCGGCCTGGTCTTCCTGTTTGAGTCCTCGGGCTCAGTTGAAGCAGCCGCGGGACCGCGGACAGATGCAGGTAAGACCCCCCTCCCCCTTACCTAGCTCTGCCGCTGTAGCTGCATGGGCAGTGGCAGAGGCAGGGCCAGGTAAACCCCTCCCTCCTCCCCCTTACCTGCATCTGTCCCAGCCCGTCGCCAGCTTTACTAGAGCCCACAGCTCAACCAGGAACTATAGGCCCTGCTTGCGGCCTACACTTCCGAGTTGAGCCGTGGGCTCTAGTGAAGCTGGCGATGGGCCGCGATGGACCAGGTAAGACCCCCCTCCCCCCTGCCCCCTTACCTAGCTCTACCACCATCACCGCACGGACGGCAGCGGCAGGGCCAAGTAAACCCTCCTTACCTTTTTTGCGGAGCTCCAGATCGAGGCAAAGGATCCACCTTCACCTCGATCTGCTCCATGACGCTCTGCTGCTCCCCTGATCCTCTTCGCCTCCGCCTTAAGGGGAGGCGAAGCACCTTGATCCACTTCTACTTCTCTGGTCCGAGGAGAAGCGGAGCACAGCCCTAGTTCAAAGTATACTAGCCACCAATTTTACTTTCCAAGGAAAATTGGCTCTCCAAATAGCACCACAGAGTATAAGAAAATGGTGGGGCTACTAATGCTTACAGTAAGAAATTTTGTCAACAAATTTCGGTCTATGAAGTGAGTAGGATTTTAGAAAGTGAAATTGGTTTCTTTTCAAACCACATCTTTTCTAGGATTAACTCATGAACTTGACTGATACAGTAATAAGTAGGGCTGCTGGAACAGTTCATCAGTCCTAGTGGTAGGAAGATCCAACAGAAAATAGAGAAGATTCAAGTACTACAAAACCTCATGAAAAATAAAACAAACAAATAAACAAAGTTTACATAAATCATATGGACTGATTTCTTTTCAGTCTAAAACTAAACCATATGATGTTTCCTGGATGTCTGATGTAGAAAATGGCTTGCTGCGTTCAGGTTCATAGATATGTTGCATGAAACTAGATATCATCACAATTATTTCATGCAGGCACCCTATTCCTGAGGGCAAAGCCTAGCTCTCGCCAAAGCCTTTTATGAAACCATTGCATAATTTTTGTGTAGTATGAATGAGATGAAAATGCATACTTTCATCCTTTAAATCTGTAGAATGTCAACCAACACATACAATACTTTTAGTAGTTTATATCAGCTGAATTTCTTACACCATATTAAGCTTCATGTTTACTAATAATTTGTAGAATGGTTATACCACATTTTGAAGTGGAACGAAACCATAAGTTAGTACTGGCATGGATGATTTTCTGTAGCAATTACTTACTTGATTGTATGACCTTATACTTTTAAAGATTTGTTTCTATAAGCCTATAAGCTTCAGATCATCAGACAAAGTTGTCTGTGGAGCTTAGGTGATTTATAACAGCTGAATAGCTGTTTCTTTTGTTCTGTGTAGAGCAAATACTGCTTGATAGGAAAGCCACTCTACAAAGCAAAGTCATTTTGCTCATCGAAATGAATTTGCCTGTGCTATTGAAACAGTCATACACTGCACACGTCTGGTCCTTGCTAACTTGTACCTAATCACGTCCTTGGGGTGGACTAAGACCTCTGGAGTTAGTAAGCTTTGCCAAAATTGAAAGTGAACTGGTAGAAAAATAATTTGCTTCAATATCTGTGGAAGCAGCCAGTACGAGTGGCAACGTGGTTTTTCAGTGAGGTTTTGTGACCTCTGGATGAGTGGAAAGTTGTGCATGAATAAGCAGGCAAGTCCCAGCAAGGCAGATGTCGCACTCAATGACCTTCACTTGCTGGAGCTGATAATAAGTTTGGCTGTCATTCAGTGCCCTTTTGAGGGTTTCATATAGAGGATCAATGCCAAGGAGACGTATTTGATCTACATGCCCTGCCAGAAATTAGGTTTGGATTTAGATTTTCTGGAACTAATCCGAGTCTAGTTTGACAACAAAGGATTGGCTGTAATAACAGACGCAGAACGTATGCCTCTCAATCTGTTTTTATCCACGGAGGGAGGATTTGGTCCTCGAATGCCTTTCATGTGATACATAAACTTCGAGGTTTATGTATATTGTTTTTTTTTAAAAAAGAAAAGAAACCAATGATGGTTTCTTTTTTTTAAAAAAAAAAGTAAACCAGTAAATATACAGAGAGATCACCAAAGTCTCCTGATCTATTTTTGAGTTTGCGGCATTTAGTTGGAGTTACCATGTCATTCCTAGCTGGGTGTTGGTAATGCTCCTAGAACAATGTTGATTCCTTCCTTCCTTCTCAAATGATTGCCTACTCTACTTCTTTGAGTTTTCCAGCCACCTCTGGCATTCCCATCCCTTAGCGCAGGGGCAGGGAACGTTTTTCAACAAGAGGACTGAATTCAATTTCATTGAAAGTCTCAAGGGCCACTTTCCAGTGGTGAGCAAGACTGAAGGCAAATGGGGTAGGGCCAAAGGCAAAAGAGATGCCCCCCAAAATTCACCTCCCCACAAAATACTAAAATACCAGAGTATTGTAGTTTAAAGCTCTTACTGCCAGTAACAGAGAAAACAAAATGTTCTGCTAATCATGCATAGCAGAGCTATGAGTGATCGGCTCCATGTAAGTGCACGCAGCCCTGGTTCAGATTGAGACCATGGTGATTTGGGAGGGGTATTAAGCTTCCCCCACTAATTTTGTCCTGAAATTCCATCCCTCCTCCTCCTCCTCCTCCTCCTCCTCCTGTTGTTGTTGTTGGTGTAAAAGGAAAAGTCACTTTTTCTTTTTTTAACCCCTCTCTTTTACCCCCTTTTAACTCCTTTTTTTAACCCCTGATGGAAATTCAGGATTAAAATTGGAGGGGCAAAGCTTAAATACCCCCCCCCCCCAAATTGCCACGGTCCCAATCCAAATTGGGACTTCATCACAAAACAATCATGGGCTTGATTATGTATCAATCTTGGGGTGATTAACCTATGATTTACCACCATTATGTGCAAACTGTACCTAGGTGAAATTCAGTGACAACTGTCACTGCTTTCAGAGAAATTTTTCTTACCATCCTCACACAACTCTCTCTCTCTCTCTCTCTCTCTCTCTCTCTCTCTCTCTCTCTCTCTCTCTCTCTCTCTCTCTCTCTCTCTCTCTCACACACACACACACACACACACACACACACACACACACACACACACGGAGCTTCTATACAGTGTGAAGCCCTTTGAGAAGGTGTTTGACTTTAGATACAGCTGAGACCAACCTCCAGTTTTTAAAGGAAAAGAAATAAACTGGCAGTCAAACAACAAACAGAATCTTTTTTAAAGTTCAAAAAGGAGTGAATAGTATCTCGAGGCTGATGTGAGCAAGGTCTCGGTTCCAGCACTGTTCATTGATTGAGCTCTCAGATGTCTGCTCTGAAGTTCACCAGGGCTTGCATAAGACATGGATGTGCCTTGCAGCTGTTCAGTTGAAGAGAAACATGCTCTGATTTTAAGTCAGCAGGGGAAGACAGATGTACAGAGAACAAAACAACTAAAATCTTGAAGCATAAAAAAGGAACCCCTCCATTACCTGGCCACATCCTCCACAACAATTATAAGACAAGTCCTTTATGTGCTGGGAAGCAAGCAATGAGTGTTTTTTGGACACTTGCTTTTAGACAGGTAGGCCAAGGCCCTACTCCTCCAGAAGCCCCCATCCCATCTCCCCTCAAGTGTCCTGCCTTATGACAACAGCCTACACTCCTACACAACCTTCTTTTATCTCTGGAGGTTAATGATATCATATCATTCCGCAACACAATTGGTCCAGTGGGGTCAAACTGCAGATGCCTAGAGTAATGAAATAGCACGTTGTTGTGCCTCAGCTTGGGATAGAGTGGGAAGGAGGAACAGCTGAGTTTGGGAGTGTGTGGGGAGTGGCCCTTCACAGGAACAGGCAGAAGCCAGCTGCATGCCAATGCAGCTGACAGCAATTCCTAATCACCACCATCATAATATAAGACATGGCAGAACCCCTGAGCGGTGTTGGAGGCAATTGTTGTTCTTGGCTCTTTGTCTTCATTGTTTGCATACCAGCTACTTGATCTTGCCTGAACCTAACCTGACCTTGGACTGGACCTGGACTACTCTTTGGCACATTCCTGAACCCAATATTGTTTGACCCAGGTTCTGATGGATACTTTTGGCTTTTGACCATCGACTGTTTATTGACATTTCCAGCTTGCTTATCTCACTAATGCCCATGATTTATGACACAGACCTTCATTGCCATCCTTTTTAATTTCCTCTGTGATAGTATGAGGCTATCATACTACCTAGGGAGGTTGTGGGCTCTCCCACACTAGAGACATTCAAGAGGCAGCTGGACAACCATCTGTCAGGGATGCTTTAGGGTGGATTCCTGCATTGAGCAGGGGGTTGGACTCGATGGCATTGTAGGCCCCTTCCAACTCTGCTATTCTATGATTCTATGATCAAAGCCAAATACCAGAGGCCTGGGCTGAATAATCACAGACACTGAAACAACCCACTATGGTTTGTTGCAGCTGCTGTGCATGCCAGCCAGATTTCCCTGATTACCCACATCTGAATCTGAGTAGCATGCCTTGTCATCTGAACCTGAGAAACATGGCTTGTTTGGGCTCAAATAACCCAATGAAATGGTTCACACATAACTAGAAGCCACAATGGGTGCATTTCCCCATGGGACTTCTTGTGGCAGTGATTGCCATTTTGAATATTCGGGGCACAATGGGAGTGCATTGTAGTTTCTTGTTATGTGTAAACCTGATGGTGGGTATTTTGGGTGGTTGACAGGCCACCTGCAAACCTAAAACAGCCCATGGGTTCTAGGTGGCTTGTTAATCACCCCAATAATCCACACTTGCTGTGTTCACATGTAATGACAAGCTACGGTTCTCTCCACCATGACTTGAATATTCAGAATGGTCGTCATTGCTGTGACAAGGCACTCTGTGGGGAAATTCACTAATGATGGCTTTTCACTATGTGTGAACCAGATCAGCAACGGCCCACATTTTTTAAAAATTGTAAGAAATAAAATAAAAATCAGGAGGGAAAGGGAGATTGGTGGGTGCCAAGAAAGGTGTCCATGTTTATATTGGTGCCCATGAAAACCAGATCAGAGACACCCAGGTTTAGATATACTATCCTTCATTCTTCAGAGTCTTTTGGCATATGTAGTTTACAAATAGGAATCTGTGGAAATTTTGTAAAGGTTAACAGTTCCAGACTGAAATACCTCCATTCCATGATCCTTCTGGTGATGAGAGCCTCATCCTCCTTTTATCCATGAAAGGTTCATATGGGGTGAGGAAGAGCCGGGCTCCTGTGCACAGTATAAAGGCTGTGCAGCCTGAGATCCCCATTTTTCCTTTCTAACCACCACCAAAGAACCTTTTCTGGTGCTGAAAAGATTGTTAAGACTACATGACATTTTATCAAGCCGTTAGTTGTAAAATAATATGCAAAATGCTTACAACCCCCCACCCCATGAATGAGTAATACAAATATGTAAAATATGAACTAGCCCTGATGGTGATGATTCAGCTAGACATTTATCTCTCTTCATTGTTTTTCTGAACAAAATGTTTGCTCTTAAATATGTGGAGATGAATGATTTCCTGATTTCTTTTCTTCCAGATGCTTTGAATAAAATAGGATAGAAAAATTCTAGCAAGTACAGGAAATGGTTGCATTGACTATTATTAATTTCACATCAGACAGTGTTTATTTATTACTTCCTGTGCTCAAAAGGCATGAGCTGAAGATAAAGCATATATGGAACAAAGTCCTAAAGCAAGCATATAAAATGATAAACTACTATGGAAATAGGTTCATGGCTATCATATACTGTATTCTTTAGTCAAAAAGGAAACATGCATTTTTGTAGAGGGTGAAGAAAAGTTAGTCAAGCTTCCTAGATGAATTCCATGGATGGGTCTTGCAGAATGAGATAAGTAGTATCAGATGAAATGCAGTATCAGATGAAACGAAGCTATGATAATCCAGAAACAGAATTACACATCATAGTGGAAGTACAATTCTATACACTTCAGAAAATTCAGGGCCATGCCTAGTTCAATGTTATCAGTCTAAAGCTCTGTGTGCTAGATCATTTTGTTGATGTGGCGCTCTGGGAATAGCTCCCCCTGTCCCCAATTTCTGATTTTATAAATGGATGTCCTCAAGCTCTTTGGATAAATAAGGCTACAACTTACAAATTACCATTAGTACCTATCTCTGTGTTGTGATATTTTCCTGAGCTAGAATCTTGCTAATGACTAGCGTCAATATCCTATGTGTAAAAGGTGCCCATGTAGTAGTAATGTACCGTAGCCTGATGCAACCAGCTGCAATATCTCTTCCTTTGTCATAGTGATAAAAGATGTGTCAAGCATCACAAGCCTCTCCCTTTTCCTCACTTGCAGTTGTGCAATTAGGATCCTACTGTGTCATATTCGGAGTTCAGCGACTGTTAAATGTGCTATGCCAGCATCGCACTAACTACTATATCAGTCATGTTAGATGACCCCCTTGAAAATTGCTGCCAAAAGTTTATGTGTCAGAAATCACTTTCCCAAATGCTTATGAAGTGAAGAATTTTTCACAGCCCTGCAGACATGGAGAACTGTCACTCAAGGCAATCAAGCAGAGCAGTTTATATTCTAAGACGTGCAATTCAAAAGCTTTGCTTGGACAATTACTACCTATCATCTGTCAGCAGTTGGGTACTGTGTTTAGGCAGATGTTAACCCTAATACTGTAAAATAACCCTGGAAATCGTTACAAGAGATCTGTCGAGCACCTCTGCATTACTTTCTATATGGATGATCTGTAAACATTGTTGTCAAACAATGATTGCTCTCAAATGTCATCTGTTGTGAAAGACAGCAATTCAGATACAATCTAGAACTCTGCTTATTTTGTATAGATTATGTGTTTTATACAGGAATCCTTTTTTATTTCTTTACTTGAATATTTCTTCTGACCCTGCAATTCATGTAATTTATTTTGTGAGATGGATGTAGAATTGTTTCTTTAATCCCCCCTCCTGCTGATCTATGCATACTGTAAGCAATGGCTTACTCTTGTTACTTAGAGTGTGTATCTACCATGTAATGGAATTTTACATGATTCCTATGTAAAAGTTCTTTTGCTGATGAAATTTTGTAACATATGAAGAAAATATGTGGAAAGAGGGACTACAGATAATGTGATGGTTCCAGAGTTAAAGAAGGTTCCATGCAATGCAACTTGAATTCCTTTATGACATGTTTTTGGAGGGAACCATAGTGTATCACCATGCTCCTCCAAGCTGGGATGGCTTTATTTATTTATTTATTTATTTCACTTATATACCACCCCCATAGCCAGGGCTCTCTGGGCGGTTTACAGAAATTCTAAAATTAAGATAAAAACAAGTATACAAAATTTAAAATTCTAAAACACAGAACACACACACATAAAGCATTAAAAACCATTAAAAACTAAACATGTGGGTGATTAAGATGTGCCACCATATGCCTGAGCAAAGAGGAAAGTCTTAACCTGGCGCCGGAAAGATAGCAGCATTGGCGCCAGGCGAGCCTCGTCAGGGAGATTGTTCCATAGTCTGGGGGCCACCACCGAAAAGGCCCTGACCCTTGTTGCCACACTCTGAGCCTCTCTCGGAGTAGGCACCCGGAGGAGGACCTTAGATGTTGAAGGTAGTGACAGGGTATATTCACGTCGGGAGAGGCATTCTGTCAGGTATTGTGGTCCCAAGCCATGTAAGGCTTTATAGGTCAAAACCAGCACCTTGAATTGGTCTCAGAAACCATTCCTCTGTCGCTGGAATGGTGGAGTCGTGCTTAAGGGCTGTTTGGATCTCGTCCTTGGGTGAAAAGAACATTGATCTAACATACAGGCAGCCAGAGCAAGCGGATCAGAGCAGGTGTTATATGGTCGAACCTTCTGGTTCCCGAAATAAATCTGGCCGCTGCATTTTGCACAAGCTGCAGCTTCCGAACCGTCTTCAAAGGCAGCCCTACGTAGAGTGCATTGCAGTAATCTAACTTGGATGTTACCAGAGCATGGACAACTGAAGCTAGGTTATACCTGTCCAGATAGGGGCGTAGCTGGGCCACCAACCAGAGTTTGTAAAAGGCACTCCGTGCCACCAAGGTCACCTGAGCCGCAAGTGACAATGATGGATCCAAAAGAACCCCCAAACTATGAACCTGCTCCTACAGGGTGAGTGCAATCCCATCCAAAACACCCCCCCATCCTGTCAGCAGAATCACCTACTAACAGCATCTCAGTCTTGTCTGGATTGAGTTTCAGTTTATTAGCCCTCATCCAGTCCATTGTCGCAGCCAGGCACCGGTTCAACACATCCACAGCCTCTCCTGCTGAAGATGAAAAGGAGAAATAGAGCTGCGTGTCGTCAGCATACTGATGACAGCACACTCCAAAGTTCTGGATGACTGCACCTAGCGGCTTCACGTAAATGTTAAACAACATGGGGGACAAAACCGACCCCTGCGGGACCCCATACTTGAGAGTCCACGGGGCTGAATAATGTTCTCCAAACACCATCTTCTGTATCCGACCTGCCAAAAAGGAGCGGAACCACTGCAAAGCAGTACCTCCCACTCCCAGCTCAGCGAGTCGTCCCAGAAGGATACCATGGTCAATGGTATCGAAAGCCGCTGAGAGGTCAAGGAGAATCAACAGAGTCACACTCCCTCTCCTGTCGTTCTCCTGACATAGGTCATCATACAGGGCAACTAAGGCTGTTTCCATGCCAAAACCAGGCCTGAAGCCCGACTGAAACAGATCCAGATAATCAGTCTCATCTAAGAGTGTCTGGAGCAGGCCCGCCACCACCTGCTCAAGGACCTTGCCCAGGAATGGAACATTTGCTACCGGCCTGTAATTACTAAGATTTTCCGGGTCCAAGGAAGTTTTCTTCAGGAGTGGTCTCACTACTGCCTCTTTCAGACGGTCTGGGACCACTCCCTCTCGCAGAGAGGCATTAATCACTTCCTTGGCCCAGCCGGCTGTTCCATCCCTGCTAGCTTTTATTAGCCAAGAGGGGCAAGGATCCAGTACAGAGGTGGTTGTGCGGACCTGTCCAAGCACCTTGTCCACGTCCTCGAGCTGTACCAACTGAAACTCATCCAAGAAAATAGGACAGGCCTGTGCTCTGGACACCTCACTAGATTCAACTGCTATAACACTGGAGTCTAAGTCCTGGCAGATGCAAAAGATTTTATTCTGGAAGTGCCTAGCAAATTCATTACAGCGGGTCTCAGATGATTCTACCTGATCCTTGGGGCCGACATGTAATAGCCCCCAGACAATTCTGAAAAGCTCCATTGGGTGGCAGATTGATGATCTGATAGTGGCAGCAAGGTTGTTGTTGTTGTTTTCCTGCCCACACTGCCCCTGAATATACCTTACTATAGGCGCTTACCAGTGTTTGATTGCATCCACTGAAGAGTTCGTCTCCATCTGCCCTCAAGCTATCTCCTATTTTGTTTCATCGCTCTCAGCTCTGGGGTATACTATGGAGCTGTACGAGCGCTACTCAGGAGAGGGTGCTCAGAAGCAATAATGTCAACCACCTAGGACATTTCTGGAAGTGCCTGGCAAATTCATTACAGCCATGGTGGGAAAACAGCCATTGCGGGTGGGGAGGAGCAGAATAGGGCATCTTGTGTGTTGCCGCAAGTGAGCCACATGAGACAAGGGTGGGGAAGTACCTATAAAGGCCGTCCCCACCAAGTATCAACCTCTTTTGCTTTTTGTGGGAATTTGCTATACTAGAATAGGGACGGTGAGCACTCTGGCACCTTCTGGTGATTGGCATGTCTGGAGGTCCTGCTCCTAGGGGTCTGTGTGGCTACCATGTCAGGATATGGTATGCCTTTGGAGACCCTCCTGCCTCACGTACTCTGAGCTGTGAGGCTTTGGGTGGGGGTGACATGGGGTGGTCTCCCCACACTTACAAAGTGTCACTTAAGAAAGGGGGTGGGTTTACCCGACTCCTAGCTTTGGAGAGTGGCTCGCCAAGTGGCCTGAGGTAAGGACATTGATTCCTGCACTTTCACAAATAGATCCACAGAGGGGTGAACCTATCTTATTGTTAAATAAAGAGGCCCTAGTTTATTCCCAAGCTCTGGTGTCTGTGCCTTTATTCTGTGCTTCCTTCTCCACTTGCAAATGGCTGCAGATTCTTAGTGGTTTAAGTGCTTGAGAAACATGCCACTTCAGTTAACAGCTTTAGTTTTATACCACCAAATAACTGAATTTGAGGAAATGCCTGGGAAAATAAGGTCTTCACTTAGCACTGAAAAGAACACAGTGAAGGTGCCAGGTGATTCTCCAGTCACCATTTGCAAGTTGCAGATATATACTCAGAGAGTTTAATTCACACTCTACAGCTTCCTATACAAATCCACAGCTACCACTGGTTTGACAAGGTGGGAATCTACACTGGTGTTATTCTAATATTTTGAATGGGTTACTGTGACGCAGAGCGTCATGTGACCCTGGGTCTCCAACGTTGTAAATGAGTCGTACTTACAGGTTCTATTTCTTAGTTCCAGCGTGGCTACAGATTCATGTGCCTCATTCTACTGGTAATTTTCCTCTCCCTTTCTCAGAGCTGCTGGGTTTGCTCCGCCCACTTCCTGTTCTCCTTCCTTTGCCCCGTTTGCTATCTTATCTGCTACAGTAGATAAATCACACCAGCGTTATACTGTGCAATCACTGACAATTGCATGCAAAGGACTCAGAAGTTTTCCACCTTAGAATCTGCTTTTGTTGTGAAGTACTCCCATGCATCCTGCCTTAAAATTTGAATCAAATTGGGTCATCGGTTGATTTTTTATGATTTTTAAAAAACATTTCCCCCCTCTTTGCAAAGGAGCTAAGGAGCGCTCAAAGGATCGCTGTAGCTCCCTGCAGGAAAATTAACAAGGGTCTCTTGGTCCCAGTCCAAAACTCATGACCAGCGGGGCTTAAATGTGGCTGCTGCTAAAACTTTTCAATTTGGTCTCCCATCCAAACCCCAACCCTGCTTAGCTTCAGCAAAGTGGCTGGCTCCTATGCACTCAGGCTATTCCGTGGGACCTGCATTAAGATGTTTTGGGAGGGGGTTTGTGTGTGTGCTTATGACTATTGCCCTACACTTCTGGCTAGGAATGAGGCAGGCAGTGGGCGGAGCAAACCCAGCAACTCTGCTTCGTTCAGAGGGAGGGAGAACAACGAAAGGATTTAACAATGTGCCCTGCAGTAACGTTACAGCTAAACGTAAGTAACGCCAGTGTGCCCCGTGACAGAGAACCGATACAGAGAACCACATTAGAAAGGGACACTAGCAACGTTATAAGACTAGTGTAGATCTGGCCCAGGTGAACTAATTTTAGTCTCTTCTTCAAATGGTGGTTTTGGAATCCAGTCAATAGACCCATTCATGCATTCTTCTGAGCACATACGAACCAGCACTGGAGCAAGGGCCATGTAAGGTGGCCCTATCCCAACAGCTCCCTGTGCACTAGCTCCCATTAAGTTTGCTTGAACATGTGTATACCATTTCAAGTGGTGAGTTCTGTCAATGCTCTGTGTTGTTATAGGGTTCTGCTATGGGTCAGATCTTTAGTAAGTGTCAGGATTCTCAGGGAAACAAAATGGGAAGAGATTAGCACCAAGGAAAGGTACAAGTGTACTGGGGCTGAAATCCAGACAGGGTTGTCTTGATCTGTTCTTACCAAGGAGCAGGACTGAGCCTTAAATAAGAGTTTGCCTACACTTAGGCTAGCTGGCTTGCTTCTACATTTACTGAGGCTTTGTCTCTTAAAGGAGCTGGGTCTGTTTTAGCAGCTTCGAGCTGCAATGACAAGGGAGTAGCTGTGGCATGTGAGTGCCCCATGGCCAGGGTCCTCAGAGTCCCCAAATGGCAAGGGAACCTCCTCTGGACACAGGAGTACTGGGGAGATGGAAACTTTGGGATGGCTTTCTATGACCAAATCTACCTCCCAACAGTAAATTTGGGAGCCTCCTCTGAGGACAAGTCTTTGAGGTCCTTGTCTATGACACAGGACCAGCATACATTGAGGAAGCTGGGGGCAGGGTAAATGTTGATTTGTAAATAATGGCCTTGTGAGTTCACATCTGAAACAAGGTGCAGGGAACATTCATCCTAGTAATGTATTGCTTTCATAAACAAGAAGGAAGTTTTTAAGGAAAATAAAAAATGAAATCAGAAACTATGGCCGTTGCTAGATGAGGAGTTAGTGCAGTGTGAGGCCCGGTCTCCCTGCTGTGCATCCAGATCACACACAGGGGATCCCGGGGTCAGGCTGAGCTAAGTCCTCCCTTGACCTGGCATAAGCGGATCCACTCATGGCCCGGCTTTTCCACAGCCCCGGGCTGAGGCCGGGGCTGCGGAAGGTCTAGCAGGGTCTGTGGCTTTTCCTGGCTGCTCGCTTACTCGCGAGTAGCCAGGAGAAGCCACGCACTGGGCACAGCATTCCATAGGAGCTCTGTGCCCATCGGGCCGGGGAGGGGGAAATCATGGGGGGGGAGATGGGGGCTGGGGGAAAGAGTGGACCTGGCAGGAGAGGGGGGGAAGAAGAACGGGGACAGGCATGGCGGACGGGGAAGGGGGATGGGCATGGCAGGATGGGCATGGCGAGCGAGCGGGCAGGGGGGCATCAGGCATTGTGTGTGGGGGAAATCAGGGGCAGGGGGAGCGGGGAACCCTTTATTTTTTTTAAAAAAACCCTACCTTTTCCAGGGGTGCGCTCCTGTGCATGCGGCCCCTTTAAGGAAAAAAAATGGAGGATGCGACGGGGCTTCCCTCGGCCCCGTCGCGTCTTACGTGTGGACGGGGCCCACAGGTCGCGCTACTTCTAGCGCGGCCTGGCCCCTTCTCCCACACGGATTATCTGGTAGGTCTAGCAAGGCCCTATGCCATTTCTTACTATTACCTACATTCCATATATTTACTTTTGTCCAGCCAGGTTATCTCCGTACAGGAGTAGGCCTATCCTTGCACATTGCAGATGCATTGCAAATGCACATCCAGATCCACTCTCTGTTCATTCATTTATTTAAGAAATTTCTAGGCTACCCAAAACTATCAGAGCAGTGTACAGTAAAAATGATAAAACCGCAATATATAAAATCATAATCAAAACAGGCACTGAACAACTGAGGGAGCAGTAAAAAAAAAGAAGCAGTGCAGATAAACCCAGTGTCAAAACAGAGTCACATTACATGATAGAATGCCTGACCAAATAAAAATGTGCTTGCCTATAGCTAGAATGACTTTGCAGCTAGTGCTAAGTGAGATTCCACAAGGAAAGCATTCCATAGATGAAGTTCCATGACTGAAAAGACACCTCCCCAATCATCACCCACATGACTGAGACCTGGAGAAGGGCCTCAAATAATGAAAACCATATCTGGGCCGGCCCATGTGGTAAGAGGCAGAACTTAAGTACTCATGTCCTATAGTTAAGCATCCGAATTTTGAATTGTGCCCAGAAATAGAACGGTAGCCAGTGTTTTCATATTGATTCCCCATTAAGTTATAGATGCATCTGATGCTGATTAGATTGCATATTCCCACCCATGACCACTAGTTGCTGTATGTAACTACTGGGATTGGGGCCAAAGTGTTTGCTTTCCAGGAACAGTATCATTATAATATTAGTATCTAATGTACTAGTATTAGTGACTGCCTGCTGATTAGCATAGCCCATCAATGGACATGAATTTAAGTAGGAATTTGAAAGTTGCTTTGTCTTGTCCACTGACCACCCCAAGGCCGGTTAATTAGTTGATTTATTTCGCGTGTAGGGATATTATACCTTTGAAGCCCAGGTTGAATATTTCATATTTTTAATATGTTTTTGAGTAATAGTATTATTTTTTTTGAGTGAAGATTTCAGGACAAGCCACCAGCAGGATTTTTCAGATGCTTAACTGTGAGCGAGATGGCACTTTGGATGTACAAGCTACTTAACTCTTGAAAAATGCAGGTTCAGCTGTATGCAAAGTTAAATATCAATAGGGCAATAGCAACAAGGAAGCCTGGCTTTGTGGGCAAGGATGCAAATGGAAAGAGGTTCAGGTCAGGTAAACCTTCTAAAATAGTTATTTATATAGCACAGTAAAAGTACCTGACATTTGAGGAAACCTTTGTTCAAGGAAGATCTCTTCCGCAAACAGTCCAAAAACAAACATACATGCCATGAGTTGGCTGTTAGCTTGTCTACATTTTCTATAAGCAAACTCTACTGCATTGCCTCCACTATAATGTTAAGGGAGCAAGGAAAAAACAGCAACAGCAACCCCAATCCCAACCTCAAGGGCATACAGGTTCTGCCAGGATAACTTATTTGTGTAGTTATTTATTTGAAACATTTATTTATTTGTGTAGTTATTTATTTGAAACATTTATTTATTTGTGTAGTTATTTATTTGAAACATTTATTTAAGAAGATGATCTTAACAGGCAAGCAAGCTCATATGGGGAATGGCACTCTCTTAAGATGCACGGAAGGGTGAAGGTTTGCTCGTGCCTCTCATTTCACCCATCCCCATTATTTGGTTTCCATGTTCTCCCTGAAAGAGCTTGAGAGTGACAACCATCTTAGTGTGGTATGTGAATTTATGTCTTATCTAATAATGGCAAAGACTTACAGGACTCTGTAATAGTGAACCTGTCAAGAAAATCATGCAAATCAGATTAAGGGGAGAGGTAAGCCATTGCTGTGTCTATGGCCCTGGGTACTTGTTATGATGCAGCCATATTCTTAAGGCTGATTTGTGGTTATGATCTTCCTATCCTTTAGCAATAGATTTAGGTATGTATGTGAGGAGAATGTGCCATTTGATTAGCAATATTTTATCTTTTCTTTGTTCCATTTAAGATTAGGGAGGGGATGTATCTCAGTGGCAGAGAACCTGCTTTGGATGCAGAAGGTCCCAGGTTCAATCCTGTTTATCTCCAGAAAGGGTTAGGAAAGAATCCTCTCTGGAACCCTTGAGAGATGCTGCCAGTCTGTGTCAACAATACTGGGTCAGATGGACCAGTGGTCTGACCCAGTACATGGCAGCTTCCTATGTTCCTTTACCAAAGCTGTTATAATAGCAGCCAGAAACAATGTAATGAAAAATATTCAAATGTTTTTGTGTCATCTTTTGTAGAAACCAACCTAGTTTTATTAGAACACGTTGTAGTAGGAATTGTGAGAACAAGATTAGAAATGAAATTATCTATTGCATGCATAATAATTCTTGAAGTCTTTTTGATGCTCCAGGGGATTATAATTATTGTTAAAGGACCCTTTTCCTGCTTAAAATTGAAATCAGATTGAAATCAGATTTTAACTTTTTAATATATATTTTTAATAAGTTGGTTTGACTCCGGCAGCAGGTGGTGCTAAAGAGCTTTGCCCAGTGTGATACATTCTGATTCTAAGTATATTACCAAATTGTAATATACAATTTGTATATTACAATTTCTGTCCTACTGAAACCTGAGATCTCAGGGTGGGTCGCAGCATTGTGCTATATAAAACTGCAACTCTGCCTCAAAGATTCACAGTCTAATAATGCATCTTTTACTTCCAAATTAATGTTAATGTTTGCTTTGCAATCTCTTCAGAGCATATACCTTTATCTATTCATCTCTCTCTTTTTTAAAAATGTAACTACTGCAGAAGATGAAAGCAGTAGGAAATGTATATAGGTTTGCACTTTTTAATAGTGTAAGTTAAATTTACAAAACCAAACCTGCCATACATTAATTGCTTGAGGGCATGCAAACATGGGGGAGCAAGTAATAATTCAAGGGATATTTTTAAATGATTATTGTCACATCTCATTTTAGCAGACAAGCTATTTTGTGTAGTTTTCTTGATGTATTTATTTGAATGACAAGAAGGAAAGTAATTATCAGGCTCATCCCATGTCTTCACACCCTCCCCAAATTTCATTACAACCCATGTAATGTTTCTTCAAGGTTGGGTGGAGTTTTTAGGGGAAGGGCTATAGCTCAGTAGTAGATCACATGCTTCGCATGCAGAAAATTCTGGGTTTATTCCCTAACATCTCCAGGTAGGGCTGAGTAAGGCCCTTCTCTGAAACCTGAAAGAACTGCTGCCAGTCAGTGCTGAGCTAGATGGACCAATGGTCTGACTCAGTATAAGGCAGCTTCCTCCTTTCCTGTGTTTAAAGGCAGCTTGGTATGAAATACACTGCTTTTGGAACATTCAGTACATAATTAAGGCAATGAAAATAACGCCAACAAAAACTGGAACCCTCCATAGTGCTGAGAGAGCAGGAATTTTATAAACTGCTCTGCTAGCTGAACAGTTGCTTGTGATGTTTCTTAATGCTATATTTCAAATGCTATTAGAAGCATCCCTTCCTTCGACTGAATGATTCCTGAACCCCCTGAAAATGGAAACTAAGCATGCTTGAATTGTTTTTTGTCTATTACAGCAGACATAGCACAAATGAAACTGACTTCCAAAGTATGATTTGTGCAGCCCTATATAACATGCATGCATCTGAAATTTATAGCATGCCACAAACTGCTTAAGACTCGGTACTCAAACAACTCTCTTTCCACTGCATACTCTAATAAGTGGAGATTTAATACAGAACCTAATATTTGGACAGTTAATAACATTGTTTTCCCAATGTTTTACTGTCTTCTAGTAAACAGTAGTTTATTTAAATATAGTAGTAGATCTATGGATATATGAAATCTGACTGTCCTCCTCTCAACAATTCATAGTGTTAAAAAAGAAAATATATCTGGACTACGAAAAGGAAATATCCATTATTTACAGAACATATTTTTAAAAGATTAATAAGTGATTGGTTAAGGAAGTATCCTAAGTATCTGACAAAAGTTACATGTTGGCAACCATTTCAAGAAAGTTTAACCCTACCTTGAACCTGATTTTCCAGTCTCCGCCTCCATGTTTGCCATTTCCCCAACAAACAGAACTGTGCATACCTGTGGAATAGGCCACCGCCAATGTTCCCTAATAGTATTGATGATTAAAAGTAATGCAACTACTCTTCACTGATTCACTGGACTTTGGTCCACCCAGAAACCTTACCTAATTGTAAGCATGCGTTTGAGGTGGGGGAAGGAGAGGTTGCACAGTAGCTTGTGAGAACATTTTGAGAATAATATATATTTTTAATCAACCAGATTTAATTCATAAAATAGAGTCATCCCATCACTTGAATGCCATCCCATCCCTCATATAAAAAAAAAAGTTGTGAAAACCCACCTGTTTTCAACATCCCTCCTTTTTATTATGCAGACAATTGGTTGTGAGGTGCCCAACGCCACTTGATGCATTCTACTTTTCTACCTTGTGAGTTGTAAGTCTCTGATACTTCTTCTATTGAATATACAACTTATTATGGTATCTGTAGGAGGTAGGTACTCTGTATATCTCAATAGATTTTGGGTGTGTGATGGTCTCTTGACTAGGAGAGGATGACAACAAAGGAACATAAATGCTTAAGCTACACTCAATCTTTCTTTCAGATATGCTGACAGGATATTTTGTTCCTTTCATTCCCTGAATCCCTACTGTTGTATGTAACCAACAACCATATTATTTTCCATGAAGTTTCTCTCTGCTCCAGTGACACTGAGTCTGGCTGCAACAGCTGTAGCATAGGGAATGATTGTCACAGCATAGCCTGCTAACGATGAGTGTTTGTTCCAGGTCATGTGAAGTGGAGATTTGGATTCTTGCCAGTGGCCGTGGAAAGGCAGCATTTATTGGTTGGATAAATGTTTAGGGCAGGGGTGTCACAAGGTGTGTCACAGCGGGCTGCCCTATGCAAAGAACAAATTGCACTTGCCTCCCTGAGGTAACTGAATAAACCCAAGACAGCTCAGCTGCTCAAGCTTACTCTTATCCTTTGTCTGTGAGCAGCATCCTTGAAAGCCACAGAGAAAGAAAACATAGAGAAGTCAAAATCACAGGCAAAACATAGGTGGCTTCCCTGTGGTCCGTGAAGGATAAATTAGCACAGCACAAATGGTGTGTATGTGTCATAAAAAATTGCCTTATACTGACTGGGACATTTGTTCCATTGGTCCATTTAGCCCAGTATTGTTGACCCTGACTGGCAGTGGCTCTCCAGGGTTTCAGGCCAGGCCAGGCCAGGCAGAATAATCGAGGCAGAATGCTGAGGTTTACTTTTGACAAATACCAAGCCACATTCACTGTCAGACTGAAAATAGCTGATCAAGACTGTGTAGACCTTCAACAGAGGTAAATAAAATCCAAAAGTTAAGGGTGGTCACGTTCAGATATAAGTGTGTTGATAGAAAGCAAGAAAAGGAAGCAAGTGCAAAAAAGCTGTGAATACTCATGTTCAAGTCCAAGGCAGGATAGGTTGGAAAAATTACTGATAATGTAAAGATGTTTCAGAGGTCATAGCTGGGATATGAATCAGTAAAAGATACAGAGAGTATATTTGTTTCCCCCAAACATTCCAAACACCCCAGCATTGTTACCACACAAGGCACTTGTGAGATGGCAAAATAATTTAAAGCATGTTTGTTTGTTTTTGTCATACAAGGTAGTAAGAATTTCAGCTGGTATTCTTAAATGCCCTCCTGGAGCAGTGCCTCATCTACAGCTGTATTTTGATGCTGTGCAATTGAATAATATGCTGTTATACAGAGGACCAACCCTAATCTATAAACGACTCTTCGAAGAGCAGAGATCAGCTGCAAACCACATACCCTAGAAGAAGTGATGTGTACAACAAAGTGAGAAAGATCCAGTGCAACTGCAGTTACAAGCACATTTATTTTAATCTCAACTTTATTAATATGGGATCATTTGGAATAGTTTGAATTCATTTTTATTGGATTGCGATGTCTTCTGCCAGGAGACACACATGTCGTCTTTAAAGTATGCAAGGTTGTATTCTGGGTTGCAAGGGGTGAGGGACTTGGTAGGCTGTTGACCTCGCCCTATGCTGCCTGGATGTCTGGGTTGGTGCTGATTCACTTAGTAACCACAGTTGCAGCCACAAATTTTATTTCCTTGAAATACAATGTGCTGGAAGTTCTGGTTCCAGCATATTGTGGATAAAAAGCATGGCTTCCACCATGAAGATGATGATGATGATGATGATGATGATGATGATGATGATGATGATGATTTGTATACCGCCGCATAGCCAAAGCTCTCTGGTCAGTTTACATAGGATAAAAATACTTTAAAAACAATATGCAAAAATTTTAAATCACAAAAACATACAATTTAAAACCATAAAAACATACAAAAACAAACCCAGGCTATTACATATTGCTAAATGCCTGGGAGATGGCTGTTAGCAGCAGCTAAGTTCTCCAACAGTCAAAGGATGGACAATAATTTATGTGAAATCTTAATAAGTCAGTGTGGTGTAGTGGTTAAAGTGTGGGACTGGGGGCCTTGCTAGACCTACCTGATATTCATGTTCAAGTCAAGTGGGGAGTCGGGGCGAGTCTGTGCCACAGCTAGCGTGGGCCATTGCCCTTTTCTACATGTAACACGCAATGGAGAAAGGGAAAGCCCTGTTGCGTCCTCCATTTTTTTTAATTAAAGGGCCATATGCGCAGGAGCGCACCAATGGAAAGGTAAGTTTTTTTTAAAAAAAACTGCCCCTGATTTCCCCCCACAATGTCTGATGCCCCCCTGCCCGCTCGCTCGCCCTCCCCCTGCTCGCCATGTCCACCCCCGCTTACTCTTCCATCCCTGCTCGCCATGTCTGCCCCCCGCTCGCTCGCCCATCCCCAATCTCCTTGCCCTGGCCCCCGTCCGCCATGTCTGATGCCCCCACTGCCCGCTTGCCAGCCCACTCGCCATGCCCACCCAATCACCTGCCTGCCATGTCCGATGCCCTCTCCGCGCGCCCCCCATCCATGATCTCCCCACCCTGGCTCTGATCTTCCCCCCATTTCTCCTGCCCGGTCCGCTCTTTCCCCCGGCCCCCATCTCCCCCCCCATGATTCCCCCCCTGGCCCGATGGGCACAGCGCTCCTATGGAGTGCTGTGCCCAGTGTGCAGCTTCTCCCAGCTACTCGCGAGTAAGCGAGCAGCCGGGAAAAGCCACAGAAGTAGCTAGACCTTCCACAGCCTCGGGCTCAGCCCGGGGCTGCGGAAAAGCCGGGCCATAAGCGGATCCGGTTATCCCAGGTCAAGGGAGGATTTAGCCCGGCCTGACCCCGGGATCCCCTGTGCGTTGTCTGCACGCACAGCAGGGAGCCCGGGCCTCACACCAGGCTAAGTCCTCATCTAGCAACGGCCTGGGACTTGGAAGATCTGGGTTCTATTCCCCATTCAGCCATGAAACTCACTGGGTGACTTTGGGCCAGTCACTGACTCGCAGCCTAACCTGTGGGGAAAGAATGCTGGACTAAATAAATGTTTAGTCTGATCCAGCAGGACTCTTTTTATTTTCTTATGAGCCTGATTGACAGATTCCAGAACATGGTTATCTTTCTTGTTCATGCTATTTCCCCATTCCTAACCCATTCCATTTCTGCTTTACTTATGATTCCTTAAAGAATTCATATTTAAATGCTAGTAGGTATTTTTGAATGTATTTTATCACAAAATCTACATTTCTGAATGTATTTCCTCTCTAAGTACTTAATTACACAATTTAAAATGCATTTTTGAGACAAGAGCATAACAAAATTTGGAGAAGTGCAAAATCTGCACATTAGTTCAGGAGGGAAGGATTTGGTCAATTGTTTCAGAATTCACAAATATATTCCTCAAGCATCTCTAGCATGGAAAATTTCCAAAATCTGGGAAGTGGAGAAATTAATATGGTTAGACCAACAATATATTATTTTTCTCCTGGAGACCCAAAGGCTGCAGTGAAGGGATCCTACATAACGATCTTTCCCTTTTGAGAGTCAGAAATTCCAATTCCAAACAATTATAAATCAAATGCCTTCAGCATGGTAGATTGAGGAAACTGCTTGATCTTTTGATCTTGACATTGCATTAGTTCATAACCTGAATGCTTTTACTTCCTGGCTTAAGTCCCAGATTCCAGATGTCATTCAAGGGATACATTATCATGATCTATTGTTTGATATGTTACATCTATTTATACAACTCTATTCTCTATGATAAGGGTTATGTACAAGGTTTCCCTTGAGTGGCTAGAGGCTATTTATTAGGCAAAACTAATTACCTTTTTAAAGGAAGCCTTTCTCATGCAGAAATGTCAGGTGACTTAAAACAAAAACAACACAGACATATTTAACTATAAAACAGAAGTCTACTTGGACTGTTAATCCAACATCCTGGTTTTACCCCTGTTGCATACAATGTTACTACAATATATCATAGAACAGATCATGAATACTTGATAAATCTACAGCAGCAGCAACAATAGTGAGAAATAACTCTACTGTTATTTAAGCAAGCAGAATGGTTCAAGGATTTATATTGGCAAGTCCTTTTCTTCACAGAGAAAGTTGCAATGAAAATTCATAGTATTCATTTCAAAATACTGGCATTCAAAAATGCAGGGTCCTTTTTTGTGGAATAAATTGTCTACTTTGCCAAACAAACACTCCCTCCCACCCCTGATGTTCATTTTAAAGTCTTTGCCATGCCTTTTTTCACAGCCGCTTTTAACTCCATGGCTGACAATGATTTCAGTAAAAAAGATAGCATGGATTGATTCAGCCAATCTGATATCATGCAGCAAACAGACTACATGACACAATGCAGTTGGCTTCATGACATCTCCATGCTTCAGGAAATCAAACCACATAAATCAATGCCACTAATCTTTCAGTTCCTTCTGCTCATATGTGTCTTTTTGTCGAGGTTACTGATATACGCAGAAGTGCTTGTGTGGACTGATGAAACACAGAACCAAAATTCTGTGCAGATGATTTAAATTCTGTGATTGAGCATGCATGATAGAGAAGAGCAGAGACATACTCTTTATGCTCTGTTGCATCAGTCTGGTTCCACAGTCCAGTATGTATTGCAGCTGAATTTCTACAGCAATGAACTTGATGCACCTGAGTAGGTCACCCAACATCTAGAAAACCCATCATGCTGGCATGACAGAGCAGGAGGCAAGGTTAATGAGTGCATCCTCACTTTGTACCCCCCTCAGGCATTCTTAATCGGTGGACTTAAAATGTCTGCATAAAACTATTTAATTGTGCACATCAGCGTATCAACATTCCTCCACACTAAGGGCCAAACTACATGTGATGTTGTTCACATGGTTTCCCTAGGAGTGCAATTTTTTTTGGGGGGGGGGGTTCACCAATAGCCAGTGTAGAACCCCCAAGCTGGATAGGGAGAGGATTCTATTGTGATCTCAGTTTGGATTATATCCCTGCTCCCATGCCAGCTATTTGCATGGGGGACAGAATCCCATATTCTGCTATTGATGAAATCTCTGAATTGGGGAAATCACAAATCTCAGCTATGATGAGATTTATGACCTCTGAAAAGTAAAGTCTGTGCCTTACATCCAGCTTCGATTACTTCATCAGCAGAGGGCAATCAGAAGCACTGATCAATTTCATTTCTTCAAGCTCATTCCTAGCACAGTGTTCCAAAACCCACTCTGAGGCAGGATCTACACTACTGCTTAATGGTTTATAATGGTATTGACAACTGTTGGGGCTCATGATACAATTTAAAGTTTTCATAGTAGAAAAATATATTGCAGAAATTCAAGTTTATAAGCATCCAAAACATACTTGGTGACCTGAAAGTTATCTTTTTAAAATTGTTATAAAGTAAACATTCATTCATTTGTTCACCCATTCATTTGGGATTGGGTACAGGTAGCACAACATTTCCCAGCATTTTATGCTAAATCTACTATTTATGATAAATTGGAGATCATTAGCAATGGAATCCAGGAACAAGATTTTTCTGATGCAAGTCAGAAATAATCTAATTCAACTCGTGCTTAGATGCCAGTCAGGCTTATAATAATGGCCTGCTCAGGAGATAGTTTGAAAATTGGCTATTTTTCACAGAATGATGGATCAGCTATAATGATAATACACAGAATGCTACCACGGTGATGACAACTAGAAATGCAAAGGAATTATACTCATCTGAAAGAATGAGATTTAAATAGGATCCAAAGATTGGACAAGAGGAGCTACTAAAATGTCATTTCACTCACACTTGCATTATCAATTTAGAATAATATGGGGAAAATTCCAAGAATATTTGTCTTAATAAAGAGAAAGTGGAGATTGTTGTCACCATCATTTTTAACACTCCAGAGCTTCAAGCTTATTTGTCATTAATTAATTGATTGTAGAAATTCAAGTTCAATTTATCAAGTGGCAATTTTAGGCAATGAGCTTGGCAGAAATGGGAAATAGCTTTCTGTGATGCTTTTCGGTCTTACAGAGGGAAGGACTCACTGTGGACTAAACATAAAATAGACATATATACAAAATGAACAATGGATCATACAATGATCCCTCCTTTACTTCATATATGTGTGCATGTAGATCGATTGATCGATCAATAGATTGATAGATCGTGTAATCCAGATGTAGACAAGGAAATACTTGATGAAGCAAGAACCATTAACATAGAATGCATTTCATGTCACTGAAGGTTCACATTAATTTCCCCTGAACTTCAGGAAGTAGTCACATTTGTTAAGTCACAGTTCACACATAATGGCTGTGCCATGTTCCAGTCCTCCCTGCAACTGCAGGTTTGTTGGTTGGCCTATCAGCCAGCCCTCAGGTCTCTGGATGCTGCTTTTAAATGCCAGATTGGTGCATAATAAGACCTCCCTCACCCACAACTTAATTGTGGATGAGGCAGCCGATCTGGCATGTATAACTAAGACCTGGGTGGGTGAGCAGGGAGGAGTTAGTCTCTCCCAGCTATGTCCACCAGGGTACTTGATTCAGCATCAGGGTAGACCTGAGGACCGGGGAGGGGGGTTTGATGTGGTCTATAGGAATTCCATCTCCCTCTGCAAGCTCTCTGTCCATGTGACTACTGGTCTGGAGTATTTGCAGCTTGTGTTGTGTCAGTGGGACGAATTAGGGGTTCTGTTGGTGTACCACCCACCCTGGTGCTCAACAGACTCCCTAGGTGAGCTGATGGAGGTGGTCTCGGGTATACTGCTGAGATCCCCCAGGCTATTGGTTTTGGGGGATGTCAACATTCAGGCCGACGGCACCTTATCTGGGGCAGCTCAAGATTTCATGGTCTCCATGACAACCATGGGACTGCCTCAACATGCCATCAGCCCAATGTATGTAGCAGGGCAAACCCTAGACCTAGTTTTCACAACTTGACATGGAGATTGTGATATGAAAGTGGTTTCCAAAAGGCTCTGGGAAGTTTTCTGGCTGATAGGGCTGGCACTCCTGTCAAAACCCTGGTTGATCTGTGGAATGCAGAAATGCCCAGGCGGTTGACACGATTGCTCCTGAGTGCTCTCTCCTGAGTAGAGCTCGTACCGCTCCATGGTATATCCCAGAGCTGAGAGCAACGAAATAAAATAGGAGACAGCTTGAGGGCAAATGGAGATGAACTCCTAGTGGATGTAATCAAACACTAGTATGTGCCTATAGTAAGGTATATTCAAGGGCATTCCCATTCAAAAATGAATAGCTGATATGCCCCTGAGTTCTTTTTCAGCTTGGATTTCATCCAAAGCCAGATAAGAAACCCTTCCTCACTCAAAGCTTTTTCCTGGCAGTAGATGGAGCACAGCTTTAGCAGTGGCAAAGAGGCAGGACAGGTTTTCTCATCCTCTCTTCTCTCCTGCTGCCCTTTCTTCCCTGGTGCTGGAACATTATTTCAACAGCACCTCATTTTCCTAAGACACCTGCCATAGCAGCACTAGCAGCAGCCATCACCAAGTAATGGGACTTGGGAAAAAGGAGTGTGTTTGGGCTCACAGGGGAAGGGAATGGTCCCCATCATGCTCCCGATGTGCATGAGAGCACATGAGCCTGATTTTGGTTCATCATTGGCTTTAAATAAACTAAGCTGCTTCCAATTGTGGTGGGAAATAGTTCAGTTTGCTATTAATAGTACTGGGAGAGGGTAAGGATTTTCCTGTCACTAGTCTCAATCAATCAATCAATCAATCAATACCTTGCATTTTTGCCAAAGGCAGCTAACAATGAGATCAAGATTAAAAGCAAAAATCTTAATTAAAACATAACATAAAAACAAATACATTAAAATATGATAAAAAGAAATAAACAGCACCAACCAATTACCCCTCCCTATCTGCTTCAGCAGCAGACCAGCTGAATAACAATGGCCCTGTTCAGACAACATGCTAAACCATGCTGCTTAACCATAAAATGGTTAACAAAATGCATTAACCGTAATGGATTTGCCTGCCAATGTGTTTGCCTGCCAGCAATGGAGAAGGGTCAACCTAGCCTTTCACCACAGAGAGTTGCAGGGCCTGGGAGTAGCCACTGAAAAGGCCCCTTGGTACTGGCTTTGCCTTCCTCACAAAGTTGTTCTAATGTGAACACAGAACTGCATATTGAAATGCTAATGTGCATGGCACACTGAAATATGCTATCAACATTTTAAAGAATCTGAGCTTGTAGCTGAGAGAGAATAAAAATCTGAATAAGTCTGGAGAATGGAAGACATGCTCTATCATTATGAACACAATTAGGGTTATTGATTTTCCCCCTTCCAGAGCATTTGTGCTTGTATTAGATAATAAAAAAACTGTCAGTCATGAGTTCCCTCAAAAATACTTTGAAGATTAGTGCTATTACACACCATCTACAGTATATTCAAATACGAGGCAGAATCAAGCCGCACATGCTAACTTAAACTGAACAACAGGGTCATCATTTCAATGTGTTCTGAATCAGTGGTCTCTACTGCCTTTCTTCTGAAGAAGTCAGTCTGAGATTTGTTGTATAGATAGAGTTCTCACATCTAGCTCTGGATTATGTATTACTACCAGTAACAGAAATGTACAGAATTATAAGCTAAACTCATTGTACTGAATAACATTTTGTAGAATATATATAGGCCTGGAATTATGAGTTTACTTTGGCTGCAAACCTATACCCACATACCTGGGAATAAGCCCCATTGAACTTAATAGTAGATGTCTGGAGGATTGCAAAGGAAAGTTTCCCATCCCCTTCTCTCTTCTACAGCTAGCTGTGTGCCCTCAAAATGGCCTCTCTGGATGATCAGATAGTTCTCCTGAATAACATGGGTGGGGTGCAGGAGGAGTTCACTTTCTGTTAGTGGACTTCCTTAAATTAACTTATCTTAGAACTGCCCAGAGAGCTCTGGCTATTGGGCGGTATAGAAATGTAATAAATAAATAAATAAATAAATAAATAAATAAATAAATTAGAAGTCAAATCCAAGTTCGAGCAAGTCCTCCCACCACCTGCACCCCATCAATATTCTTAGGATAGCCCCCATATACTCTCGAGAGGCTTCCTAGAGGGTGCAGTGGGGAAGTTGGGATAGGAAACTTTTTTTCTGGGAACACTTTCGAACTGCAGTCCCATACATGTCTACTCAGAAGTAAGCACCATTGATTTTAATGGCACTTACTCATAGGTAATTGTGTGTGTATAGGCTTTAGCTAATGGTAACTTAGGAGTGAGGCTACTGTAAATGGTCACCTTATTCATTAGGTTTAGTAGAAAAGCAAAATATAAATTTAACAAATAAATAAATTTGTTCAAACAAAACATTGATACTAAATATTATATTTTAAAAATAATTAAAATTATGTTATGATCTGAAGATTGAGTTCATAATGAATAAGACCAAAGATTCTTTGAATATAACTTACTACAGGCTTCTATAGTTCACATATTTTCTGAAAAATGCCATTGTATTTCTATTATGCTATCTATTTACTCAATTTTACCAAGTCCCGTATCTTTTTCAGCCACTCAGATTTTGTTAGTTGTACTTTCCATTGTCTTTCATACATGCTCGTGATGAGTTAAATGAGCGTGCAAAAAAAGAAAAGTAAGAATAAGCTACTTTTCATTTGCTCCGTCAGGCCTGGGTGGGTCCTCTTCTGACGCAGGTGTAATGGAATTATTCATGAGCGAATGTTTATTATATTTGGAAGTGATAAAAAAACATGTTGACATTACCAGAATTTCTTGTGTGTTGCCTGGAGAACACAGGTGGATTCCAAGCTGGGAAAGTCAGCTCCTTTCCCAATACCAGCCATACCCAACCGTCACCACAGTCATTGCAGTTGTAAGATACATTAGTGGATCAAAAATAATAATTGGTGAAACCTTTAAAAAATAATTTGTTCAATAGACTTGTGCTTCTTTGAGACTTTTGTGTTGAAATATTTGTCATATTGACCGTTGTCTGATTTCTTACAGATCTACTACAATCCCCCCATGAGATCGCCTTAGTTATTGCATTATGTGTCTTCTCGCCATGTCCTGAATGCACTAGATAGGGGTGGGGAGCCTCTTTCAGTTAGAGGGCAAAATTCAGTCTTACAGAAGCTCTCACAGGCTGCATTGGAGTGATAGGCTGGGTCAAATGTAAGGGAGACTGGGCTAAAGGTGAAGGGGCAGGGCCAAAAATACTTCAAATAGCAGCATATTAAAGCTCTTACTGCCACTAACTCAGTCTTAGGAAAGGCATTTCAATCTTTTACAATGGGGGAAAAACTGCACAAAATCTGGGGAACCATGAAATGTTCAGTGGATGGGGGAAAGGGTGTGACATGAAGGGAACAGGGCACGGCCATCTGGATATCCCTGGATGGCCAGATTTGGGTCCAGGTGGGGGGAGGTAGGTGCATTAGGCTTGCAGTTGTCTACCCTGCAGTAGATGCAGGCTGCTAAGAGCTGATTTCTCCTTTGTTGCTAGGACATCAAATATACTTGGGAGAATGAGATACTACAAGTAAGCAAGCAACCCACCCAGTGTGGTGTAGTGTGAGACAGTATAGTGTATGGCTAGAGAGTTGGACTGGGAGTCAGGAGATCTGGGTTGTAGTCCCCACTCAGTCATGGAAGCTCACTGGGTGACTTTGGGCCAGTCACAGACTCTCAGCTCAACCTACCTCACAGGGTTGTTGTTGTGAGGATAAAATGGAGAAGTGGAGGATTATGTGAGCGGCCTTGGGTTCCTTGGAGGAAAAATAGTGGGATAGAAATGAAATAAATAAATAGTCTACACTGATGGGATTGAGTCATTTTCTAGTAAAAATGTACACAATTCGTCTTTGTTCAGTTCAGTTGTAGAAAAAATGCATTGGATCTGTAATTACTGTATGTTACAGGAAACAAACTGTAGAGGGCTCCAAATAATGCATTCAGGATAAAAGATTTTGCAACATTGACTATTTAGGTTTTTTTAGAAGTATAGGGGGTTCTGTACAATAAACAATCAGTCCATTTGATGTTCTTGGCTGTCAGATGTAGCAATGCAGTGGATAATAAGATAATGACAAATTTGCAGAAGAAGTAATATTGAAAGAGGCAGCCCAGTGAAAACTGAACATTGTTTTGACACTACATGGCCTTCGCAATAGTAGTAAAAAAAAAGATAAGCAGATGTAGCAATTTGGGCCTATGAAGGAGAGAAAGAGAGCGATAGTGAGAGTGCATCCCTGCAATTTCTTTTCTCCTCCTCTTCCTCTTCTTCCTCTCCTCCTGCTCTTCCTCATCTTGTTAACTACGTATGTTATGCCTGGGGATATAACTTTCCTTCTTGACAACACTACATTGTAAATCACAGCAAAATATGTGTATACGTTTGATCTAAATGCAGTGTGTGGGGGAAATAGAATCAAAGTTCTGTTTTATTATCAAGGTAGCTAAAGTATTCATGCAACCTTTCAAATCGGCCATTACCAAGGTTAAACATAAACAGAAAATGTAGCTATTTTTTGTGTGGATCCATTTTCTGTTTTTCAGACAAAAGCACTATTCAAGTCAAGCATCTGCTATGTTAATTTTCAAGATATTGCTGAGAACTCAATTTCCTTGCTGAAGTTGCATTTCTGTTAGAAAGCTATGACAAGCCATGGATTCAGGAATATATCATATGGGTAGTTGAATATATACACAGCCTAAGATCCATCACTCTGTCCAGACAGGGTTCATAAAAAACTCAAAAGGAGGAAGCAAATTAAGACACATAAGTATTGGAAAAATACAAGGTATTTGTTCAAGAGGCAGGCAGGTAGACAGGATCAGGCTTTAACTGAGTTAGCTATAAATGAAGACTTTTATGCAATATATCTGGAACATGAAAGCCGTTGTGGGGCACAGGGCAGAATAACTGAAGCAAGGCTAATTGCACGTCTGTGCTGGCACTGATTTCAAACATCTTAGCAACTGTTGCCATCATTCCCACCCATTGACATATGACACAAGATGCTTATCATTGTGGCAATGATACTAGGTGACATAGAGGTGAGGATGGTGAACAGTCCCTTCCCTTGTATCTGAAGGATTAAGAAGTGGCAAAGGATCTCATCTTTAAGCTAAGTAATAAAATGGAAAATATCGTTTAATGTAAATAAGTGTAAAATGAAGCACGTTTAAGCAAAAAATACAAACAAACAAACAAATAAAATCCTAACTTCACATGTATGCTAATGGATGGAGTCAGTATGTGATCAGGACAGGAATTCTGGGGTTGTGTGCATAGCTCAATGAAAATGTTGACCCAGTTTAGGGAAGGTGTGAAAAAGGCGAATTCCATGTTAGGGAATTCGCCCCCTCAGCAGTGTGCTCTGCAATCTTCCAAAGTGTCAAACTCCCATATTTCCCATGGCGAGGCATAGCCATGCAGAGCTTTATTTCTATCTTGGGTGCCTCCCAATGTGAAAATGTTGTTTGAATTTTTGTCCCGTTCCTGCAAACTACCAAGGGTTTAAAGTCACCACCAAGTTTTGGGTGCAAAAGTGTTTTCATGCACATGTCTTTGTAATCACGCAGGTCTTTGGTGGTGCCCTGGGTGCCTCCTTACTAGGAGAAGCTGTGTATGAAATTTTGTCCCTTTCCTGCCAATGTCCAAGTGTTTAGAGCTGCTGCCCCCTTTTTGGTGTGGAGGCATAGCAGTGCAGGGTTTCACTGTGCATCACCTGCATCCCCACAAGAGACACCTGTGTATTAAATTTGGCTCCAGTGCTACTAACTTCCAAAGGTTTAGAGACACCACTTCCTTTTTGGAAAGCATGGATTGCCAACTGCTTAAAAGAAAAAAACAGCCTGGCTTGCTCTTATGCACCAAAGAACAGGGTGCTGGAAAGTGCATTAGGATTGATGTGGGATGAGCTCCCTGCACATAGCCAGCCAGTTGGAGAGAGGAATGTGAGATAGCTGTGGCACAAAGGTTGGCATCTTCTTCTGTTTCTGCCTTGTTGTTGGTCCTTCCCCAAGCAGTGCACTCCTTAAGTGTCAAGCACTCTTTTGAATGCACAGCAGCAGCTGCACAAGGTTTCACCCAGCATTGAATGCATCCACACAAAGAACACTTGTGTATGAGCTTTGGCTCCATTCCTGCAAAGTTCTGTGGCCTTATAGGCTGCTTCAATCTTATGCCCAAGTTAGGCTGCTTAAATTCCATGGAAGTCAATGACATATAAGTAACCTAACTAGTGACAAAATTGCAACCTTTATGTGTTAGAGCTAACTTAGCTTAAACAGTCAGGCAGATTTAATTTTCTTGGCTCTTGGCCTCCATTCCTTTATTAGACAGACATCAGACTTTGATGTATCTAAGAAAATCAGGATTAATTGCCTTAATAAAATGCATGCTTCATTTATATCCAAGCTATGCATGTCAGGAATGTTACCTTAAAAATAAGATGGCCAATCTAAGTTCATTAAGGTAGTTTTGATGTGCGTGGTTTGATGTGCCTATGAAAATACATGCTTTGTGCATATTAAAAATCTGGATTAAAAAGGATTGCTTCCAGGCTAAGACCTTGTATGCCAAAACCCAGCCTGCTACTGTTTTATAGTCAAGATATATATATCCCTGGGAATGCACAGCTATAATTTGTTATGTGTTATGACATTTTGCAATCAGTGAATCATAGTCTACAGATTAGGGTTTAGTGCTTCCAATCAGTACAATCACGCTGCATTGGCTAAAACCTCAGCCGAGACCCTTGGAGATTGACCTTCATTTCCAAATTCCCCTGACTGATAAATGGAAGTTTTGAATGTGCAAGGAATGAATAATCACTGTAAATACTAGAAATTATGCCAACTATGCTAAACTTTAGTATCTCTCTGTACTTCTGCCTGCTTTTGGACACCTGAATGAACATTCTTTTTTGGTGGGGGTGGGGTGGGGTTCATTTTCGAAAAGATAACAAAAGGAAGTAACAAATGTAGCCTTGCTATGTTGCTACAATCTGATAACACTGAACATATGATTACTTTTATGTAGTGAAGAGGAATGCAGTAGCAATTCCTTCTTCTCAGTAAATGAAGTATGGGGAAACATAGTATATGGATAGTTTTATGAAAAGAAGTGGTAATATGCAGAAATTATAGCAATAGTTTTTTCCAGTGCTGGACCACCAAAATTTACTACATCCCTCACATTCGGGACAAATTGCATGTTGCATTAAATAATGTAACATTTAATATACAGTTTTTTTTAATTCTTTAAATATCAACTGTAGCAGAGGCCCAGGTTGGTTGGGACCAGAGTGGGCCAGGAAGGTTTTTTAAACCCTTTTTCCTGTGTGCAGAAAAATGCCTGAAGCCTCTAATAGAAGCTAATGGAGCCTTCCCTCCAAAAGCTATCAAAATGGAGAGGCAGGTAAGAAATAAATTTATTATTTTTATCATTATTAATTGCCTTAATAAAATTCTTCTTCTTCGCCTCCTCCTCCTCTTCCTCTTCGACTGTTGTGCATGAGTAAAGGGTTTAATTCCCCCTCCCTACATGCTGTATTGTTTGAAATTAGTCCCAATCCTTCTTGGGGGCATGTATTACTGCTAATTAGAGAACAAAAAACATACACATGATATACTTTTACACATTTAACATCATGTGTAGTTGGGTATAGTAAGCCCCTGCCTTCTCAGTTCCTAGAACATGGTTGCCCTTCCAGATATTGCTGCTAGTGTCTAGTGTGTACTGAGTTCCACTACCACCAGTAATACAGCAGCAGCAGCAGCAGTAGTAGTAGTAGTCCTTCACAAACTAGGAATGGTCAAACTTACCCATCCCATGCCACACAGCATGCATCACTCTTTGGACCCCTGCTGGGTGCCCAACCCTATTTACTGGTTGTGGTGAGTTGCCAGATGGTCTGCCATCATTTTGCAGAAAAGAGTGGCTCAGCCTTTAAAGTTAAGTGTCACAGTCACCCAGTTTGCACTATCACTGCAGCCCAACATGGCTAAGTCACAGCGGGTTGCAGCATGTGCCACTGGCCATTTTGAGTATTCAAGGCACAGTGGTCAGGCCATGGCTTTTTGTGTATCTGAACCTCACAAGTGTGGATTGTTGCCTTGGTTGCAAACTACTCACAACCTTAAAACAGCCCAAATGTTGTGGGTGATTTGTTAACCACAAAACATCCATCCCTCATCATGTGACTGCCTGACACAGACATCAGGAAGAGATTGTGAAACTGTAAAGATGTGAACAAGTTATGCTCTTATTACAATTATTACAATTTAGGAAATAAGCAGTATTACATTCCTGACTCTGTGAGCTTTTGTAACGTCTACACAACTGAAGTAAATAACAAAGAAAACACTAATAATAGTATCCAATTGTTTCATGAGTGGAAGAAGCTCCCAATGGGACAATATCTTTCTGTGTGACTTTAGGCAATTCTCTTCAACTGCAGCCCCAAACTACACAGCTGCCACTATTAGGAACTTGAACCTCTGGAGAGAGTTTTCGGGGAGGCACAGGGGCTACAGTGGAGAGGAGAAAGATCAGTTGTATGAGCTGCCTTCCACTCACACATTGATTGGATACAACCCTTCTTCAAGTCATCCTCCAAGAGAAGTTCAAAGGATGGCAACAAGGGAGAATACTTTCTTGGTGGTGGCCCCTTGATTATGTACCACTCTCTGCCTGGTGTCAAAGTTGTCTTCTTTTGATGCCAGGTAAAGGCTTTCCTCTACTCCCAGGCATTTGGCAGCATATGATAAGGTTTTTAAAGGATTCTGGGATTTTTTATTACTGGCGGTGTAAAATTGTTTTTTATTTTTGCATGTAAATAGTTTTACTATATTATTCTATTGTAGTTTTAGAGGTTTTAATCTTTGTAAACTACTCAGAGAGCTTTCACAATTGGGCAGTATAGAAATGTAATGAATGAACAAATGAGTGAGTCTTAGGATGCAATTGTATGGGATGCACCCTGCCTACTCATAAGCCCCCAAGTCGGAAGCTTACAAATATCCAATGCAGAATAGGAAGTGCCTTGTGCCTCCTGCTCTACATTTTAGCTAGATGGGCAATTATGCCTGTCAAATGGAGGCTTTGGGAAGGGGGAGGGAAGCAGCCAGGGGATGGCTGGGGATACCCTGCAGCCTCATGTCCCTAGTTGCCTCCCCTCCCCGTACCCAGGAACGCCTTCTTTTTCTACAAGTCCATGCTTCATTTTGCGAGTGTGGAGAGGTAGCTGGCATGGTTCTCTCCTCACTGGCTACATGGGAGGGAGAGGGGTGGGGGAAGGCGATTTCCTGTCTCTCAGCTCAGAGCCCTGTCTACGAACTTGGAGCCAGGAAACTGCACAATCCTATGTCTGTCTGTCCCAGATGCTGTCTAGGTGGACATAGGATTGCTCCCTGAATTTTAAATCATTTTCAGTGGTCTTAATAAACTGATAAGTGCATTGAACAAATTCAGTTCTCTGTTAAATACATTCCAGACTTTTTAATCCTGTTCTTAGCTGTTACAATGCTCTCACAGAAGTCAGTCAGAAGTCTATAGAAAATGAAAATGGATGGATGGATGGGTGGGTGGATGGATGGATGGAAGACATAGAAAACAAAGATAATAATATGAAAATGCTTCATATAAAACAAACGAATTCACTTTCTTTGGATTTCAAATTGATGGAAATACATGATAAATAACCATAATTAAAAACTGTTGAACAATGTCATCTGATTATCATGATCTGATCTTTAATTGTATCCAAACACCTTTGATTGCAATACTAAAATTATATAGAATGCATTCCTTGAGTTTGTCAAGTCATAAAGATTCATGGGACAGTGCCCCAGAGGCATGTGTTATCTTACTGTAACATAGAGCTCTTATCTGTCTTAATATTTAACTGTGGCACTCTCCATTTGCAGTGTGACATATCCATTTGAAAGTAAGATTAGCAAGAATTGTAATTTGAAGAGTTGAATGGTGCCAGAAGGAAAAGCTTTGTTGACATTGTGATGATGATGATGTTGATGATGATGATGATTTGCATTTTTACTTTGAAGATGTTTATCTCTCTTTACTAACAAATTTCAGGATGGTTCATGCACATATTACTTAGATACTTGTGAGTCTATACCTATAGATACTGCAGGTTTTCCAGCATTTAGATGCACATATTTAATTTTGGTACAGAAATGTGGTTGAGTTCGTATCTACAGTTTTGAATCAGGAAGAAATGAAAGTGGTAACATGACCTTTTTCATATGCTCTCTCTTGTTAGATAAGTGAAAGCCCTCTCCCATGTGGACGGCACACAAGTGATTCTGCCATGTGAAATGTCTCTTTCAGTCAACAGCCCTGCAACCTCTATCACATATTCTTCCAATGCATGGGAGCAATTTGAATGAACCTTACCAATATTAAAGAGATGTTTTGTCTTCCTCCTTGCATAAGTTAAAGTTGCCTTATAATTTCAGAAAAAGTACTGTGTGAAAAATAATGATTTAAAAATACAAACTAGCAGTGCAATCCTATGTTAGTCTCCTGAGATATACATCCAATGGAGTTTAATGGTGGATATCCCCAAGTAGAGATGTACAGATTGTGCAAAATCCACTCTGTCTGTGTTTTGCGGATTTTCAGATGCTTTTCATTCCATCATCTGCCCATCAATGGATCAATTTTTCAACGTTTCCAAATTTGTTCAAATTCACACATGTGAAAGTGTGCAAATCCTTTTGCCCAACATGCATTTTCATGAACATTTTGGCATTTTTTTTTATTTTTGCGCATTTTTCTACAACAAAACCCCCCTGAAGGTTAGAAAAATGGTCTGCAAGCCTGTGAAATCCAACTGATAGGAGAAATGCCAGTCCACTGTGGAACCCACAGGTTGGATTAATAAAATCTGAACTCATTCGGTTCTGTTTCAGATTTCTCTGACATCCTTACTCTCAAGTACATGAAGCCTAAAGAATAATTAGGCATAATTGCATGGAGTGATTAATTTTATTTGCATACTGCACTTCATCTTCTACCTAGAAAAAGTAACAATTAAAACTTGAAAGTCAGAACAAAATGGGCATGTAGTATATATTAAATGGTAAGTCACCTGCTGTGTCAAATACAAAGGTAAGGCAGACACCTGCAAACATCAAGAACAAGCTTTATACATTAAAATGTTTTAGTAAGGAGACCCTGAGTGGAGGTCAAACGGCAAATGGCTTTTATTGCACAGACTCAAAGAAAAGTTTGAATTTAAAAAATGCAGAGGATTGTAAAGTTTTTATTCTATTCTGATCCCTGGATTATATCTTATCCTTTGTTTCTGCTTCTTTATTTGTCACAAAAATTAATCTAGCATGGGATGCAGTGAAAGTTCACAATCAGCTATTTTTGTATGTGGAGATATAGTGTAATAGGATGACGACAGAAGACCCTTCATTGATCTTAGCAACTTCCTAGGATGCATTGTCACATCCTCAAAAGATGTCAGTCAAGACAACATTGTTTTGTCCTGGAATTTGGCAGGCTTGATCCACTCAGAAGGGCCAACTATCTGTGTGACTTTCATCCAATTCTGACAAGAAATACAAAAGTTATTGTCAGTTCACTTTAAAAGTATCAGAATATAAAAGCATGTAGCACAAAGGCAGGCACAATCTCTAAAGGGAAATCCCCAGTTCTGACCAACAGAATACATATAGCCAAGTTTTGATTTCCCATGATAATGGGAGGCATAAAAACCTCAGAAAGTTGAATCTCAAATTGGGTTCAGTACCAAGTTGAAGTGGGCAAACTGTGATTCAATCTGAGTCAAGGTAGCATCTTCATTTTTTTCCAGTGCCTCCAATAGTTTTCCCATGGTCATTACCAGTTCATTTCCTTCCTCAGGTAGTCTTGTTCAAAGACTAATCAATGTATCTATCCAAATTGTCCATTTGTTCCAACTATCTAATATGTATATTCAATAAACAAAAAACCTATGGTTTAAGGCTGTACAGTTTTCAACCAAGCACCAAAAAGCAGGGAGATTGGGAGTTAAGGCTCACAAGCCTTAACGCCACATCCTCCCTAAGGAGGCAGAAAGTACCAGTGAAATTCTCATTCTCCCGAAGCAGATATAAACCATGAGGACAGGATGGAGAATAGGATATGCAGAGGTGACTGTGGGGCTGTTGAAAACTGATGACGAACAACTTAGGGCCACTTACTTATCTTTTTTTTATTTAGAGCAGCCCTTCCCCAACCTGGTGCCCTCCAAAGGTGTTGGACTACAACTCCCATCATTGCAAGTCAGTATGTCCCATGGTCAAGAAAGCTGGGACAGCAGGATAGGGAACGCTGTTCTATATCTTTACCAAATACAGGGGCTGTGCAATATTTTTTTCTCACACACATCTCGCATAGAGCAGCACAATTGATAACAGAAGGGGCACTATTTGTTGGAGACGTAGAACCAGAGCAAGGGCTGGCATTTTCAACTTTTGGTCAATTCCCTGCCCTTCAAAGAACCAATGTTTCCCTCCCCCCTTAAAATGTGTTCATACAAAATATACTGTTCACTCCCCACAATCCCTCCACAATACATAATCTCATCAGAGTGACAGAGGAACAGAAAAGGATTAGTTTGGTTGTCTTGAACTCCATTCAGATGAATTTATTTATTTATTTATTTATTTATTTATTTATTCATTACATTTCTATACCGCCCAGTAGCTGGAGCTCTCTGGGAGGTTTGCAATCCTACACCACTTTGGAGGAAACTCTAGTAAACTCAGTGGCACTGAGTTCTGATCCAAGTATAAACCATGTATAGGATCCAAGTATAAACCAACCTTCTCCAGCCAGGTGCTCTCTAGATGTGTTGCACTGCAACTTCCATGTTATGGTGAGGACAAAAAACATTTTCTTCAATAGTTTTAAAATAATCCTTACACATGAATCTATTAGGTGTTAGCTCTGACTTTTACCTCACAATGCTGAATACGTAAGAAAAATCCTCTGTGGTCACAGCATTTGCAGCATCCTGATCATTGTCCATTCTGACTGGGACTTTTATGAGTTGAACTTCAAAACATCTTGTGATCTACATTCTGCCTGCCCTTGCTCTAGAACAGCATTCCCCAATCAGTTTTCCACAACCCCACAGTCACATCTGCATATGATAGCCTGCTTCCCTCCAGATGTTTGAGAGTATAAGTCGCAGCATTCCTGACCATGGGACATACTGACTTGCAATGATGGGAGTTGTAATCCAACACCTTTGGAGGGCACCAGGTTGGGGAAGGGCTGCTCTAAACAAAAAAAGAGAAGTAGGTGGCTCTAAGTTGTTTGTCATCAGTTTTCCACAACCCCACAGTCACCTCTGCATATCCTATTCTTCATTCTGTCCTCGTGGTTTATCTGCTTTGGTAGAATGAGAATTTCACTGGTACTTTCTGCCTCCTTAGGGAGGATGTGGCGTTAAGGCTGGTGAGCCTTAACTCCCAATTTCCCTGCTTTTTGGTGCTTGGTTGAAAACTGTACAGCCTTAACGTTGTTTTGCAAACCGTAGGTTTTTTGTTTATTGAATTTCATGGCTTTGTATAATGGATGACCAGATAACTTTTAAATCTCAGACATGCCTATTACATATGACTTGGAAGTCACATCAGAGATTTAAATGAATTTTAAAATACTGCTTCCAAAAACTGCATTTGCCTTTTATGCTGCATTCTAACACTGTTAGCTCACATTGAGAAATCCATCCAAAAGGTTACCTTCTCTCCACCTGGCTATCCCAAAGTACATATCCCACACCACTTACCTTGTCCATCATGGCCGGGCGGTGGCTTCACTCGAGCCCGTGGCTCAACCTGGAAGCAAGGCTGCAGCAAGCACCTGTGGCCTTGCTTCCAGGTTGAGCCATGAGCTTGATTCAAGCCTGCACCTGGCCAAGACGATAAGATAAGAGCCCCCCTCCCACTTGTCCCCTTACCTGGCTCCGCTGCCGCCGCATGGACTGTGGCGGCGCTGGCACCAGGCAAGCCCCCCCACAACTTACCTTGTCCATCTTGGCTGGGCACAGGCTTGGACTGAGCCTGCGGCTCAACCTGGAATCAAGGCCACAGGTGTGGCCTTCCTTTCGGTTTGAGCTGCGGGCTCGATTCAAGCCCGCACCCAGCCAAGAAGACCAAGTAAGACCCCCCCTCCCACCTGTTTACCTGGCTCTGCCGCCGCCGCACGGACTACTGCAACTACTGAGGGGCATTGAATTCTATGATTATGTGAATCTAAATCCACAGCAAATGGAGGGTGCCATGTTGTAGCAAAAACTAGGTCCCTTAACCATTTCTCTGGTGTGAAGTAATGCTTTTGGTATAAGATTCATGGATGTACATTTTAGAAAATGTTTTCCTTTCATACAAACATAAAGCATCAGATTTAGCTTATAAGAAGCAGGTACACAGAGAAAGGAAAATATTTTCTAAAATGTACAGCCATGTATCTTATAACACCAAAACCATTCACCTTCCTTCATACCAGAGATTTTTTTTAAGACACCTATATCTGTGTTCAAATTCAAAATACACACACACACACGCACCTATAAAAGAAAACTTAAAATGTAGTTCAGCACTTTTTAAAGAAACACACACTACCTGAAGAAGTTTAAACTTTATGGAAAGAAATATTGAGAGAGGCTAGAAATTATTTTAATCTGGACCATGCATGGCAGATAGGCCATGGTTAACCACCTCCTCCTCCTCCTCCTCCTCCTCCTCCTCCTCCTCCTCCTCCATGTGGTCTTGATGAAAATTATTTTGAAAAAAGAAAAGCCATTCCACCAACTAGAAGGACAGGGGGCCAAGATCCCACCACTGGATTGTACGGTAAGGCTCCCAATTTGGAACTTTTAGTGTGCAAAAAAATGGCCACCACCTGGAAGTAATAAGAGTCATTTTATTAAAGTCAGAGAGGCTTGCCCCCCTTTTGTCCTTTAAAGTGCCATCCTGCCCTCAATATTTCACCAATCTTTTTGAAACCCGCAGGGTATGTAAAACAAGTATTTCTTTCTGGCAGATCTCATTTTCAAAAAGATTGGTGAAACATTTTCCATTTTAGGATGCTAGAATGCCCCCCCCCAATAATGGCCTTAACATGGTGAAATGCAAAATTTACGCTTTATCCTTAACGCTCTGGACACTACTGTGTCCAGTGTAATAATGGAGCTTTCTTCAATAATGCTTGAACAATATTCTTGTCAGATTTATTATCTTATCTTGTCTTCAAATACCTGGTATTTTCCCTCAAGTACCTCTGATGTTTACACTATTCTCTTTGAATTTGTTTTGATGCAGCAAAGGATCTGTTCCATCTATATAAATAAAAATGTAAATGTTCGTTCGAAACAGACGTTATATCTCCGAAAGTTCTTCACTGATTGCTTTGAAATTTTGACACAACGTTACATTCAAATACGTGAGCGTTGTTATATAACTATGTTCTATATGGGGTCAAAAGTTTGTCTTAAAATCGAAGAAATAGGCCTCCTAAAAACCAGTCCTGCTGATCATTGTGACATTGCCAACCAGTAGGCCAATCCACTGCCTCTGCCTCCTCTCCTATTTGCATGTTCTCTCCTATTTGCTCTTATAGGTCATTGTGGCATCGCCAACCAGTAGGCCAATCTACTGCCTCTGCCTCCTCTCCTATTTGCATGTTCTCTCACAATTGGCTGAGTGAATATAGATGTCACACCTGTGACAGTTACACGTTCTGAAGAAAGGTAACTGCTAGGAGTTTCCACTAACCTCCTCACTGTAAAAACATCCTTTTTAAAAAACCAAACAGTAGGCCAATCCACTGCCTCTGCCTCCTCTCCTATTTGCATGTTCTCTCACAAAACTTTGCAATGGCACGCGGCTTGCAGTAAAAAAATTACTGAGCAACGTCATAGAAGGAACAATCTTGACAGGACCTTACAAAGGTGAAGATGTCCTCATTCCTCGCATTCCTATGATTCCAACAGATATGCCATTTCAATTTAAGAGATTGCAATTCCCAATTTGATTGGCGTTTGCAATCACCATCAACAAAGCTCAGGGCCAATCTTTAGAATTGTGCGGTTTAGATCTAGACACAGATTGCTTCTCACATGGACAATTATATGTTGCGTGTTCTAGAGTCGGCAAACCAGACAATCTCTATATCTACACAGACAATGGAACAACTAAAAATATTGTATATCCACAAGCACTGTGAAATTAAACATATTAGAAACATCCGCTTTGTCTTTTCTTTCTTTTCAATTTAACCAGACTGAGCCATAGCAACGCATGACAGGGTACAGCTGGTAATCAATATAATTGTGGCATATTCTCAGTTTTTAAAGAACTTGCTCCTTTCCTCATTACTGCTATTGATGATGCTTGCTTTTGCAATGTGATCATTATTCCCACTGATGCAAACAATTATTTTAATTTTATTTATTTATTTACACAGATTTATATACTCTTTTCCAGTGAACTATCAAAGTAGTTAACAATAATAGTGTAAACATAAACATATAATAAAAAATAATCAGCAATAGAACTATAACTATACTGGCTGGGTCACACGTCAGGGAAAGCCTGCAAGAAGATGTGGTTCTTAAGCAGCCATCTAATGATCAAAATTGAAGATGTCTATCTAATGTCAATGGGGAGTGTGTTCCAGAGGGTGGGTTTCCCTTTATCTTTCCTTTTCTTTCCCTCAATTGTGCTCATCAAATGTGTCAATTCAGATAACATGATGCCATTCCTTTTGTTTTTTCATGCCTTAAAAATTCACAATAACTGAATTGTATAGGACTGAGCAAAAATGGCTACCCAAAGCTTCCCACCCAATTTGTTGGTATTAAAATACTGCATGTGTTTGTACGGGTAGAAATTACCTAGCAGTTCAGGGGAAGGCATGATATATTTTTTTTGCAGAAAAGCCATCAGATTTTTTTCTTCCCCCGCTAACAGACATCAGCCCAGCTCCAGTTTAAACTTAACATGCTACTATTTTACAGGACACATTATTCTGCATTCAGGCAGGATGAGGAGCCCCTTTTCATTCCAGAGATATGACTGAAGCCCTTTCATTTGGCCCTAAACACTCTAATCCTCATGGAATTTATGTTTCAAAACATGCTGAGGGTTGGTCTCCAGACACACTTGACAGTACTCAAGACGTATATTACAGTCAAAGCTTTTCAAGGTGCACATCAGAAAGATTAATAACTCTAAATTAACCCTGGTTGAGATCCTTCTGCTTTGAGTCACTTTTTGAAATTTTGATAAACGGTTCAGTTCAGTCTGTGCTCTTGCACTACTGCTGCCTGGCTCCCTTTGTCCTTTAGGAGAGTAGTTACATTAATATTAGTATATCCTGCTGTGACCATGATCCTATTTAGTTTGTGGCGCTGGCTTTAAAAAAATCCATTAGGATTTGCTGCATTTTGCTTTAACCATGAAAAAAGATTTTTCTCCTCTAATGCTAACGTACAGCCCCCCTATTGAGATCCCCCCCCCATCGTTTGACTTTTTGGGTTGTATTTTATGTGCAGAGTTAGAATGATTAATATTTTATCAATTTCCTCTGTGCAGCCTGATATGGGTCTGTATCTCACTCAGCTTTTCTGCTGCTGTGATGCCATGGGATGGTGACGAATAGCCAGCGCTGGCCCTCTGATGGTTTCATGAGATCTGTCGTGAGAAAGGAAACAAACAGTGGCTTGCTACATCATTAATCTAGACAGAGTTAATTAAATGCATCCCCTTGCCTTGGAAATGCATTTCTGGCTGTATTATAATAGCTTGGCACAGTTAACAACTGGACCACACTTGATGTTGGATGAATGTTTTAATTTAAGGATGATCAGGAAGAGGCAAATAATATACTTGCTCCTGAAAAACCTAAAAGGCAGAATGCTATAAACCATATCACTCCCACCCTCTTTCATTTGTGAGTAGATTGTGAGTGGATTGTGTAAAATCTGGTCCATCTGTGTTTTGCAGATTGTCAGGTGCCTTTTGTTTTTTTGTCCATCCATCAATATAATTTTTTCAGTTTCTTAATTTTCCCAAACTTGCATGTGTGCAAAAGCATGAATTCCCCCAAAATGTGCTTTTTCATTTAGTCTATGTGAAAAATGCGTATTTGGGGCTGGGCTTTTACATCTTTGTGCACATTTCTACAACGAAAGGAAAGGAAAGGAACCTCTCGTCCAAGCACTTGAGTCATTGCTGACTCCTAGAGGGACGCCTGCTTTCGCTGATGTTTTCTTGGCAGACTTTGTAACAGGGTGGTTTGCCATTGCTTTCCCCAGTCACAGTTACCTTCCCTCCAGCTAGCTGGGTCTCATTTTACCGACCTTGGAAGGATGGAAGGTTGAGTCGACCTGAGCCGGCTGCCTGAGAACCAGCTTCCACTGGGATTGAACTCAGGCTGTGGGGAGAGTTTCGGCTGCAGTAACTGCGCCACACGAGGCTCACTACAACAAAACTTGTACAAAAATCCCAAAGTTTAAGACAACTCTGCCCAACAGAGGGAAAGCCAATCCACCGTGAAATCTGTGGGTCGGATTCATAAAAATTCAAACTCATTTAGTTCTGTTGCAGATTCTTCAAACATCTACAGTTGTGAGTGGTACAGATTAAGTGAAATGGATGTTTAAATCCTACCTATTTCATAATTAGCATTAGCCCCAACTTTCTGTATATTTATTTTGTGCCAATGAATAATGTAAGTGTTTGCTCTGATGGATTAAACTGATCTCTGTTTTCCATATTTAAAGAAGTACTTAACCAAGAAAACTACATTGCAAGACTCTGAATCAGACTGGCTGTTCCATCCTTCCCCCTATATTGCTTATGAATATGGGCCTTTATGGTGACAATGGAAATATTCATAGGAAGAAAACCGAGACCAGAGTTTTAGAAAGCATGCATTGGCTGCCTATGTGTTTCCAAGCCCAATTCAAGGTGCTGGTTTTAACCTATAATGCCTTACATGGCTTGGGACCACAATACCTGACGGAACGCCTCTCCCGACATGAACCTACCCGTATACTGAGCTCAACATCTAAGGTCCTCCTCCGAGTGCCTACTCTGAGGGAAGCTTGGAGAATGGCAACAAGGGAGAGGGCCTTTTCAGTGGTGGCCCCCCAATTATTGAATGATCTCTCCAATGAGGCTCACCTGGCGCCAACATTATTATCTTTTTGGTGCCAGGTCAAGACCTTTCTCTTCTCCCAGGCATTTAACAGCATTTAACAACATATGCTAAGTTTGTTTTTTAATGGACCCCAGAACTGTTGTTGTTTAAAATGGATACTGTTTTATACTCCTTTTAAATATATTTTTTCATGGTTTTAAATGTTGTATACTTTTTTTAATGTCCACTGTTTTTAACTTTTGTAAACCACCCAGAGAATTTTGGCTATGGGGCAGTATATAAATTTAATAAATAAATAAATAAATAAATAGAAAGAGGTTAAAATATTGTAGTTAAATCTGCAAAAAAGGGGAAGCTATGTCAATTATATTTGTTAGATAATCTATTTGGGCTAATGTTTAATGGATAATCAATTCCCAATGCTGTTATCAAAAGCCCAATAGCTGTATGTATTTATATAGTATACTCAAGAGGTTACAATTATTCTGAAAATTCAATTATTAGATTTATAGATAAAAAACTATAAGACTATGCTTACATACAAGTGATATATGTAAATATTTAATTAGTATCATTAAATACAAATGTCAAAAAAAGTTTGGTAATAGCATACTTAGAATAACACAAATTGAAAACACATCACATTATTACATGATATTATGTAAATAATAATTGTTTATGTCATCAAAAATGTCCAAGTAATGTACAATTCTTCTCTTTTTCATCTTTAGAACATCCTTGTTGTGAGGGGAGGGGAGACCATACTTAGCTAACTGAGGCTGAGAGATAATGGTTTTTTAAGTCCATAGTTGAAGTGAGATGTAAACCTAGGGGGAATCCGCACGTCGTACCGAGACCGCTTCTAAGCGACCCCAGTGTGACGTGAAAGCGAGCGTGTAACTGGCCTTTGGAAGAGCCGAGGAAGAGACGTCCATGCCGCCGCTGCCGCCGCTGCCACCACCACCCACAGACCTCCTCGCTGGTGGACCCCACCTTCTTCCCCCGAGCTCTCCGTCCCAGCCGGCGGCGGTGGCGGCGGCGGCGGCGGCATGGACGTCTCTTCCTCAGCTCTTCCAAAGGCAAGTTACACGATCGCTTTCACGTTGCACTGGGGTCGCTTAGAAGCGGTCTTGGTACGACGTGCGGATTCCCCCCTAAAGTGTAGAAAAATGAGCCTCTGGAAGGTTCTGGTAGGATGCAGGGCTGGGTAGTAGACAACACACAGCAAAAAGTGCAGGAAGAATGCTGGGGTGGCAAAATGCACTGTACCATTTCAGACTACAGGTAAATTGCAGCCTCATTTGCAGGGGAAGAAAAAATTAGGGAAATTGGAGAACCACACTAATATATACTGTTTTTGACTATCCCCAAAGGTCATGCTCCTTATTCTACGATTCTATCCTGTTGGAATTAGGCGACAGAATTCTTTGGTAGAGGTTTCCCTTAGGTCCTTGTATGAACACTTCTTTGCCAATCTTCAGCTCAATTTCAGTTTGTTTCATTTAATCTTTTAGGGTATTTCTAGTTATACAGAATCTGCCTACGGTTGGGACTGTTTCAGATAGAGCATATAGATTCTCTGTACAGAACTGATCCATGCAGATTGGAACTGTTGCCTGCCTCCTAAAGCACATCAGGGAGGGAGCCAGTCTAGCTTCGTTATTGAGATTGAAGGCGGTTTACAAGATTAAAACATGTACAATTAAAGCATATAAACGTAAATTTACAAAAGTTAAAATAGAATTAACCCTGCAATAAAATTAAAAACATTATTTTTTTAAAAAAAACAACAACAGTAAAAGATAAAACAACAACACACAATTCCAATGTGAACTTGTTTCCCATTCAAATAGAAGGCAAGGAGCTTGATCCAGTTTGGAATCACAGCAGGAGGCAAAGGTTCACATGCCATGGTCTTGTTCTGAATTCCAATGTCCATAATTTGTTTTTTTAAAAGCTCTTCATGAAATTGCTAATTATGCCAATGGTGTCACATCTAGTTTAACCCTGAGATCAGGGCTGGCCCTGTTGTTTGACAGAGTGAGGGAACTTCTTGAGGTGGAATATGCTGGTTGGGGGGAGGGAGCAGTGGCAGCTCCTCAACAGTTCCCCCTGACCTCACCCCCAGCAATTTCACTTTCTTGGGGGATAAAGCTGTGCATACAGCACAGCCTGTCCTACACTCCCTAACCTAGCTTGCTACATTCATGTGTGATAGAGGACCCTATTCTGTTGCCAGTGTTGAAGTAAGAGCCTGTCCATAGAATTGATAGAATGGATATTTTGTCCTTTGCCTCTGGCATCAACATATCTTGGGCCAGCGTTGCCTGGGATTTCCTGGTTATCTCATGGAGACAATGTTCATTCAACCTCCATATACACATAGCCATACCACCCTAGCATGTCTACTCATAAGTCCTACTGAGTTCAGCGAGCCTTACCTTTAGATAAACGAGTGTTCTATTGCAGCCTTAATCCTTTCACTACTTTGGAGTCTCTAGGCTACTAACCTAGTTTTCATTAGATCTACTAAGCTGGTTAGACTAGGTAAAAAAATCCCATTCTAATTACCCGATACTATAACCATGCTCTAAATATGCTTGGAGATAAAAATGAAAGTTCCATATGGTAAATTGAATTCTTATTTTAGAAATCTTACTACCCCAGTCATGGGTCATAACTTGTTTTATGCAGTGAAGGGCTATAAAAAAGCCTTTGTCATTGTATATTTAATGTTGTATTGAAGTAAATACATAAATAGGTTTTAAAATATGGGAGTTGTATAAATATTCAATAGTTCATACCTCTCAAAAGAAATAATTAGCATAACATTGGAATAGGTCCCTATCTCTGTTTATCAATTATGCATTTATATCCATGTTACATTATTTAATATTCTACAACAAGCACTGTCATAATCACATTATTTGCAGTTGCATTTATTGCCTTTCCTGTGCATTAATGTACCTTTCTGGTACGATCAACATCGAAAGTGAAAGCCATATCTGATTATTTGTTTTTAATTAATGAAATTCAACCATGTTTGTGCATTTTCATAGCCTGATCTCATTGTCTGGCTCTGGCTAGAACAACACAAACAGCTTTTCACAACGCTGAAGCTTACCCCCATATCTGTAATAAATAAATAAATAAATAATTTTTGGACCTGTGGGCACATTTGGGAATTAGAAAGTTTACTGTCAGCACCACTACAAAATGGCTCCGATGGAGGATGTGGCTAGTCATATAATGGGGGCCACAGGGGCTTGGCTAATCATGCTGTCTGCCTTTCTGAAGCCAATTTGTGAACAAACGCTCATTGAGGATCTGGCTTCTGTCACTTTGTGGGGAGGTCTGCTTCACTTCAGGAAGCACCAGAAATGGACGTAAGATTCTGCTTGTGTTTTGGGCTTAGGCTGAATCCCATGCACATTCCTATTTCCCATCACAAAAGAGCATAATTAACATTTGTAAGACACTGTTATACATTAGAAAGGATAGTGGCAGCCACCTCTGGAGCACAAGGCCCAGTTCTTATTCATCTGCCAGGGTCATAATGTGGTCATATCCCAACACAAAGAGACTAATTCTGTCCTCATGCCATTGCCAATATTGGAACATTAGCACTCAGTCTCATGAGCCAGTTCCTCAATATCAAGTTCAAAGAATTAGGTCAAGACTCATTAAAGTATGTATATATCAAAACTAACCAAGAGTCCCATGGCACTATATGTGTTTACAAATGTATAGTGGCATGAGCTTTTTTTTAAGGCTACAACCTGCTTCATCAGATGCATGATGAAGCATGCCATGATCCATTTATTTATCTTTCAGGTTTCTTTTTAAATCTTTTGTGTTTATGCAATAGACAAACTTGGTTATTCGTTTGGGATTAATTTGGCATATGTATGTAGTATATGACAGGGTAAATAATAAAGTTTACCTACAACAGTTTTGGTTAGTAACATTATATTAACTACTCTGAGGTAGAAATCTAAGAACACAAACCTACATTTTGCCCTAAAGGTTTATCAAACAGTGCAGCCATATAATGGATCTCTTCCTTACACTTTCTTAATTAAAATGAACTGTATTTCATTTTTATAGTGGAGTTTCCTTAGAACACTCAAATAATAGGAAAACTGACATTGACAGAAAAGCTTAAGTCCCCAAAAGAAAAAGGATCACAAGAGCACCAATTGTTAAGGCTTAATAGGTAAACAAACAATGAGGCAAATCTTAACATTTGCTAGGAAATGTTATATGTATTTATTTTATTTGGAGAATCAGTTGGGATTATTATTGTGCTAATGAATTTTAAGTATAGTTCTTATATTTAGCTCTCATTCTTTTAAACAGAGACAATTTCAAAATTTAAAACATTAGGATGGAATGCAACACATTATATCATTTTAAACTGTTTTTGTGAAGTAATGCCCAGTAGATATAAAATGATTAGGGATGCATGCACATCACGCTGTTTAATATAAAAGAAGGAAAGGTTTTGCAGATATTCTACATCTGTATGCACAAAGCATCATGGTATTACTTCCCCTTCCAAGTAAATAGATGTATATTTTTCAAATGTACTTGAGCAGCACCTATAGCAATTGCCTCTGCCTCGCCTTCACCCCAAGGACCCTCTCAGCATTCCCTGCCCAGAAGCAACGTGCATAGAGAGTCTTCTGAGGTAAAAGGGAAGAGCAAAGGTAGTTCATTATTTTTTTAGAGCCACTTTCCTTCCAAAGAGAAGGCACTAGGAATCCACATTATTGTGTCTCCTCTCCAAAATGAAAGTGGCAAAGAGAGTTTTGAGAGTATCACTCTCCTTCCAAGAAGGAGATGCCAGGACTAGCAGTGTCAGGAAAATCCATTTGGGTAGCATGGAGCTCAATGTGTTTTCCTGCACTTGGTCCCCCAAACTTTGTTTTGGTTCAGGCTGTGGCGCCTGACTCGATCTGCAGCATGTTGGGCCAGTTCAAGAATTTTACAGGAATTTTGCACATTTTTAAGTTTCTGCAATTTGCACAAATTTCCGAGCAATTTCCACATATTATGGCTGAATGTTGCAAATTATGCAAATTACGGTTTTCATGTAATTTGCACAAATTTGCCTTCTCTTTACAAATTTGGCTGTAATTTATGCAAATTTCTCAGAAATTTGGGGAAATTGCAGAACCTCCCCCACCCTCAATGTACAAAGAAGTTAGTGGAATTCAGGGAGCCTGCAGCGCAGTTCACAGATGCAAAGCAAGTCATACATGCCACGGAACTCTGTCAACCCCAAAACAACAACTGGACTTCCCAGTAACAGATGCTCCTAGCTTGGGTTGGCCAAAGCCATCCATAACTGGCACCACCTCATTTGCCCTTTAGGGAGAATGAAGAGTTAGAGGTGCAGGTTGAGGGAGGGCTCATCTACACCAGGCAGGATATTCCACTATGAAAGCAGTATGAAAGCGGTATATAAAAGGCAGGAGCCACAGTACTGCTTTATAGTGGTATTGAAGTGCACTGACAACTGTTGGGGCCCATTGACACAGGGCCTTGCTAGACCTACCTGATAATTCGGTGGGGAGTAGGGGCGAGGCCATGCTGCAGCTAGTGCGGCCGTCGCCCCTAGCTAGACATAACACGCGATGGGGCAAGGGAAAGCCCCATTGCGTCGGCCATTTTTTTAAATTAAAGGGGCCCTGCGCGCAGGAGCACACCAACGAAAAGGTAAGTCTTTCTTTAAAAAAATAAAGGGTTCCCCACTCCCTCTGCCCCCGATTCCCCCTCACAATGTCAGATGCCCCCTGCTCACTCGCCCATCCGCCCCCCGCTCACCATGTCCGTCCCCTGCTCACTCGCACCAGGCTAAACCCTCGTCTAGCAACGGCCACATACCATATACCGCTTTCATAGTGGAATATCCTGCTTGGTGTAGATTTGTCATGTGCCCCAGCAGTTGTCAGTGCACTTCAGTACCGCTATATATCAGTAGTGAAGATAAAGCAGTAGTGTGGCTCCTGCCTTTTATATACCACTTTCATACCTCTTTCATAGTGGAATATCCTGCTTGGTGTAGATGAGCCTGGAGCCTTTCTATTCAAATCCATTTGGCCAAAATGCCTACTACCATACTTTAGAGTCATCCTTTTTTTGTATGTGGTGAAAGTATTCCTGAGTGTTTGAATTGTTATGGTTTCCCTAGTAATTACTTGCTTTGTAAAGAAGCCTAGTCTTCTCAATGGAACCAGAAAAATATCTCTTTCCATACTGTAAAGAATGAATTAAGACCCACTGAATTAATATTTTGTCCCTAGAAGTTATAGTAGTTTTTATTAAGCAAATCATATTTTATAGGAACCATCTGCAGTCAAAACCTTTGCATGTACACTTCAAATTATGTTCAATTGTGTACAATAGGACTTTCTTCCAATTAAATATGCTTAGGATGACAGCTGTGATAATTGAATTAGGGATGTGTGCAGAATTCACTCCATGAAGTCTTTTTAAGGATTAACCCAGTTTGCACCTTTTCAACCTGAACATAGACCCAAATGCAATTTGTGGCTGGAAATCTATCTATTTCTTCAGCTTGTGATGCATCTTGCAAAACAACAACAGCAACAACAAGACCTAACAATACAGCAGTTGACAACATGCTCCTATTTGAAAAATGCACAAAGAAAATGTTTACATTTCCACAATGGACACAAACATATTTTAGTCAATGAGTACATGGAAAATGTACACAAAAATGTGTGCATTTATGTATGCAAAGAAAAATGAGTATGAATTTCCATGCATTTTTTTTTTAAAAAATACAATCTTGTGTGGAAATGTGATGAATCAAGATTGACTTCTTTTTTAAACAACAACAACAACAGACAGTGTTTTTGAGACTGAGATTGAAAAGTCTTGTCTCCTTATTTTGCACTTCACACCACAAGAGAATCACTGGCCAGTGAGGCAAGAACCACCCACTGCTGGTGTACAGAAAATGAGGGAGGAAAGGAAAGCCATGGTCAGACACATCCAGTAGTTGAGAAAGGTGGCATAATAGCCATCTATTGTGCACATTCACCACATTGTGACATATTTGTCTTTTTCTAGAGATTCTGTGATATGAGATTTTGTATTTAGGTAGATAATGGATCAGCAGACAATATATCCAATCCTATCATGTAAGGGCTCATCTACACCAAGCAAGATATTCCACTATGAAAGCGGTATGAAGGTGGTATATAAAAGGCAGGAGTCACACTACTGCTTTATAGAGGTATTGAAGTGCACTGCAGGATTTACACTACTGCTTTATAGTGGTACTAAAGTGTACTGACAATTGTTGGGGGCCATGACACATCTACACCAAGCAGGATATAACACTATGAAAACAGTATATGGTATGTGTCAATGGGCCCCAACAGTTGTCAGTGCACTTCAGTACCACTATAAACCAGTAGTGTGGCTCCTGCCTTTTATATATTGCTTTCATACCACTTTCATAGTGGAATATCCTGCTTGGTATAGATGAGCCCATATGTTTACAGATTCCTGGTACTAATACAAAGAGTTGTTAAATAGAGAACCTTGAGATCAGGTGTGTCTTCTTATCTTTTAAAAAAAATCTTAAGCAGTTTCTACAGGATTCACATTTTATATAGAGCATTGAACCGAGACAAAAATACGAAGTTGTTGCAAGCAAACACATTTTAAAAGCTTTTAAAGTTTAGCTACTGGGGCATTGCCCTTTTTTCTTTTTACAAAGTTTAAAGCATCTTACCCAATGACATTTCTGAGCTGGTAGCAAAATGGAGCAGAGAAGTCAGTGACCCGGTTTACATGATCAAAACAAGCCACCTTTCCTGCTCTTTCCTAACTATTTCTGGTATGAATACACATTGTCCTTCATTCTTGATTGCCTAGAATGGCACTGAAGGTTCCCGCCTCACTGGCCACCATAGAGTATCATACAGTTTATAAGCCCTAGCTGAACTACATATGATGGCAGATATCCATGACTGGATCTTATGATCTTTGAAGCTGGTTTTAAAAAAGCCATGGCCGGCTCTCATTTTGGAGTAGTGGCACTAGAAAAAGGAGTGACTAAAACTTGCCTTCTGCCCTGTTTTCATGATCCAAATTGCTTTCTGAAGCTGCTGCTAACCCTATAATGGAAAAAAAAAACTGTCATGGCAGCTTCAGTGATAACTTGGATCAGTGATACTTTCTTTTTTATAACTTGCCTTGAACCTTAGATATGTTATAATTTTTGGCTTTAAAGATGTGTTTTTAATTACTGTCCAGAACTAGGGCATTAGAATCAATGATATAAGTGCAGAAGAACAAAACTGAACTGAAAAATCTGGCAACTACATGCTGAAATATATATATATATATATATATATATATATATATATATATATTAAACTGAACTTGTCTTTTAATGTGTATTTATATAGTTTTTATATTGGATTTTTTGTGTGGATGAAGGATGGTTTATCAATTTTTAGAAATAAATAAAATAAAATACATATAGGGGCAGGATCAAATATAGATCTAACATACAAAAGAGGATGCCAAATATCCTGTCTTAGAATTATGCATGGTGTGGAGAATGTGGATAAGGAGATATTTTTCTTCCTCTCTCATAATATTAGAACCCAGGGTCATCCCATGAAGCTGATTGATGGGAGGTTTAGGACAGATAATAGGAAGTACTTCAAACAGTGCATAGTTATACTATAGAAATCGTTACCACAGGTAATGGTGAGGGCTACCATTTTGGATGGCTTTAAAATGGAATTAGATACATTCATAAAGGATAAGGCTATCAATGGCTCCTACTGATGGGTTTTACTTTGACTATCTGAGACAGTAAGCCTCTGTACACTTCTTACTGGAAATACGAATGAGATGGTATTATTGCACCCATGTCCTACTTTTGGGTTTCCCACTGGCAGCTGCAGTGCCAGTGCCAGGGGGGCAGAGGGGGCAAGTGACCGCCCCAAACAAGGAGCTTGCCACCCCAGTCGCCACCCCACTTGCTGGCAGAGCTGACTTTACCAGGAGGGCTCACCCAGGCAAGGCAGCCTTGGCATGACAAGACACAGCAAGGGTCAACAGTGATGCTGGGTAATTCAGGCTGCCCCTGTGCTTGCTGTGGGCCAGTGCTTGCACTGTCACCTTTGTTGTCCATCTCCACCAGTTTCAGAGGACTGAGAAGGAGCCACGTGGGCTGTGCTTGCGGCTGCCTTCTCGAAGACAAAGCTCAGCTGTTTTAGAGGAGAGAGGCTAGAGCGCAGCACTCTGGGCAGCCTCTACCTCCCCTTCAGCCTCTTAGAGCTCTTTCCCCTCACTCAGCATCAGGGAGTCAGGCAAGCCCAGATGCTGGTTGATTTCTGCTGATAATCACCTACACTTTCCAACTACTGGTAATAATATTTTTTTATGTTCCATCACGTCTTGTTAGGGCAATTAACACTTTCCACTTGCCAGCTGTATACAGATTTTTAAAAATGTTGTAACATTTTAAATGTAAGACTCGAGGCTGAAATTAGGAGTGGGGAAGAATTTGTGGGAAGGGGATGTTTAAAGCTTTCCAGCCATTGCTGCTCTCACCCCCTTGCCCCAAACCCTGCTTTTTGCCCCCACTGGGGAAAATACACAGGACTAGTTTTCTTCTTGCCCCCTCCCCCGTGTGTATTTGGTGTGTTGGTTGGGGGTAGCTGCTAGGAGAATAACTTTAAAAGCAACCTTGCCCAACCTGGCACTGTCTAGATGGTTTGGACTACAACTCCTAGTTTCCTGACTATTGGCCATGCTGGCTGGGGCTGATGGAAGTTTAAGTTCAAAACATCTGGAGGGCACCAGATTGGGGAAGGCTGGTTTAGAGGAAGAATAGCTGGCAGTGATAGGGTTAAACACCCTTTATTCTCTTCCTAATTGCAACCTTCCACTTATTTTCATTAAAAACTTTTTAAAAAGGCCAAGTTTGGGGAAAAGGTTTACTCTTTTACATTTTATATTGCAATTTATAATCCATTTTGTAGTTTTAATTGTTGTGAACCAACGAAAGAGCTTCATTGTAAGAGTTGGTTTGTGTCATTTTTAGAATTCATCACACAATCCTATGCATTTTTACTCAGAAGTAAGTCCCAACTTCCTGCCAATGGGTATTAGGAGCCCTTCTGGGCAAGGAATGGGTGTTTTCCTTCTCCTCTTTGCTTTCAACGTTGCAAGGGGGTTGCTGGGTTGAGCTGTTTGTAAATTTGGGCCTAGAATCCATTTTATTTTGCTGTATAATGCATCTTAGAGCCTTGCTAGACGAGGCCTTAGCGCGCTGTGAGACCCAGTTTCCCTGCTGTGCGTCCAGATGACGCACAGGGGAATCCGGGGTCAGGCCGCGCTGAAGCCTCCCTTAACGCGCCATAAGCGAAGTCTCTTATGGCACGCCTTTTCTGCAGCCTGAGGCCGGGACTGCGGAATGTCTAGCAAGGTCCGTGGCTTTTTGCAGCTACTCGCGAGTAGCCGGGAAAAGCCACGGACTGGGCACAGCGCTCATACGAGTGCTGTGCCCATCGGGCCGGGGGGGGATCCGGGGGGGGGAAGGCCAGACCCGGCAGGAGAGGGGGGGGAGAAGGTCGGGCACTGGGATGGCATCAGGGAGAGGGAGGACAGGCGGCACGGGCATCGGGGAGTGGGAGGACGGGCAGCACGGGCATCGGGAAGAGGGAGGACGGGCGGCACGGGCATCGGGGAGAGGGAGGACGGGCGGCACGGGCATCGGGGAGAGGGAGGACAGGCGGGGAAAGAGTGGGCAGGGAGGCATCGGGGATGGCAGGGGGGATCAGGAGCGGGGGGCCCCCTTAATTTTTTAAAAAGGCACTTACCTTGTCCGGAGGCTTCGGGGCGCACATGGCCCCTTTAAATTAAAAACAAAAATGGCCGACGCTACAGGGCTTCTGGAGTCCCTGCGCGTCGTGCGTGTAGGAGCCGAGGCGGCGCGCGCTAAAGTTAGCACGCCGTCACCCTGCCTCCCTGCCGGCTTATCCGGCATGGTCTAGCAAGGCCCTTAGTCATATTGTGAACATGTGGTTTTCCTCCTGTTTTATGGGGCACACTTTTTTCTTCTTCTTAAACCTGTGATTATGTAACTCAAACTCACTCACTTACAGCCAGTGACTCTTATTTTCCTGATGCCTCTGTTTGCCTATGTGTGGAATGGTTTTCCTAAATCTTGGAGAAGTGGGCTCAGCTATAAGTGCTTTTCTTTGTGTTGTGACATACCCATAAATTGGAGTGGTTTTTTTAATGACACTTAAACAAGAAGAAGCTTACTCTTTGTTGGTTCTGGGAACTTATGCTTCAATTATATAACCCAAATTCACTATCTCTTACAGTCATTGACTCTTATTTGACTGCTGCCTCAGTTTGCCTGTATGTGAAATGGGTTTCTTCCTTTTCCACCTCCCTTTGCTTTCAATAGGTGGGCTCTGGCACAAACTGCTTTCTCTGTTATTCTGGAGAGGTTTCTGGGTGTGTGTGTGTCCCCTTGGCTCTGCCTCCAGTGAAACCACTTTCTGCCCCACAAATCTATCTTCTTTAGATCAACATACTTCTCCATTCACTGTCAGTGAGTGACAATCTAATCAGCTGGAGATGGCTATAATTTAGATACACAACAACAGGTGTACAGGGTTTCCTAGGTGTACAGGACCCAAGTGTCTCAGTTTGCTCTTACTCTCCTTACATAGAGGGGGGATCTACACTACTGCTTTTAAAGCGCTTTAAAGCGCTTTGAAAACGTTTTGAAACCTGTATATGCAGTGTGTCCTGGGCCCCAACAGTTGTCAAAACTGTTATAAAGCGCTTTAAAGCAGTAGTGTAGATCCCTCCTAAGAGTCTACCTTCCTGGCTCTGCCTGCATTGTTGAAAAGCAACTGTTTTCTAAAGAAAGTGTTCTGTCTGTCTAATCTGTATGTCAAGGAAATGCTTGTGTAACGACTCTACCTTGTTTGAAAGCTTTTTTCCTTAGAGTAATCTGAATTTGGCTAATACATTCTATATTTTAAAAAAAACCTAAATTAACTAATATATGATTTTTTTCAGAATATAATGGCAGTTTTAGTGTGAGATATACCATTATTTTTCTTTCGGAGATCTCAATATGTGGGACACAGCCCGCCCACCTAGAATTATTTATTTTTTTATTGCATTTTTATACCGCCCAATAGCCGAAGCTCCCTGGGCGGTTCACACAAAATAAAACCATTCAAAGTATAAAACAAACAGTATAAAAACATGATATAAAATACACATTAAAAACTGAGTAAAAACATACCATACATGATTAAAACATCTTTAAAACATCCTGAAAACATCTTGAAAACATTCTAAAATTTCACTGGATAGGTCTGCCGGAATAATCAGTCTTTATTGCTATTTTAAATTCTAAAACACTGTCAAGTTGACGAATCTCCTCCGGCAGGCCATTCCACAGTGTGGGAGCAGCAGAAGAAAAGGTCCTCTGGGTAACAGTTGTTAATCTAGTTTTTGCTAGCTGAAGTAGATTCTTCCCAGAGGACCTGATTGGGGGTGGTGGATTGTACGGGAGAAGGCGATCCCACAGGAAGCCTGGACCCAAACCATGTAGAGCTTTAAAGGTAATAGCCAACACTTTGTACTTCTCCCGGAAGTATATTGCCCCTTCTGTGCCCCCACCCTGAATTTTTTTTCTGGTGCCGCCACTGGGCAGCTTGTTGACCACTATGTAAACAGATGGAGTATATGACCTTGTTCCAATCCAGCCTGCCTCTACTTATGTTCTTAACTAGTGTTGCAACAGAAGGGTGGTGCAGGAACTCACCTCCAGGGCAAAGCTGGGAAGCTGGGTTACATAGCGCAGATAATGTCAGCAGTAGCTGCTGCTTACATGTGACAGCTTAAATATATGCTACAGTGAGAGGCTGCTGCTGCCCTCTCCATGGGATCTGATATACTTTGGCCTTTTTCTTTTCTGTACCGACAGCTGCTGAAGACACTTTTAACCCTTTAAACAAGGAGCATCCAAGCTGCAATGCAAGTAGCCCTCCTTCACTGAGAGTCACATAGGAACTGGAGATGACTTGAACGTCGTGGCATTATGGGCTATGTGGGTTAAAATTTCCCCAGAGATATTAGATCCTGCTTCAAATACATAGGACTCTTATGCTTAATATGGAAAGATACTCTAAGACTTTAAAAGCAAGAGACTTTTCACTGGTTTAATAAAAATGGAAGAACATATAGCTGCTAGTTTAAAAGGAGATGGATCTGATGGCACTGTCCTGGCCAATTTATTTATTTATTTATCTTTTATCTTTTTGTCAGTATTTTTTGCTGCCTTTTTGTCATAGGGGGTTTTTTTTTTGCCAAATCCCTCCCAAGGCAGCTTTCATGTAAAGTCAAAACAGAAAATACAGATAAAATCAAATCATGAAGATTATAAAACTGAAACAGAGGCCAAAAACATTCTATGGCCCAGGACCACTAGGCTAGTAAAACAATCCAAAACCATTTAAACCCGACGGCAGCAGTGTGAGCAATACCTTGTCCAGGAGGCCTACCTGGCAGTCTCGAAATGGTAGCTTTATAAAATGTATTGTACTCAAATGGATGAGACTTTTCTTTCATTACCCCCCTGAAATATACTAAAGAATTTGTCATTTCCCGCAGGTTGGTCCTCAATGAGCTAATACATTAATATTGATTTTATGCTTCTGAAAAGTTTAAGTTCTAAATTTCATTAGGCAACAGCAACCTTGCATTGAATTTTTTTAATAACCCCCCCCCATTTCCCTCTTTTGTTAAAGTTCACCTGTGTTGATCTCCTCTCCCCTTTAAATAATTATTTTGGGGCTCAATTCAGTGGTGCTTTAGTTAAAACAGGGTGGGTGGGTCAGAGAGAAACCATTTCTCTTTGAATTTTTTTTTAAAAGCAGCCCCAACCCCTAGTCTCAGAGCAATGTAATATTTTTAAAGGACATTTCAGCATTGGAACAGAAACTCATGCTGCTTCTTTTTAGATTAAATACCCCCTTAAAAAAAGAAATATCAATGCCAGGGTTAGAATAATTGCAGGAAAAGGCTTCATAAATATACTTCAGGCAGAAGTGCTTCATGAGCACTGCATAGTAGGTATAATCATTCTTAAGAGCCTATTTAAAAATTATTCTCTATAATGATAGTTCTATTCATTTTCCTCCTTATCTGGATCAGAGCAATATCTTCCTCATAAGTCTATTCTCTCCATGGTGATATTTTATTACCAGTATTTTTCAATTGCTTTTTACTTTCTCTTGGCTCATTCTCAATTTTGAAACAGGCTATTCTAGAATTCTGGCTTGCATAGCGTATTGTAATACATGAATCTTCTATCACTGACCCTGAAGTGCATTCATGTAGTACAGATATATGGTCTGAAAATATGTTAACCTTTGGGTGGCTGGGCGGTTGCTTTGTACTGCACCCCCCAATGAGGAAACAAAGGACAAAATAGAAAAGCACAAGCAGTCAGATGGTTAATGACACTGTCCAAGACACTTTTTCATGTTGCTCTAATTTTGAGCAAAAGTACATTGGCTTCCTGTGAAGCAGGGGATTGATTTTTAAACCTAGTATTTGCAGACCAAGCACTATATGGCTCAGGTCCAGGTTTTTTAGAAAGCCTTATTCTTTTCACCAACACAAAAAGAGTCCCACACAATCTCTTTGTTCTTCTGAAAATCATCAACTCCCATGACCTCCTATGGTAGCCTCCTATGGTTTGTGGACTGCTGTCTCTTTTATGTTAACATCTCGCTCTCTGTCTCTCATTTTAATGGGCCAATTTGTCATTTAATTTTAGATCATATACTTTTATTAGGTTATTTTAGACACATTTAAGGATAGAATTATAGGTTTACCATCTCATTTAGCCTAAGTTCACATTTTTGTCTCTCATATAAATCCGTAGCAGGCCTGGCCTTAACAATTGCTCAGGGTACTAACTGGTCAGTCTGGAATGATTTAACATGTTGATGTAGCTCTTTTGCGAAGAGCTTTTCTTTAAGCACATTGGCTCACTGATGACACTGATTTGGTAAATAACATGTTATCTCATATTGATGGTAAATAATTGGCTCTAGCTTTTAAAATTATAATTTAACTGGGCTTTCATATTTTGTGACCTTCAGATAATGCTGATGTGTTTGAGGCAGTCATAATCTCTGATCCAGGGGGAGTACATCTTTTTTTCCTATGGGAATGAATTTTTAAAAAACAATAACCTGAAGAAGAAAGCTTCTGTGGATCTGAGCATGTGCAAAGTGCCTTCTCTCTGAGACAGATCTGGAAAAAGAAACAGAGAAAGAGATTTATTTATTTATTTATTTATTTATTTATTTTATTACATTTATATACCGCCCCACAGCCGAAGCTCAGTACATACACAGTACATGCACAGGGTAGATACAGGTAGATGGAGAACTTGTCTGAAAAGCATAGACTGGCAAGCAAACTGAAAACCATATAAAATATTAATTAAAAGCATGGGATATAATCTTTAAAGGGCTGTACTAAATCAGAATGCATGTGAGAAATCCAGTGATGCAGCTGGGTAATTTAGACCCCAGACAATAGTACGATTAAAATCTTCCATGTGTTCTTAGCTGCCACTATGAGGAATCATCAATAGTAGTGATAGCCAAAGTAGGGAAGTTGTAGTCATTTTTCACTTGGGCAGCACATGGCAAGGCTGATGGCATCATCACATCTGTCAAGTACCAGAGGCCTATATCCATGTACAGGTGCAGTCCTCTATCTTGAAAATGGTTGGACTTCCTGAAAATATGTGAATTCTGACTAGTTGGACAGCATGGTTTTCACTTACCAAAGCTACAAATATTTGAATCCAATTCAGTTTGAAGCAAAATTTGATTGCAAGTAGAGGCAGTAGTATGGTAAAGAGGAAAGTCCCCACAGCTTTCTTCCATATTATTTATTGCACAAAGATTTGGAGGATAAAAGCCTCCTTCCCAAATCAATTTCCAGATTTAGGCAATGGGTATACACCACCTTGAAATGACTTGATGGCTTTTTAGCAGATAAGGTGGTATATAAATGTAAATATTTATTTATTTATTGCATTTCTATACCGCCCAACCATCGTAATTCCAAGCCCTCCTGCCAAAGTGCGAGACAATAAGGAGGTCCGCCAAGTAATCTCCAAAGCTTTATTCAGTAAATAAACATCTCTTTGCACCTCAAGAGAGTTTAAACCCTAAGAACTTTGCTCTAGGCTACCACTTGGCTAAACTAAGCAAGACAATTGTTCTTTCAACAAAAAGGGAAAGTCTCTTTCACTTCAAGGATGTTTACTTTGAAGAAGCCTTTGGCAAGATGCTAGCCTAGCTGATCACCTCTTGCCTACTTTTAGCTCTGCAGTTTGATCCTACAGTGGATTCTAGAAGTGGCCAGCTCTGAAGTTCCCTCCCCCTCTGAGGATTCCTGAGTTCCCACAGACTGAGTTGTTAATGTTTACACTGATAAGGTCCGGTGAAGATTCACCCCTAGTGGGTGAAGAGCCTGGGAGAATCACCTCCCCCACTTCCTGTGTGAGCTGGGATGTTTCTAGTCTGGTTTCTTCAGCTTCAGAATCCAATTATGATTGATGGCCTGAAACTTCTGCCCCCATACCAAGGGGAACAGAACTGATCATTAGGGATGTGCTCCGCTTCTAATCGGACCAGCGAATTAGAAGTGGAGCGGGGTGCTTCGCCTCCCCTTAAAGCGGAGGCGAAGAGGATTGAGGGGCCGGCGGAGCTCTGCGAAGAGGATCGAGGTGAAGGAGGATCCTTCGCCTTGATCTGGAGCTCTGTGTTAGGCCCTCTGAAGAGTTGTTGGGGATGGACTCAGAGGAGGAGGAAACAGAACCTTTACAGGCAGAGGCTAGTGTCACGGCTGCTGAACTGGTGCCAGCTGGGAGTGGGGCCAACTCAGAGAATGAAGTGGAAGCAGAGCCAAGTACCAGCGTGCCAGTGATTAAACCAGCAGGGAGCTTGGCCAATTCAGAAGACACAGAGGGAGAAACAACAAACTTACCTGCACAATTGTTTAGACAGCATAGGGCGGAAAAGGAAGCCTGGCGCAGGTCTCTGCGTATTTATACTAGACGCCAACTCAATAGGGAACACCTGTAGCTGCCAGGGAGGAGTATTTAGAGAGCTGGGAAGCAACAGGAACTTTGCCAGAGATTAACTGAGCATCCTGGCGAAAGCTCTTGATTCCTGCTTCGGATCGTGGTGACCTTGTATCCTGGTTGAACTTTGGACTGGCTTGAAATTCGTGACCTGCTCCTATCCCTGGACCTCTGGACTGTTTCTTGGACTCTCTCTACCTCTTGTAAGCCCTTGACTTTTGGAACGGAACTGGACTCTGCCTTATGTTTAAAACGTCTTGTACTCTGACATTAAAGAGTTAACTGTGTTATTTCATAGCACAGATAAAGACAAACTTCACCGTTTGTTTGCTGAGTTTCTGGCCGAATTCTTGGGGTTTGTCTGGGCATGCTGCCCACGTCTGTATCTCCGTCTAATTAGCTGGTCTACTGGCAGCTTTCCCGGACACTCTGCAAGAAAGGTAAGTGGGGTTTACCGGGTCCTGCCGCTGTCGCTGTCGCCCATGCGGCGACAGCGGCAGGGCCCGGTAAACCCCCCTCCCTCCTCTCCCTTACCTGCGTCCGTCCGCTGTTCCTCGGCTTCTTCAATTGAGCCCATGGCTCAACCAGGAAGTCTAGGCCGCACTTGCGGCCCAGACTTCCTGGTTGAGCCACGGGCTCAATTGAAGAAGCCGAGGGACCGTGGACGGACACAGGTAAGGCCCCCCTCCCCCTTGGTCCTTTACCGGGCTCTGCCGCCGTCGCCGCACGGGCGGCAGGGGGACCCGGTAAACCCCCCCTCTGTCCTCTCCCTTACCTGCCTCCGTCCGCGGTCCCTCGGCTTCTTCAATTGAGCTCGCGGCTCAACCAGGAAGTCTAGGCTAGACTTCCTGGTTGAGCCATGGGCTCAATTGAAGAAGCCGAGGGACCGCGGACGGATGCAGGTAAGGCTCCCCTCCCCCTTGGTCCCTTACCGGGCTCTGCAGGTAAGGGAGAGGAGGGAGGGGGGCCTTACCTGGCGCCACTCCCCTCCACTGCGGAGCTCCGATTTGGAGCCGGAGCTCTGCGGTGAAGAGGAGCGGACTATGGGTGGAGTGGAGCAGAGCGGGTCGATCCGAAATTTTCGGATCAGCCTGCGGGGCGGATCGGGGGGTCCGTGCACACCCCTACTGATCATGACACCAGTAGCCAAAGCTCCTTGGGCGGTTCACAAAATAAATTAAATAATAGAGCTATTATATAATAGGACTTCATTAATGTACTTGTTATATCCAACTCAGTCCCTTTAGAACAAGGATGGGCAACTTTGGGGGGATCTGGGGGCCACTTTTCATCCCTGCAGGCCACACTCCTGCTATTGTTGCACCAAAAACCCCTGAATTTTGGTGACAAACCATTATGGAGATTTAAAAAGGACAAATATAACTTGTTTCCAAGTTAAATATTCCCTTTTACACCTACGGATCATCCGCTGCTGAAAGTTGGTGCCAAATTTCCAACTATTTTTTCTGCCAGCATGCCACCAGGCCACCAGGTTTCGGCAGGAGTGGGAGCAGTGGGAGCAGCCCCTGAGCTCAGTTGTTGCACGTTAACCAAGCCTGCTTTAGAGCATCCCTGATTCATCCATTCTCCTCCGAAGTGCTACATTTTCTTCACAACTATTTATTTATTTAAAAAAATTCTTGGCTGCTTTTCAGAGCAGAAGCGTTCCCAGGGTGGCTTACAACAATACATAAAAACAGTTTAAAATAGTAAAAGAAATAAATACACAGTAAAATAGCAATTAAAACAATAAAAGATTAAGGGCTAGCATGAGAGTTCTTCTGAACTATCCTTGGAAACAAAATCAGTTATCATAGAATTTGGTCTGAACCCCACTGACTGGGAAAACTGCTTTGTTTTCCCTGCTGATCGTCCAAAACCAGCTAGTAAAAGAAAAGCCACTGGATGGAGGAGAGAAAATAATAATGATAACCTGACCACAAATCAGCTTTACAGCTCTTGAAACGTCCCAATGAAATGTAGATTTTTTGGAAGCCCTTGACTATGACTACATCCAATAATGTTTAAAATTGAAAAATTGAAAAACAAGTTCATTATTAGCTCCCTGGACAGTTTAATATTTGGTGTTCACATATTATGTACTATGAGTCCCAAAATGCTCTGAGGAAATGCTCACATGCAAAATGCTAATAAGTTTGGATTTGAGTTGGCTTGACTTTGAAAACACGGTGAACCTTTAATGTGTTTTACTTATTTTTCCTAAGGTAACACAGTTTACTTCTGATTTGACATAAAGGGAGTTTGGAGAATTCACCCATCCCTATTAAACAAAGCATCTTCAATATTATGATACCATAAAATTGCATATTATTTTTTTCTCCTTAAACATTTAGTTGATGTTTTATATTTCATTTTAGGAGTTCTAAATTTAACAGGTTTTTAATGTATACTTGTTTATATGGCTTTGGAATTAGTCTTTGTTTATTTTCTTTAAAGCAAAAAAAAAAAAAATCTTGCTTATTTATTTATTTATTTATTGCATTTTTATACTGCCCAATAGCTGAAGCTCCCTAGGCAGTTCCAGACAAAGATTTCCAGACAATTCTGTTCACAGAGTAGTTCAGAAGTGTTTATACAAGATGAAATTGCCCTAGATAATTCTTCAGACCAAGTGCCAAAGAATGCCCAGTTTCTGATGATGGCCTCAGAGAAACAAATTTTCTGAGTGACTTTTAGAAGGAAACTTCTTTCCTGTTCTGTCTTTCAGAAGTCAACCAGTGAAATCTATTTTATTTGCATGATGAGTTAAGGCAGGTCACTCACTGTCACATGTACAATGTGCTCTGGTGCTTAAGGCACTTGAATTAACCCCTTAATTTCAAACATTTTAATTTAAGGCTTATCCAGCTGTTGTCTTCTTCATAAAACTGAAGCGGTTAGATGAGCCTTTAAACAAAATTATCATTCTTTTTATACTTCATGTCCTGTACAATCCATATCCATTAAAAGCCAAAATCACACTTTTCTCCTGTTCTCCTGTCATCATCAGTTTGGTTCATGAAGACCTGGTAGATATAATGGTAGATGTGAAGAAGTATATGAAGTATTTTCACCTAACTCATTAGTTGTTATCTATCTTTATATATATTTTTAGAGCTATTATATACTTTACACAATTTATAATAGCACAACTGTGGGTCTCCAAGCAAGCTTTTACTCAATTTCCTTCTGTTATATGACATTAAATGAAATAAAGCTATGAAATAGACAGTGGCAGAGGGATAAATAAATATTACAGCCTCCTATTACAAATCAAAACTGTTATGATTCCTTTTATACTGAAGTGGGTGTATTAGGGAAAAAGCCATTCCCACTGAGCTCACAGCCATTTGTAGTGGTAAGTAACCATTAACATGAATAGATTATTCATTATTTTAATTCTAGTGCTATTAAACACCTACTTCTTTGGGAAAATCACAGTTGCACTGGATGGCTTTGCAATGAAGATCAGGACATCCATTTGTCTGCAGGTAAGCAAGAAAGCTTCTAAACATTAGATTGCTTCCATAAATTTCAAAGGTATGGGTAAAGTATACTTTAAATAATATTCACCTTGAGGGAAAATAATCTGTTTTTCAAGCATCCAGAATCAAATGCTACAGGTGGCAATGTTGACCTAATGTTGTGAATAATACACTTGCTTTGTAACTTTGTGTCATAGTTTTTGTCGTCTTTCTCAAATGTTTTTGAAAGGATGTAGTATGGCAGACAAAGAGCAGCATCCAATGTGACACTACCATTAACATAAATAACATTGGGCTAGTAAATGACAGGTTTTCAGAGAAAGCCCATAGTGCCAGCAAGTGTTAAAGGCATTATGTTAGAGGACGTTTATGCTAGTGCATTGTAATTTTCATTGGTGGTAGTGTTGTATTAGATACTACCTCGAAAGTTTAGGGTTTCCAGTCTTTTTTCCTTTATTTTCCCATCCAACCATTCCCCCACCACTGTATTTTCCACATCAGATTCTTTTCTCCCTGTCATGATTCTCAGTTCAATTAGGCCTCAGGCTATGGTTGCCAAGTTTTTGGCAGTGCTGCTCCTGTGCCTTTAGCAGCAATGTCATTAGCAGATAAAATTCTTATCTCCATGTCATGAAGCTTTAATTCTATTGTTGAGCTGAAATTTTCTTTGCCAATTTTGGCACCCTATTTGTTTGTATGGCTATTTTAGTGATTTTCAAGATGGAGAAAAAAATCAGTGGGGAATTCACTTCTACCAGTTGTCACTAGCTAGCAGGTACCTTTTTTCTTTTTCTTTTACCCAAAATTATTGTAGACTAATTGTATATCATGGGCATACTGTTGCTGAGATGGAAGTGAACTTCTAGAATCAAAATAATGGTAGCTGCTAGGAAGGGCACTGCATTGTGAGTGAGCCCCAATCCCCCAAATGTTGTGCTCCACTCCTGAAAATTAGTACCATCATTGACTGATTTCTGCAGACAAAGCTGTAGTTAGAGGCACCACAACACGGTAGATTATTTTTTCTGGACAGCTGGCAACATGACTGCAGCTGTTGAACAAAACCTGGCAAGGCTGGGAATTGGGCTAGGAGCTGAAAAAGAGAGTACTAAGAAAGCCTTCATATACATCTGAAACAATTGATAATAGATACAACATTCTATGCAATTCATATACTATAAATATATAGACTTTAAATACTAATATTATTAATCATATATATATATATTGTGAACCGCCCAGGGAGCTTTGGCTATTGGGTGGTATAAAAATGCAATTGTATAATAAATAGTAGTATTAAATAAATACATAGTCATTAAAAAAAATCACTCATATGTCCTTTCCAAAATATTTCAGAAAAGAAAATCAGGACTTCTAATCTATGTAGATTTAATTTTACAAAGCAAGTCATAGTATTTTAACATCTTCACTTCTTGTTCCTTGCAATATTTGTTTAATGAGATAAAGAGTGATTGCTTTTGCATATGAATAAGTGTATATTACACCAGTTGTACCATGGATTGGGAAAGAGAGTAGAGTTATCAGAATATTTTTAGTGGAGTGTGCTCTAAGAGCAACTGATGTAATAGATTGTATATGACTGCAACAGATTTCTTCTCTTGTCTGAATAGCTTTGTGACAAATTGTGGTGTGTAGGTCGATAAATAAGGAGACGAGACAACAACAGTTGGATTTAAACAGGGCCACGTTTATTAAATGATCTGCAAAGGGGGGTGAAACCTACCGGGCATCCAGTAGCCAGGCCCCTGAAGTTGGGTGAGCCATTCATGGCCCTAGGGGAGGCGCTGTCACACCCTATTTCCAGCCACCCGGCTCAGAGTGGGTGAGTAGGGTCGGTCCCAAAGGTAAGCCTTATCTCCCAGGAAGGCCATGGAGCTCAAAGCTGGGAGCCTCAGATCTTACCAGTCACTGTGAACAGTGCCATGTGAATGCTCACCGTTCCCACTCCCACTCTGGATGCTCGTACTTAGCACCACAGGGTGCATCAAGCAGCTCGCTTAGATACTGCCCCCCTCTTGTCTGAATAGCTTTGTGACTACATTCTTCTAGTTATTATTTACACAGGATGCTAGGGGCATGAACAATAGGAAGTTGACTCTTTATTCTGTACAGAAAGCTATGTACACATGTATACATTAGCTGGTTCTTGTCTGCATATTCAATGTCTGCATATTCTTGTCTGCTTCATCATCAAGTAGTTACTTAATGTTAGGACAGGTCATGAAGGCAGCCATGAGCACAACCTTCTTTCCAGTTCTTATTAACTGAGCCCATTCCAAGTAAAGCCACAAGAAGTGTGCCCATCTTTAGTTTGAGTAGAGCAGGGAAGACATAAGGAGACCTTGGATCTATAGTTTCCAGGGTACCTTGTTGATGCCATCAAATTAAGCTGGAAATTGGGCTTCTTGATCATAAATTGAAAGACTGCAGCAGAAATGTTACACAGTATTTCTTACATTATTCAATGGACAAAAGGGCCTGTTATGGAAGAGTCATTATAGTGTTTGCTTTATCTTTTAGTAGGACATATGGGTTCTGTAAAGATCATTGTTGATATAAATGCCTGTTGGTTACTCTTTGTGGAATGCTGATAAATAAAAAATATGTAAGTACCTCACTGAGCTGCTGTGAAGCTTACGTTAATAGACAAATCTAGTAGTATTTTTGAATGCTAATTAAACCTTTCAATTAAGTTAAATGTCATAATTAATGCCGCAAGCACTTTTTCATTTCCATTAGTGGCTGCATTTCATATTTGTTGATATGTTTGTCATTATGAAAATGTTATAATTACATCCCATTAAGGATATATCAATGCAAGGTATAAAAACCAATGCAGAGGAATACATTCCATTATCCATTATAATCCTAGTTCTCAATTAATCAGCCTGGGCAAAGAACTAAATTAAATGCTTTGCTGAAATATGCTGATTTGAGCAGGGCTTAAACCTGCAGACATCTCAATGGGGCCATTTCAAAGGAAATCCCAACATGCCATGAATTGGGGAGTAGAGATAAACCTATATGAATCTTCTTCCACACTTGAAAAATGGATTTGGAACTTCCAAAACTCCAAGTGAGTGCAGGAAGGACTTCTCCCCTGAGTCAAAGCCAGACACACACAACATCCCTGCAAGGCGGGCAGGGGAGGAGAGAGGGAAGGCAGGCAGGCAGGCAGCAGACATTTCTGGGGGCATAAGGAAGTGAGCCAAGGATAAGCCAGTAATACATATAAAATGGAATAAATAAATAAATAAATAAACGAAGGAGGGGTGGAATTAAAAGCAGCAGTGTTGCTGAATAAACAACAAGAAGAACTTTTTTAAAAAGGCTATATCTGTCTTTTACCAGCAATAGGGGGACGTGCCCAGGGGAGGGGGAAGCAGCAGCTGCCAATTTGACTGGTCAACCAGTCTTTTAAGAAACAAGGCTGTCAGTTCAACTCATGAAAGCCATTGCTGCACCACGAGAGCTCTGAAAAGTGGAACTGTCACTTCAACTCATGATAGGCGTCGCTCCACCACTAAGAGAAGTAGACCGCTCACTTCAACTCATGATAGGCATTGCTTCACCGGGTTACTCTCTTTGGAAGGCTCTGATGGCCTTCCAAGTACAGGAGAGAGTGGGGGCACGTCCACAATGAGGCCCTAGGGATGCTCATCCCCTTGCACCACATCTTTTCAGTTGTTCCCCAAAGTTAGGGTGGGTAGCAGTGCTGTGTTTCTATCTCTTATTATTGGCTTAGTATATGATTTCACAGGTTGTGTTTGTGCATTTGGTGGGGCTACTGTTTTAAAAAAACACTGGGAAAAGTCTGTTCAGACTAAGAAAGAGACGTTCCCAGAATCCCAAGTTACCCGTTTTGCCTATCCCCTCCTCCAACTTTGGGATGATGTGATCATGACCGGGAGTTGACTCTGCCCCTCAGCAATCGAAAAGGTAGAATGGTATAAAGAAGTATGGGATATAGCTATTAATGATAAATTAACAAGTAATATTAAATGGAGAAGAGGTATAGCTAAATCAAATGATTTTGAAGGAATTTGGAAACAGTTCCTAATATTTGTGTTTTCAAAAGGAAGTGGGAAACCACCAGCAGAAGAAAGTATGAGATTCTGGAATCAGGAATGAGATCCCGAGGTGGGGGGTGCACTTGTAGGTTATTTTGATTATGTTATTAAGATAAGATTTTGTATTCAAATTGAACATTATGTAGTATGTTGTTGTTGTTGTTGTTTTTATGTGAATGTAAATGTGTATGTTTAAAATTTTCTAAAAATAAAAAATAAAATAAAAAAAGCAATCGAAAAGGTAATCTTTTTCCCGCCTTTACCCTACTTTTTAAAAAATTCTAGTGCATGACCCGCACCACGCAGAGAGGTGAGAGTAGTCTCAAAATGACCCCCATCCACGACTGTCTAAGCACAAGAATTTTCAGAACGATAGCTTAAAAAACAACCCAGTTATCCCCGATTCTTTTCCGCAATGCAATCCTATGGGCGAAAACCGCCGTTTGACCTGCGCTGTCCCTGTTTGTAATGTTCGTTTACCCGATTTTTTAAAAAATATAGCACGCGACCCGCACAACGCAGAGAGGTGAGAGTAGTCTCAAAATGACCCCCATCCACGACTGTCTAAGCACAAGAATTTTCAGAACGATAGCTTCAAAAACAACCCAGTTATCTATGGGCGAAATGTTTCAAGATGGCGATCGGAGCGCTCTGTGGAAAGAGAAGCGCTCCGAAAATGGGCGCTTCTCTTCGCCTTGCTTCTTGGGGTCCGCGGTCCGCTTCTACTCCGCCTCTGGGCAAGGCGGAGCAGGCCAATTCGCTCCTGCTTCTGCGCTTCTAATAGGAGCGGAGCACATGCCTATACACAATTATATCTTTCATCTCCGGATCTTTCTCCTGATGTTCACGATCGTATCTCGGCATGTCTTTCAGATATCTCAGCTTGGTTGCTTCATCGTCGTTTGAAACTTAATATGGCAAAGACTGAATTGCTTGTTTTTCCTCCTAAACCTTCTCCTCATCTCTCATTCTCTCTTACTGTCAATGATGTTACACTTACTCCAGTCAAGGAAGCTCGTAGTCTTGGCTTTATATTTGATTCCTCGCTCTCCTTTATTCCTCATATTGAGACAGTAGCTAAATCCTGTCATTTTTTCCTGTATAATATTGCCAGGATTCGATCATTTTTGTCTGTCTCTTCTGCCAAGACGCTTGTTCATGCATTGGTTATTTCTCGGTTGGACTACTGCAACCTTCTTCTCACTGGCCTTCCTTCTTCTCACATCAGTCCATTGGTTTCTGTTCACCACTCTGCTGTTAAGATCATCTTCTTGGCTCGCCGCTCTGACCATGTTACTCCACTGCTGAAATCTCTTCATTGGCTTCCAATTCACTTCAGAATCCAATATAAACTTCTCCTGCTGACCTACAAAGCTTTTCACTGTCTAGCTCCTTCCTATCTCTCCTCTCTCATCTCACACTATTGCCCCGCTCGTGCTCTTCGCTCCTCTGATGCCATGTTTTTCGCCTGCCCAAGGGTCTCTACTTCCCTTGCTCGGCTTTGTCCATTTTCTTCTGCTGCCCCTTATGCCTGGAACGCTCTTCCAGAACATTTGAGAACTACAAGTTCAACCGCAGCTTTTAAAGGTCAGCTAAAAAGTTTTCTTTTTCCTAAAGCTTTTAAAACTTGATTTTGTTCTGACTTTATACTGTTAGTTTTACCCTACCCTGTGCCTGTTTACCCTACCCTGTGCCTGTTTGCATTCTCTTCCCCTCCTTATTGTTTTATTATGATTTTATTAGAATGTAAGCCTATGCGGCAGGGTCTTGCTATTTACTGTTTTACTCTGTACAGCACCATGTACATTGATGGTGCTATATAAATAAATAAATAATAATAATAATAATAATAATAATAATAATAATTGTCTTCCTCTTTATCCATTTTACCTGTTTTGCTCTCTATTAACAGGACACTTGTACTGTTTGACTTTCCAAGTCACGACTAGCTGACAGCTGTATATCAGGTAGTAAAGCTCCCTTCACAGCCTGGAAGACATTATTTCATGCACATCCATCAACCTGAAATACCTTAAGGGACAATCTATGTCTTAATGAAACTTTGACAACAGATGAAATACCTTGGAAAATATGTTATTGTGTGTAATTCAGAACATAGAAAATTGATTTCCTTCTTGAGTTATCAGAAAGTTAAATATACTAGGCAGGATCCAGACATAGTAATGCTTAGAGTAGTCCCATTTAAATAAGTGGGAGGAATTAGCCATGATGATTAACTTAAGCCCCATTGATTTTAATGGGTCTTCTCTAAGCATAGCATAGTCTGGATCCAAGCCATTGGTTTCTTTATGCTACATCTTTCCTTGTTTGATATTCAGAATGTTGGGTCTGACTACTTTACTTACAGTGGTTATTGGAGATACCAAAGTCAGAAAGTGTATTCTAAAATACATTTGTCAGTGATGACAAATCAGCTGGTTCAACCGGTCCTTTTCAAATCATGTGAATCCTCAATGCTGACAAAAACAATTAAAAAGACTTCTGTCTAGTGCTTATTCTGTCTAGACAAATAATGTAGCTAACTATCAGGCTCAGGCTCACGTGTCTGGATATGGTATGCCTTTGGAGATCTTCCTGCCTCATCTACTCAGGGTTTTATGGCTCTGCATGGGGATGATATGGTGTGGTTTCCCCACACTCTCAAAGTGTCATATAAGAAAGGGGCCAGGTTACTCGACTCCTGGTTTAAGAGAGTGGCTCGCCCTTAAACCAGGCAAGTAGCCTGAGATTAGGACATACTGATTCCCGCACTTTTCACATGCAGATCCAGGGAGGGGTCGAATCTCCCTTATAGTTAAATAAAGAGGCTCTAGTTGATCTATACAGTTGGTAAATCTATACAGTTGGTAAAATCTATACAGTCAGATATGTAGTTCAGATCACAAACTTCTTATTGCACAATTTAGAATCAAACTAAAGAGAATAGGGAAGACCCACAGATCAGTTAGATATGAGCTCACTAATATTCCTAATGAATATGCGGTGGAGGTGAAGAATAGATTTAAGGGACTAGATTTAAGGGACTAGATTTAGTAGATATTTAGTATCTATTTAGTAGATAGGGTCCCGGAAGAATTATGGACAGAAGTTCGCAACATTGCCCAGGAGGTGGCAACAAAAAACGCCCCAAAGAAAAAGAAAACCAAGAAGGCAAGATGGCTGTCTGCTGAGACACTGGAAGTAGCTCAAGAAAGAAGGAAAGCAAAAGGCAACAGTGATAGGGGGAGATATGCCCAATTAAATACAAAATTCCAGAGGTTAGCCAGAAGAGATAAGGAATTATTTTTAAACAAGCAATGCAGGGAAGTGGAAGAAGATAATAGAATAGGAAGGACAAGAGACCTCTTCCAGAAAATTAGTAACATCGGAGGTAAATTCCAGGCAAAAATGGGTATGATCAAAAACAAAGATGGCAAGGACCTAACAGAAACAGAAGAGATCAAGAAAAGGTGGCAAGAATATACGGAAGATCTGTATAGGAAGGATAATAATATCAGGGATAGGTCAGACGGTGTGGTCAGTGAGTTAGAGCCAGACATCCTGAAGAGTGAGGTTGAATGGGCCTTAAGAAGCATTGCTAATAACAAGGCAGCAGGAGACGATGGTATCCCAGTCAAACTGTTTAAAATCTTGCAAGATGATGCTGTCAAGGTGATGCATGCCATATGCCAGCAAATTTGGAAAACACAAGAATGGCCACCAGATTGGAAAAAATCAACTTATATCCCCATACCAAAAAAGGAAACACTAAAGAATGTTCAAACTATCAGACAGTGGCACTTATTTCACATGCCAGCAAGGTAATGCTCAAGATCCTGCAATATAGACTCCAGCAATTCATGGAGTGAGAATTGCCAGATGTACAAGCTGGGTTTAGAAAAGGCAGAGGAACTAGAGACCAAATTGCCAATATCCACTGGATAATGGAGAAAGCCAGGGAGTTCCAGAAAACATCTATTTCTGTTTTATTGACTATTCTAAGGCCTTTGACTGTGTGGATCATATCAAATTGTGGCAAGTTCTTGGTGGTATGGGGATACCAACTCATCTTGTCTGCCTCCTGAGGAATCTGTATAACGACCAAGTAGCAACGGTAAGAACAGACCACGGAACAACGGACTGGTTTAAGATTGGGAAAGGAGTATGGCAGAGTTGTATACTCTCACCCTACCTATTCAACTTGTACGCAGAACACATCATGCGACGTGCTGGGCTTGATGACTTTGTATTTCTGGGTGCAAAGATTACTGCAGACGCTGACTGCAGCCAGGAAATCAGAAGACGTTTACTTCTTGGGAGGAGAGCAATGACAAATCCCGATAAAATAGTTAAGAGCAGAGACATCACACTGACGACAAAGGTCCACATAGTTAAAGCAATGGTATTCCCTGTAGTAACCTATGGCTGCAAGAGCTGAACCATAAGGAAAGCTGAGCGAAGGAAGATAGATGCTTTTGAACTGTGGTGTTGGAGGAAAATTCTGAGAGTGCCTTGGACTGCAAGAAGATCAAACCAGTCCATACTCCAGGAAATAAAGCCAGACTGCTCACTTGAGGGAATGATATTAAAGGCAAAAATGAAGTACTTTGCCAAATAATGAGAAGACAGGATATACCCTGGAGAAGAGGCTGATGCTAGGGAAAGTGGAAGGCAAAAGGAAGAGGGGCCGACCAAGGGCAAGTCGGATGGATGATATTCTGGAGGTGACAGACTTGACCTTGGGGGAGCTAGGGGTGGTGATGGCTGACAGAAAGCTCTGGAATGGGCTGGTCCATGAAGTCAAGAAGAGTCGGAAGCGACTGAACAAATAAACAACAAGTTTATCCCAAGCTCTGGTGTCTTTATTCTGTGCTTCCTTATCCATTTGCAACAGGCCTGTTCTCCTTTCAGGGGCTGAATCAGGCTTGGAAACCGAAGAAGGAGAAGCAGAAGTACACCAGCCAAGACAGGAAGTGGGGGAGAAGATTCTCCAAGATTCTTCAGGCATGAATCTTCCCAGGAGCTTATTGGACAGGACACGCAGGCTCAGAGATCAAACTCAGCCTCTGTTGGAGGCCCAGTTTCCAGAGTCTGCTGCAGGGTCAAGTGAGTGTTGTTGAAAAGAGGTGGAAGGCAGTCCACTAGGGTAGCCACTTGCCTGAGATTTCAACTCCCGCTCATTCGCTTGCCTGCCCGCTTGCCATGTCCGATCCCCCACCCGCCCCCCATTTGCTCGCTCGCTGGCCCACCTGCCTGCTCGCCTGCCATGTCTGATGTGCCCTCCGATCCCCCCCCAGCCGCGATCTCCCCACCCTGGCTCCGCTCTTCCCCCCATCTCTCCCGCCGGGTCCGCTCTTCGCCCCTGGCCCCCCCACGATTCCCCCCTGGCCCGATGGACACAGTGCTTGGCTTCTCCCTGCTACTCATGAGTAAGCCATGTAGCCTGAAAAAGCTGTGGAACCGGTTAGATCTTCCATAGCCCCGGGCTCAGCCCAGGGCTGCGGAAATACTGGGCTACAACTGGTGCCGGTTATCCTGGGCCAAGGGAGGGTTTAGCCCAGGCTGACCCCGGGATCCCCTGTGCATCATCTGGACGCACAGGGGTGAGCCCAGGTAACAGCCTGGGCTAAACCCTTGTCTAGCAATGGCCTCAGTTTCATAATACATTTTTTTAAAAAAAATCTTACTCCTCCTTGGAATGGGTAACTCTTCAACCTCTTTTATGGCCTGCATCAGGGTGGGGAAATGGTGCCTCTCCAAATGGGGTTGGACCATCTCCCATCAGCCCCAGCCAAAATGCTGAAACATTAGGGATAATGGGCTTAGTCATCCAGAGACATCTGGAGGGCCACAGGCCTCACTCCTGGCTTACATAATTAATGATAACTCTTTTCTTATACTTTCTTATTTCTCCTCTTTTTCCCTTTTAGCATTCTTTTTCATTTCCTATATTTTCAACACCATACTTTATCCATTGCCCTCTATTTTTTTGTCCTTCAATTCCTTCTGTTGCTTATCCAATATCTCAGTTCTGTTTATCCCCATTTCTTTTCTCCTTGTCTCTCAAGTCTCTTCCATATTTCATACAACTAATTACTTGTGTATTCTTGTTAATTTTTTTATATTTACCTGCAGTGTATTTGTTTCTCTGACCCTCACTCATCCTCTCTTCTGCTTCTCTGTGAAGATTTTCTTTTGTTTCCTCTTTGTACTCTCTTTTGAAACCAGCCACTGTATATACTGCCAGACATCTCGGATAGCAATTTTAGAAGCAATCCCAACATAATTTTAGATGCAATCCCAGCATGCCACTTTCTCATGCATAGTTATGTGTGACAACATTCTAGGTGCATTCATGATTATATGGCTCTCTCTGTGGTGCCATTCCATTTCTATGGCAACACTGCCTATGTACCATTTTAGCCTGATGAAACTCATCAAACACTAGTGGTAGCTGAACACCTTCATCAGATCAAAGAGATCAAAATATGCAGCATACGCTGAAGAAATTAGATAGCCAAACAGATATCTCCAGATCACTGCAAATTTTGAAGTTCTTATTTGCCTTAATTATCTGTCATAATAATTAAAATGTAAAATGTAACCATAACCTTTTTATTCTCAACACTATATAATAACAAAAACAAATACATAATGGTATCTAACTGATGATATGGCTACCATTATTATGGCTACCACCACTGAAATAATCATGCATGATTAGGGTCACAGTGGCACTAGTGTATTTGAATGGACAGGGATGCAAGACTTCTTGATCTAAGTTGTATCTGATATTATTTTAGATTTTCATATCTGTTTACTTCCACAAAGCAAGTTTCAATTATTGCTAAGAAAAACTCAGTATAAAATCTATTTTAATTATTTGAAAACTTTATTCTTTCTCAAGCAAATTTCAAAGTTTAGAACATTAACATTTGAGCTGAGAATTCAAAGGGGTCCCTTGATATTTTGAATTTTCTTCCCTGTAGGACAGGGTAGGCAACCTTTTTGTACTGTGGGCACATCTGGCAATTTGAGAAACTGCCCTGGGCACCACTACAAAATGGCTGCCATGGGAGGCATGGAAAAGGACCAATAACCTGCCCCCAAAACTGAGTAGAAGATAGAGATGAGATCTAGGCCCCAATACACTAAACCCACAATTTTCAGCACCAACAGAAACCCATTTCACAGTAAGCACAGCTGCTGGTATGAAAACCTGTCTGTTTTTTTAAAGTAGGAGGAGTAGGGCACTTTTGTGAGTGCCAATAATCAATTTGCCAGGGGCAAATTGATGCCTGTCGGCAGCACCTTGCCTACCCCTGCTGTAGGGATCATCATGCAATGTAGCCATTAGCAAGATCAACAGTGTTTAGTGGGAAGGCCAACGTCGACTCCCAGTGTATGTATTCTTTCCATGGTCTCAAGTGCCAGTGTCTTGAGGCATCTGGTGCACGTGCCATATCTACTTCCTTGGAAGATATCAAAATAAAACATTTTGGCTGCACATTGTAATAGGCAAAAGTATAAACTAGTCCAAAATTAAGTGGGAAAATACAGTTTCCTGTCAGAGTTATTCACTCATGGTGTAGTAATAGTAAGCAGGTCTCAAAATCAGAGTTCAGCTGTTAAGAGCTAGCTACTACATCTCCAGTGCCAAAATCCTTGATAGGCAGCAAGAGATTCCAACATAAGAACAGTTGGATGATGCATAATGTACAAGTCATACTTGTAACAGAAATGTTGCAACAACCACCCAGAACAATAATGTGCCCTAATGACTGTGAAACAGAGAAGGATTTATAGATTCTTGCTTATTAAGATATGAATGAAGGCTACACAGTTGCCATGGCAATACAGACTTTGTATTTTTTCATATTGTGATTTCCCACATTTGCACAATGATGAACGTTAGTTTCCTCCCTCCCTCCCGCCTTGATTATTCTGACATAGTGCAGTCACGTTTCCCAGGTGCTTAAATACTTGCAATAGAATTACCTCTTTTGCTTGTTTATCTTCAATTTGTGGGCATCATTGGAAGACGCCTTTGTAGACCATGGCAATGATGGACATTATGCTGGGAACCCCTGCTTCAGGGTATCCATAACTCTGATCAACTCACTGATTCTATTTCCTGACTAATGATTATATAATGGGGATATTACTAAGCTATGCATACCAAGGCACAAATCTAATTGTGTTCTCTCTCTCTCTCTCTCTCTCTCTCTCTCTCTCTCTCTCTCTCTCTCTCTCTGAGTATATAATTGTAACCGCAGCAAACACTCTTTGGCCATTTATTCTTGAATGTATCCAAGAACAGGCCTTTGAACCGTGCTGTGAATCTTTACTACCTCCCCCTGCTACCAAATATCTGAAATGGCACCCTTGAAGACATTTGCTCAGTGAATGAAAGTTTTAAAAATACTGAGTCAGCTACAAGCAAGAGGTTTGGCTTGGCCATGAATTTCATGCCCATTAAAATAACCAGCCTTCCAAAGCCAGAAAATTGCTGAGCTATAATTTTCTGGCTGTCTTATTCATGGTACAACTTTCCTAAAGATTAACAACCCCTTCCAACTCTGGGCTAAGTGAAGCTATGCTTCTCACGGGGACCTTAACTAATTTACAAATAATAGATATTGAGCCAGTGAAATACAGTTCAGTCAGACATTACCCCAATAAAGAACAAGAGGGTGAAAACCAGAACACTCCAGCTTGTGTGTAATAGAATTCCTGGGAGGCTGTGTGAGAAATCTATATAAATATCCCAATGAAGTGATAATGATAATGACAGTGGGAATAAATGTTGTGAATATAGCCAGCAGAAGAATAAATTAATTAATGAAGATTTACTAGTTTTATTGTGTCCATTCATGATGTGAAAAGGGAAGCTACTATAGAGTAATAAATTTTCTTCTAAATTTACAATTACCATTAAGTTCTATTAAGCTAATCAAAATTTAATGAATGTCTCTTGGAATGGCATCATGGGTAATGCAACAGAATTGTACAAATTGTTGCACAGTGCACCCACTTAGAGCATGGCCCTGCTTGTAGTTACCAGGAGAGAGGCAGGATACATGGCTAACAATAGTAATCATGGAATAAGAGAACCTGCCTGATGCAGTTCTCTTGTAAATTAAAGGACCTGGCTTCAAAAGTGGATTCTGATTCCTGAGGATCTTAACTTTTGCTGTAAAACTTTTGTTTGCAGCAAAAATAATGAAAACTGGTTTCTTTTTGCCAGAGACTGAAAACTATTGTTTCACTCTCTCCACTTCCCTAAGAGTTACAAGGCCAGTTTTCTTTGAAGAAACTGTATTGGAGAGATGTGGGATTTTCCATACAGTTCTCAGGGCACTTTATGCTGAGAAGCTAGGCTTTAGGGCAAAGGTGGGCAACTTGTGGCCCTCCAGATGTTTTGCACCACAAGACCCATCAGTTTTAGCCAGCATGGCCAGTCGTGAGGGATAATAAGAGCTATATGCCAAAATATCTGGAGTGATGCATTGAATTTTGCAAAATTGAATTTGTTCAAATCTATGCCATTCTTTTTGACTTTAGTTGCCACACACAAGGTAGAGGCATTTCCTTTTTTTTGAATGTAGGGCTATGATCATCCTGACATTTTTGGCAGCAAGCTATTTCAGCTAAGTGCTAGTGTCTAATGGCAGCTTAGTACATGAGCCTATTGTACAATGTGAAAATATCGTTTGGTGACACTGAAAAAAAACTTGTTACACAAATAAGCTATAAATGAGAAGGGATTTCTTTAACGATGAGAAAACATGGATTAAGATCTCTCGGGATGGAAAGGCAGAATAAATGATAACAGTCTTGGATAGAAAAGCCTATTAGGCAGATGGTATCATGCATGAAAAAAAAGTGATCAAGCTGAGAGAAAGAAGGCCAAATCTGCTTATTGTGATAATTAGAAAAGAAAGAGTCCCAAAGGAACAGAAAGACAGTGAAATGCAACATCACAGTTAGAGAGCCAGTGGAGATGATAATATGAATCCAAGAGAAGGTCAGATTACCATAGGATGGATGACAGCACATGAAAATGTGTTGTCAGAACTTCGACAGAGTTTGGTGTCACACTGCGGGACTTCAATTTGCTCTCTGTTCATCTGATCAATAAGATTCTTGATTGGTTGTCTTTTTATTTCCTGTGACAGACTGGTATCTAAGCAGAGTCTATATTAAAATGACACACAGGACAAGATAATATTTACATAAAAAATATATGAAGCTATTTCATCTGAGAACATATAATTACATTGGCAGGAGCAAGAAAAGAAAAGAAAAGAAAAGAAAAGAAAAGAAAAGAAAAGAAAAGAAAAGAAAGAGTGTGAAAAACAACCTACTATGAAGCAATACATATGGGATAGATCAATGCCCATATGTTCTGGATCCATTCAACTGTTAGAGTCTTTTATTTCTGCTTCCATATTTCTCTTCCATATTTCTCTTCCTTTCTTAATACAGATTTGATTTAAAAAAAAATCAGGAGAAAAAAATGAAACCCCTGTTTCCCCCAAAATGATTATTTGCTACTCATAAGGAACTTGGATTAAAATTGTAAAAAATTGAAAGGATATGATCTAGCCAGATTAATAATTTTGAGATGAATTTTATGGCCCAGATGGTGTCCGAGAAGCCATAGGATCCTTGGAATTGGCCCCTGTAAGGCTGTAGACAGAGCTTGACCTTGGAGGGGGAAATCCCTGCTTGGATTTCCCATTCCATCCTACCCCACCACTTCCATCCTACCCACTGTGGAAAGCTCCCCAGAACCATTATTTCAGGACTCTTTATCACCAAATCTTATCAGCTCAGTAATTAACTGAAAAAGTGAGAATTTCCATCGAACATGTTTTCTGTGTCAGCAGTTAGAAATTACAATCATGGCTTATTACCAGTTAAATAGTTGTCTGATATCACATCATTTTCTTATGTTATCTGCTTTGATAGTGTGAGTGTTTATTGTGATTTGAGATGTCTTTTATCCCCCTCAGCCAGCATGGCATGAGGAGGAGAAATAGCAGTTGCGTTGGGGAGGAGGGGAATAAAGGTCTCATGTGTTGCACAAGAGGGCCATGTGAGGCAGGGGCAAGGCCAAGCCTTTAAAGGCTGATCCCGCCTTTTACTCAGCCTCTCTGTCTTTTTGGCTTCCCCTTCTTCTCGTATGGGACTTAGCCAGTTGCTCCCTTTGGGGGGAGGGCTGAGTAGGATTTTTTTCCTTTCTACAAGTTGTGTGAAGTTTTTTGCCTACTCCATACTTGATATTTACATGGAAGATGGATAAATAGGTTGATTTGTCAGCAGGATGTGTGGGAATTTGCTATGCTAGAGTAGGGATGTTGACCACTCTGGCACCTTTTAGGTGATTGGCATAACCAGAGCTCCTGCTCCTTGCAACTTTCATGGCTCACATGTCTGGATATGGTATGTCTTTGGAGATCCTCCTGCCTCATCTACTCAGGGTTTTACAGCTCTGTGTGGAGTTGACATGGGGCAGTCTTCCCAGTCTTCTCAAAGTGTCATATAAGAAAGGGGCTGGGTTACCCGATTCCTGGCTTAAGAGAGTGGCTCGCCCTTAACCCAGACAAGTAGCCTGAGATTAGTACATACTGATTCCTGCACTTTTCACATGCAGTTCCAGGGAGGGGTTGAATCTCCCTTGTTGCTAAATAAAGTGGCCTGAGATATCCCAAGCTCTGGTGTCTGTGTCTTTATTCTGTGCCTCCTTATCCACTCGCAATTGTTTTCTTGCACTTTTTGGTGGACCTTATGATTTATCTTTCCAAGCCTCCACTGGACAGATCCAGTCTCCTTCTGGTCGTCTACTGAAATCATTATAATCTCAGCTTTCATCTTCCTCTGCCCCTCTTTCACAAACATGCTGGTCTTTTCAGATACTGTAACTAGCAATAAGCAACATGTAATTTAATGCCTTGGGGCAACTGCTGCACATTTCTGAAAAAGGATAAAAAAGTTACCATTTTGGCGAAATAGTGCTGAATCAACTACAATATCAAGAAGATGTTTCCAAAAAGAACAGTGGAGAATTCTTCTGGGGCACTACGTGCAACTAATTATAAAGGACCTCCTTTACTTTTTGGTAACCAGGTGGAGATTGAGTCAGCTAGAGCAGTGCGCTTAGTATCCTCTGCAACCAGTATACCTAGGTACAAAGTGTACAACTTTCTCATTCCTTCCCTCTCCCAGGCTGCTGGTTTGGCTAAATTTGCTAATGACACTTATGTAAAGTGATCAAAACAAAATGGAATTATGAGTAGCTCCAAAAGGACCTCTCCAAACTGGGGGAACAGGCATCCAAATGGCAAATGTAGTTCAATGTAAGCAAGTGTAATGGGGGGCAAAATCCCAACTTCAAGTGTAACCTGATGGGAGATGAGCCAGCAGTGACTGGCTAAGAAAGAGATCATAGGTTTGTGGTGGACCACTCAATGAAAATGTCAACCCAGTGCCTGGCTGTTATAAAGAAGGCAAACTCCATGTTAGTCAAAATTAGAAAAGGAATCTAGAATAAAACTGCCAGTATCATACTGCCTTTATACACATGTATGGTGCGACCACACTTGGAATACTGTGTACAGTTTAGGTCACCACACCTTAAAAAAAGATATTGTAGAACTGGAAAAAGTGCAGAAAAGGGCAACTAAAATGGCTAGAGAACTGGAGCATCTTGCTTATGAGGGAAGGCTACAACAGCTGGGATTGTTCAGCTTGGAAAAAGGAGGGTAAGGGGAGACATGATAGAGGTATACAAAATCACATATAGTGTGGAGAATGTGGATAGGGACACATTTTCCCCTCTCTCAAAATAAGAAGCTGATTTGTGGGAGATTCAGGAAAAATAAAAGGAAGTACTCTTCGCACAGCACATAGTTTAACTATCGAATTCACTACTACAAAATGTAGTGATGGCCACCAATTTGGATGGCTTTAAAAGGGGGTTGGAGAAATTCCTGGAGGAGAAGGCTACTAATGGCTTCTAGTCCTGATGGTTATGTACTACCTCCAGTACCTGAGGCAGTACACTAGTTGCTGGGGAACATGGGTGGTAGGGAGCTGTTGCACTATGTCCTGCTTGTGGGTTCCTGGTTGGCAGCTGTTTGGCCACTGTGTGAATGGGTTGCTGGACTAGATGGATCTTTGGTCTGATCCAGGACGGCTCTTCTTATGTTTTTATGTTAGTAGTAGGAATCAGTGTGTTCTCTTTTCTGGAGTTCCCTGTTTGAACTTTGGATTGCCTACTTACATTATCTTTGCTCTTCTCTGGACCTCTATGTGTTTGGATCCTGGACTGGTTGTTTATCTTGCCTTTGGAATTATCCCTGGCTAAATCCCTGAAGTCTGTCCCTGTTGCTACTGGGCCATGGCTAGACCAGGTCTATATCCTCGGATTGTCCCAGGATCATCCCTGTGCATCCAAATGACACACAGGGGATCCCGGGAGCAGGCAAGGATGACCCCTCCATTTGCCTGGGATAATCCTTAGGTCTAGCTAACGCCACAGTGATAGCCTCTTTATTCCAGCTTTTTTTACCACAAGACTATTTAAACATCGTTGCAAGAGCTGTCTTATAATATGTGGTGCAAGTATTTGCTTGTAAACCCAAAATGTCATTATGTGGTTTCATCTTTGTCCTTAAAACTTCCTGAGAATTTTATAATTATATAATGTCAGTATATAAATACCTGACATAGATAGATTAATAAATAAGTGTAAGTAGTTTCACACATACAGCAGCAGTAGAAAGATGGTATCTGCTTTGATTTTAGGCAGTTGTGAATGGAAGATAAAGGAATTGCAGCTACTTATCTTATCAAAGCTGACTTCTCATATGATCCAATGTAGCTCTGAAAGTGTGTATTTCTATTTTTAAAAAAATCAAAGTTATTAAATGCTCAAATTTGGTTTGAGCGCAGTTCAAGTTCCTTCTAATTTGTTAAGTGGGTTGCCATTGAATTCTGTATTGTACTTAATAGATGCAGTGCAATTAATTATCCTAACATTGTAAGTGCTCTGTATAATTAATCATGTGAAAGAATTCATATTGTTATGTAGTTAAGCAGAACTGTCATTTCATGATGGAGCTGTACAGCATAAAACAATGATCAGACTGGTTAGCTAGACATAGAACTCTTGACCTACTGTGGCATTATTACTATTCTGCTTCATGAACCTAGTGCTGTAAATAATTTAGTGTCTTCTCTAATCCAACTGACTCTGAGTGACTTCATAGAGAACAGTCAACAAAAAAGCATTGTAAACACCATTACTGTCTCTGTATAAGAACCAACCTGAAAGGTGTGTTTTTGTTATATAATGTGTAATCATAGGCATGTTAGAAATATGCACCAAATGTAAAGGTCACCAATTTGGAAGTAGTATTACATATTACATTTTTAATGTTTTTTCTCAGTGATATTTTATTGAGACAGAAAGAATTAATTTATCCCTACGATGTGCATACATTCTATGGCATGTTTGCCTTTTTTTATTGAACAGTATTAGTTTCCCCATGCCACATTATTCCCTGCTTTTAAAGTGCCCTCATTTTCAAAAGTGGTTCACCATGTCACACAAGAAGGTGGGGTTTTTTTGGGTTTCTTTGTTTTTAAAAAGAAGGAACACAATTGAAAGCTCTGTAATCATGAGGGTCTAGTTGCATGGTTCTTTGTATTGGATATATAGAGATGCATCCAAAGGTTCCATAAATGGAAGTTTTTGTTAATGGAAGAGATCATTTCATGAGTGTAGACCAATCTTTGGACCCAGCCAATAGCCTTTTCAGAGAGCTTTATGTAACACAATAAAATGAACTAAAATCACATAAAGTTGTCATTATTTCTGGATGATTTCTCAAACATGGTAGTTGGTGTCTACCATGTGAGAAATGTAAACTTTCTAGAGGCTTCCGGTCCAGCCCACTTCAATCACCCCAGGTCCCAGTGAATAGCAGACAAAGATTGAAGTAATTAACTATTAGAATTTCCTTTTGCCTCACTAATAAATAAGAATGGAATAAAGGCCTTCTACCAGATCAAAGATGGGATGGAATCAATGGGTATTTTGCACTCAATCTCAGTTTTCAAGGTACTGATTAAAAAGTATCTTGTCATGATCCTGGAGTCTGGTGTTCCACATTCAGGGGATAAGGCTATGGATTCTGAGGAGGCAGGAGAGCAGATGAAGGAATTAACACCAGCAACAATCCTGGATGGCCCCAGTGCATGAGGAGCCCATCTTGCCACCATTTCCCCAGTGCTAGAATCATCCTTGGAGTATAAGGACCTTAGAAACGACAACAGAGCCACAGTCTCCCAATGCAGTTGAAGTGAACAGTTGCAAACTCAACCCCTTTAACAGATACAGAGCTAGTCACCTATACTGAGCTGCAGCCTTATTTAATCATCAGTCTAGAATTCTCTGTTGCTGAAGCAACATTTCAACCTGCACATGCATGAGGCTCTGGCATGAGGTTTACTTGGAGCTGTCCTGCCTACTAGAACTCTTGCCTGAACCTAAAGATCTTCTAGAGCTCCACTTGGGCTTGAACACCATCCTGGAGCAGACCCTATCCAAACCATCCTTTGTCCTATGATTCTCCCAAAGTAAATGAGCATCACTGCTCTTTGCTGGATGTTTCTTCTTCTTCTTCTTCTTCTTCTTCTTCTTCTTCTTCTTCTTCTTCTTCTTCTTCTTCTTCTTCTTCTTCTTCTCCTTCTCCTTCTCCTTCTCCTTCTCCTTCTCCTTCTCCTTCTCCGTCTCCTCCTCCTCCTCCACCTCCTCCTCCTCCTCCTCCTCCTTCTTCCTCCATCTCTGCTTTCAGAGTTGTTCATTGTTTTACCCAATTAATCTGTGAGCCATGCTCCTGATACTCTCCTTGACCAGATTCTTGTCCATTTTCAAACAAGCACTCCACGTCAGCAGGCAAGTTTGATTTGCTTTCCTCCCTGCTCTCAGCTTTGAGTCTGGCTCCTGGCCTCTGAGTCTACCACATACTCTGTAATGGATGCATGCCAGCTATCACTGTGCATATTTATCAAAATTCATTTATTTAAACTATTATCATGCCACCTCCAAACAGAAGGGATACTAATAGTTTAAATAAATGAATTTGCAGAGCCCAACAAATAAACAATGATAAAATAACCAAAAACACTTCAAACAAAATTATAAATAACTTTATAAAGAGTAATCAGTCAAAACCAATCTCTGTACAATAGTAATACTTCAGAGCCGGATGCCCATTCAACATTTCAGAAGGGGTGTCAAATCTCAGGTCTGCAGGCCAAATTCAGCAGGCCTGTTGTCCATATCTGGCCCTCCTGGGTTGTCCAGATGGCTATGCCCACTCCCCCTGGTTCCACCTACTTTCTTCAACTGCTAATTGTTGGTGGTCTTCTGGCTTTAGTGCGGTTTCTTTCCCATTCTAAAAAGTTGAAATGCTTCTCCTACAGCTAAGTTACTGTCAGTAAAAGCTTCTACGTAAAATATGCTAGAAATTTTGGGCTCACCCATTTTTGCCTTTAGTCCCACACACCACTGGAATTCAGCCCCCAATAATTTCTCTGAAATTAAATTTGGCCCTCAGATTAAAGAGGGGTAACAACAACAGATATACTACTGTGGACAAGAGGATCACAGAAGAAATAGAGTAGCCTTCATAATTAATAATAAAGTGGCTAAAGCAGTGCTTGGATACAATGCAAAAAATGATAGAATGATCTCAATTCGAATTCAGGGTAAGCCATTTTACATCACAGTGATCCAAATATATGCCCCAACTACAGATGCTGAAGAAGCAGAAGTAGATCAGTTCTATGAGGATCTGCAGCACCTACTGGATAATACACCAAAAAGAGATGTTATTTTCATTACAGGAGACTGGAATGCTAAGGTGGGTAGTCAAATGACATCTGGAATTACAGGTAAGCATGGTCTAGGAGAACAAAATGAAGCGGGACATAGGCTGATAGAATTTTGCCAGGACAACTCACTGTGCATAACAAACACTCTCTTCCAACAACCTAAAAGACAGCTTTATACATGGACTTCACCAGATGGCCAACACCGAAATCAGATTGACTACATCCTTTGCAGCCAAAGGTGGTGGACATCTATACAGACGGTAAAAACAAGACCTGGAGCTGACTGTAGTTCAGATCACGAACATCTTATTGCACAATTTAGAATCAAACTAAAGAGAATAGGGAAGACCCACAGATCAGTTAGTTATGAGCTCACTAATATTCCTAATGAATATGCAGTGGAAGTGAAGAATAGATTTAAGGGACTAGATTTAGTAGATAGGGTCGCGGAAGAACTATGGACAGAAGTTTGCAACATTATTCAAGAGGTAGCAACAAAAAACCGTCCCAAAGGAAAAGAAAACCAACAAGACAAGATGACTGTCTGCTGACAGTAGCCCAAGAAGGAAGGAAAGCAAAAGGCAACAGTGATAGGGGAAGATATGCCGAATTAAATGCAAAATTCCAGAGGTTAGCCAGAAGAGATAAGGAATTATTTTTAAACAAGCAATGCGCGGAAGTGGAAGAAGACAATGGAACAGGAAGGACAAGAGACCTCTTCCAGAAAATTAGAAACATCGGAGGTAAATTCCAGGCAAAAATGGGTATGATCAAAAACAAAGATGGCAAGGACCTAACAGAAACAGAAGAGATCAAGAAAAGGTGGCAAGAATATATGGAAGATCTGTATAGGAAGGATAATAATATCAGGGATAGCTCAGACGGTGTGGTCAGTGAGTTAGAGCCAGACATCCTGAAGAGTGAGCTTGAATGGGCCTTAAGAAGCATTGCTAATAACAAGGCAGCAGGAAACGACGGTATCCCAGTCAAACTGTTTAAAATATTGGAAGATGATGCTGTCAAGGTGATGCATGCCATATGCCAGCAAATCTGGAAAACACAAGAATGGCCATCAGACTGGAAAAAATCAACTTATATCCCCATACCAAAAAAGGAAACACTAAAGAATGTTCAAACTATCGGACAGTGGCACTTATTTCACATGCCAGCAAGGTAATGCTCAAGATCCTGCAAGGTAGTCTCGAGCAATTCATGGAGTGAGAACTGCCAGATATACAAGCTGGGTTTAGAAAAGGCAGAGGAACTAGAGACCAAATTGCCAATATCCGCTGGATAATGGAGAAAGCCAGGGAGTTCCAGAAAAACATCTATTTCTGTTTTATCAACTATTCTAAAGCCTTTGACTGTGTGGATCATATCAAATTGTGGCAAGTTCTTGGTGGTATGGGGATACCAAGTCATCTTGTCTGCCTCCTGAGGAATCAGTATAACGAACATGTAGCAACGGTAAGAACAGACCACGGAACAACAGACTGGTTTGAGATTGGGAAAGGTGTACAGCAGGGTTGTATACTCTCACTTTACCTATTCAACTTGTATGCAGAACACATTAAGCGACGTGCTGCTCTTGACGAATCCAAGGCTGGAGTTAAAATCGCAGGAAGAAACATAAACAATCTCAGATATGCAGATGACACCACTTTGATGGCTGAAAGCGAGGAGGAGCTGAGGAGCCTTATGACAAAGGTGAAAGAAGAAAGTGCAAAAGCTGGGTTGCAGTTAAACTTCAAAAAAACCAAGATTATGGCAACCAGCTTGATTGATAACTTGCAAATAGAGGGAGAAAACATGGAGGCAGTGACAGACTTTGTATTTCTGGGCGCAAAGATTACTGCAGACACTGACTGCAGCCAGGAAATCAGAAGACGTTTACTTCTTGGGAGGAGAGCAATGACAAATCTCGATAAAATTGTTAAAAGCAGAGACATCACACTGATGACAAAGGTCCGCATAGTTAAAGCAATGGTATTCCCTGTAGTAACCTATGGCTGCAAGAGCTGGACCATAAGGAAAGCTGAGCGAAGGAAGATAGATGCTTTTGAACTGTGGTGTTGGAGGAAAATTTTGAGAGTGCCTTGGACTGCAAGAAGATCAAACCAGTCCATATTCCAGGAAATAAAGCCAGACTGTTCACTTGAGGGAATGGTATTAAAGGCAAAACTGAAGTACTTTGGCCACATAATGAGAAGACAGGATACCCTGGAGAAGAGGCTGATACTAGGGAAAGTGGAAGGCAAAAGGAAGAGGGGCTGACCAAGGGCAAGATGGATGGATGATATTCTGGAGGTGACAGACTTGGGGGAGCTAGGGGTGGTGACGGCCGACAGAAAGCTCTGGTATGGGCTGGTCCATGAAGTCACGAAGAGTCGGAAGCGAATGAATGAATAAACAACAACAACAAAACAACAAGGAAAGGGTAAAGGGGTAAAAGATGTACCAATTCCACAGACAATTAGGAAACCCCAACCAACAGAGAAATCCTTTCAAATAATGCTGCAGCAAAACAAGAAAATACATCCTATCCTATCCTATCCTATCCTATCCTATCCTATCCTATCCTATCCTATCCTATCCTATCCTTTACCAAAGCAAAGGGTCTTCCAATAGGACAAGCTCCAAAGGTCCAAGACCCAAAAGCCAACAGACAGACAAAGTCTGAAGTTCCAAACCAGGACTGGATTGAAGACTAGTTTCACAGATGAAGACCCGAGTAGAGACCTGGGGAAAGACCAAGTGGCAACAGTAATGCCCCCTAGCTTTATACCCCTTTTGGCTCTTGCAGTGTGTGAGGTGAGTTTCCTTAGCCTGCGTGCCAGTCCCTCCTAACAAAATGGACCTTGCTACCAGCAGCTAAATTTTCCCAAAAGAATATGGATTCTTCACACTTATATGTGTTCCTAAAACATGGTCAGAAACTATTCACAACCCATACACCTGTTTTGTTTTCTGTTGTGTTTTATAGTGGTGCCTCATTTTGTGCTTTGACTTATAGATTTTTCCCATTTTCTGCATATAATTATGGAGCCATGTTGTCAAATAGCTTATATTTAGGGATTGATGAATATCAGTTTGGTAAGTCCTTATTAAACAATGTATCAAATGAAATTCTCACCCATTTCCCATGGTTTAGCTGCTTTGATATTTAGCTCTCAGTTCAAAACTATTTTAATTGTTGCTTTTAAATTCTTTTAATGTGATTTATAAATGGTTTTGTTGTATTAGTCTTTAATATATATATATTGGTCTGAGAGCTTGGGCTATAGGATGAAACAACAACAACAGCAGCAGCAGCAGCACTGAGCAAATTCAATAGATTATATAGCTATTGCTACGATGGAGAGGACCATGTTGTACCAACTTGCCATGGAACTGTTAAAAATGGAGAGTATATCAGAAAAAAGAGTTGGTAACAGAAGTTCAGCACCACCAACATGGCTGAAAGCCAAACTTCTAGAGCTAAGCACGCAAAGCCCTCTGTCAGGGTGGACAAATTGGTCCGTTTCACTTTCTCTTACATTTGATTCCCCTCCCCCCCCCAAATCTCAAGTACTTTCCATCCCATTTATGGAAACATTTGTGAAATTTGGTACGCTCTTAAAAATGAACTAAAGAAAATTCTCACCCATAACTACTCATATTTAGCTTCAGCTGTAAGATATGCTGCTCACTTTCAAACAATATAAGAACACAAGAGAACAAGCATCCAATACAACCCTGATGATAGTATTCATATATATTAGTTTCGTGTCAGTTCATCTCAGTATATTTATACTGTGTGCATTTTTCATGTTTCACCTGGCTGAATCCAACTCCCACATTTCATTTGGGAAGCACTAATATTTTTAATTTATGATGCTTATGCCTTTGACTCTCACCCCTTTTATTTCTCATATATTATTGCAGTCATAGGCTTGTCTATTAGAATCTTGTCAAAGTTGTCTTGGTAAATTGAGATATTTGCCTTTTGTCTTCCTGCTAGGAACCATCCTATGGATGGCATTTACATCCTTACCCTGAAAACGACATATGTTTTCATCTGTGCTGTCCCCCCTCCCCCTTCAAATCCATCACCTTCATCTGTATTCAATTGTCTTTGCCATCCATTCATCCTCAGAAGACTGATTTTCAAAGTGTTCCTTACGAAATATGCTCTTCCATACTACTATTTGTTAATATGATTTAAACTTGGCTGTACTATAGAGCATTCTCATGCTGTGCTCTGAAAACGTTTCTCTCTGTGTTTGCATATAGTCTCAGAAATTGTTCCTTGGCTCATGAAATTTGGCACAGCTCCACTGAAGTCTTTATGATGAGTGACTGTGCTTTATTCTGCCAAATGAAACTTATTTCTCTTTCCTGTTACCATTCACATCACTTCTAACTACCTGGATGATCTATAATTTATCAACAAGGTACTTTTTCCTTTGATTAGAATATAAATAAGCTTTAAACAAAAAGGATTCAGAACACTTGTTACTCTTGCCATCTCTGACAGCTGCAATCTACCCACCTCTGGTAATTAACTATTTTAATACATTAATTAGTTGAGCAGCTACAAAGTTATAGATTTAGTAATTACTTAGGTTACAAAATATAACCTTGGTGGTGGCTAATTAAGCCAAAAACCAACTAAGCAAACCTTAAGATCGATCTGGTGGCAACCTTAACTATTGAAAAGGTATGCATTTTGTTTTAAAAGACAGTAAAAGGTTTCCCCCCCACATTTTTCATAATAAAAAAATATGCTCCATGCTTTTATTTTCAAGATTTATGCATTGCACTTCCTGTGCTTTTGTGCCATTAATGTGCAGTTCAATCCTTTCCATTTCTATTCAGAAATTAGCCCAAGTGCTTTCAATGGGTCTTACTTCCAGGATTGCAGCCTAACTACAATCTTCTATTTATAATGAGGCATTTAATTATATAAAAACAAGTTTTTTGTTGATTGGTTACGCATTAGCAAATTGCTAAAAGTCACCATAGTAAGCTCATCATGCATGTGCCTTTCCATGTACCCATGTAATCAAAAGGGCTATTCACATAGGGTTGTATCCAATGTTAATTCTACCTAAGGTAGACTCTTTTAATGACTGGATCTTAAGTTAGTGGTGGCCTCAGCTGATGATGTCAGACCATTTGGTATGATGTATGTAAAGGGAAGGATACACACTTGCATACCTGTATGTGCAGACCATTTTCCATTAGATTAGTTTTTCTGAGTGCATGGAGAACCTACACACAAACCGTTTTACGTGTTTCCCTGTGTCTTTTCAGGCCTTTGTCTCAGTACATGAAGTACTGAAGGCTGGGATCAGTGACACAGCCCCACTCCTAGCTTCTTCATCTGTTCATTGTATATACAGAGAAGGTCTGAAATGGGACTAAGGAAAAAACATTAAAGATTGATTTTTTTATTTATATTATTTTCTCCCTCATATTTATATCTTCCAAACCTTTTCATAATATTTTCTCATAACAGAAATCAAGTCATCAAAAAATATTTTTTAAATGATTGTCACCATTCCTTAACTGAGATAATGAAGCCTAAGCACCTGTAGTTAAGTAGTAAGGATCTCTCAAATAAGAGTCCAGCTGATTTTAATCATGATATATCGTGAGGCTCTGGTTCTGAATTTCCAACAGCAGGGTGTCCTGATACCTGGGCTTACTGTCTTGACTAATATGTAAAGCAGGCAAGGAAGTGATCTGGATAACCTCAATTTATCATTCAGTGGAGACTGGTGAGGATTGGAGTTGGTGGGGCCAATTTCTTTCTTTCTTTTGCTTGTGCATAGCATGCATGGCTACAACAATTGTAGTAGCACACATGCACAACATGTATACCATGGATCCATCAGAGGCCTGTGTGATTTGTTTGAAAGGCACTTCCAAGATAAAAACCTTTGCATCCACCAGGACTTAGACTCCAGTGTTATAATAGGTGAATCAGGTGATGTATCCAGTGCACAGTCTTGTTCAGTTTTGTTGGATATGTTTCATTTGGTACATCTTGAGAACAGTGACAAGGTGCTTGGCCAGTTTGAGCAGCCATTTCCATACTGGATCCTTGCTCTTCTTGACTTATAAAAGCTGTCAAGGAGGGAACAACTGGGGATGTGATTAATGCCTCCTTGTGAGAGGGAATGGTCATGAGCTGCCTGAAAGAGGGAATGGTGAGATCATTGCTGAACTGGAAGTTCTTAACTTTAGGTCAGTGACAAATGTTCCTTTCCTGGGCAAGGTCTTTGAGCAGCTGGTGGACAACCAGCTCCAGATGCTCTTGGATGAGAGTGATAATCTGGATCCATTTTTGTTGGGGTCCAGGCCAAAGTGTAGCATGGAAATTGTTCATCATACAGGGCAACCAAGTCTATCTCAGGAGAAAGACAGGGGGAATGAGACCCTGTTAATACTTCTGAAATTCTCATTGGCTTTTGATACCATCAACCATGGTAGCCTTCTGGGAAGACTGCCTGAGGTTGTATTGTGGGGTACTGTATTGCCATGGTCTAACACCTAATTGAATGGTGAGCTACAGAACGTGTTGCTTGGGGGATATTGCTCAGCCCATGAACTCTCCAGCACAAAATTCTTTAGGGATTAGTTTTGTTCTCCCCCATGCTATTTAATATTTACATGAAACCATTGAGTGGGGTTATCTGGAGTTTTGAAATGCATTGCAATCACTACACTGATGACATGCAGTCCTACTTCTGCTTTTTATCTTTATCAGATGAGTCTGTGGATGTGGTGCTTGGCTGTGACAATAGCCTGGATAAGAACAAATAAACTGAAGCTCAATCCAGATAAGACGGAGGTGCTCTAAGTGGATGGTTATTCTAACTGGATCACTTGGAGGTTCACTTGGAGTCATCTCTATCACTTGAAGCTCAGGTGGCCTCAGTGGCATGGAGTGCCTTCTACCATCTTTGGCTGGTGGCCCAGATATGCCTGTCTTTGGACTGTAAGGAATATTGCCTATCTCAGAATACTTATTCCCAGAAATATATCTCAAATGACTAAGCTTAATTAAATAAATTGATTAATGAGATTTGTTGAGAGTTAGATAGATGGACATCTTTAGAGTTTATGGAATAGAGTAAAGATGAATACTATACCTCATGGTATAAATATTTATATTGGAAAATATTTTCAGAAAATCAATGCCTTGTTTCATAGTTTGGATGTGTGTATATTCTTTCCCACCTCAATTATCTCTTAAAAGGATACAATGTTCAATTAAAGAATGAGGATTTGGTTTTTTGGACCTTGCTTTATCATTGGGCTTATCTGTTGACCTGTACTGAAGTCTTTCCTGGTTACATTCAATTTTTTTGCCTTGATCAGTTTTGGAATCTTCTTCTCTGGTTCCTACCTCTAAATAGATGACATTAATTCTAGGCATACAAGAATGGATAGGGTTCCTCCCACATTTTCTACTGTTGGAGATGTGTGGTATCTATTGTGAAGTATGATAATAATAATAATAATAATAATAATAATAAACATCTACACAAACATCCAGAAAGCAGTCATACTTAAAACATGTTCAATAGTCAGGAAATTTCTGAATCAGCAAAAGACAGCATGACTTGGCAAAGCCCACCATGTACATCTAGAAAAACTGTCACAAGTGAGAAAAGAGAAATAATAATAATAATAATAATAATAATAATAATAATGATAATGATAATAATAAATTTTTATAACTTGTGGAAGTCCTGCAAATAGGTGTTGAATCAGTCAATTTTGCTTTCTTGTACATTTTATTTTTCTTTCGCTCCTGAATATCTTTAGTAAAAGGTGAAAGACTGATACAATCTGAACAGAATCCTGAATATGAAGAACTTGGTAAATTTTGGTCAAAAACATACTGAAATGAAATTCTCACCCATCCTACTAGCACAGAGCAATTGTCTAAGCATTGTTTTTCTTCTGATTTGGTCCCATTTTTACTTCATTGCAGTAATTTATCCTCACTTCAGTCTCCTGTAGAAAAGGTAACGTTACCATGTCATAGGATGAAATCTCTCTCTCTCTCTCTCTCTCTCTCTCTCTTTCTCTCTCTGTGGATGTATTAGTTAACCAGCTATAACCAAAACTGATATATCAGTTTGTAAACTGCAGCATTTGTCGTACAGTCTTATGTCATATGAAAACTTCTGTGTCTAGCCAACAGGTTGGAAAGTTTGACCATAATCTGTGTAATTACTATTTCATATGTTCATTGTAAGGGTTATACATCTTTTCTTCTCTGTACTGCCAGATAATAATAATTATAGTATAGCAATACAGAAGTAATATTTCTGGTTTTAGTCTCAGCAAGAATCCAATTTGTTTAGGCCTACCCCTTCAGTTGTTATGTGAAGATAAGTCCAGCACTTCTTCTAGTCAGCATAATATAAAGTTAGTCAACATTAGATAAAATCCAGTTTATAAATTACATATGTCTCTTCAGTGTCTTGCTGTTTTAAAAGGACAGATAATCTATTCTCCAATTCATTGTTGTTTCTGTTGTTGTCATTGTTGCTGTTTTTCCTCTCAAATTGTTACCTGGCAGTAGAATTTAGAATATATAAACTCTTTAAATTATCTTAGAATTGTCCTTGAGATTCAGAATATGCCCTTAAATTGTATTGTTGCTGCTACTAATGGGTAAGTGATACAGCTAACCCCCCCCCCCAAATGTTAACAGCACATGTAGGGGTGTTTTAATAAATCATGCTATTAAGAGAGAGTGTACATAACCAGGTATTTATTTTAAAAGACAGCAATTTTATTTACTTTGTAATTTAAACATTATTTTTCTAATACTATTAGGCAGGGAAGGATTGGAGTCATTTACAGGAGACCATTAATTTAACCAAGGTGAAATATAAAGTACTCTAGTAGATCTGCTTGGCTTGTTTCCATCTGTTTGTGCATTTTTGTCCTTCGGGCTATTTTTATTTAGTTCTTCAGTATGTCCTTTCCTCAATGAATGCTCGCTAAGAGTGGGTTTAAATGAATGGCTGAAATGATGACAGAATTGACGACCCATATTGGGTGGTTAGGGGAATGTGTTGTGAGCATTCCTTCAAACATTCTGTCATACGATGGATTAGTAAATTAGGAATTTATGGCTGAAGAAAGAGGTAGTGATCTGGACCAAACAACTTGCTTGTGGTAACACGTTATTCAAACTATCACAAAAAATATCCCTCTTCAGTCACCACCAGTGCTACTTCTTAGAATTAATCCTGTGAAGCAAATGAAACCACAGAGTTTGAAATTACAGATACAAGCACACATTTGGGGTCTGAAGAGTTTAATCTAGCTGGTTTGTCATATATATCAACATGCTCCCAAATTCTACTCTGTATTTTCTACCATCCAAATACCTGGTTGGTTAGTTTAAATAGTTTTCATGAGCCACTGTTGCTGCTCCAGGTATGGTATCAGCAGCACTGCTGATTTGGTTTTAAGTAAAATTGCAGCTACTTTGGGAATGCAGCTACATGTATACTGACATAATCTATCCTACTGAACTGCCCTTTGGCATATCTACCTGACCAAAAGAGCCCCAAAGGGGAATCTGGGCCAAGACAATTTAACATACCAGCCAGCCCCTTCTCACAATGCGGATGCAGACTCAACAACCCCAGCAAGCAGGGAAGTTCAGTCATGGGTCAACAAAAAAGTTGCCTCTTAAAAACAATACAATGAGCAAGTACTTCTGTTCAATGCTGATGTAAATGGAGCTGGGCTGGCAGTGGGAACTACAGGAAGTGGCAATAAGAACTATTGGCAGTGCCGGCCTCTGAGAAGGTGGAGCAAACATGCCCTACCTTAGTTGAATGAATGCGGCACAGGAACTAACGATGGCTGGACATTGGTGCAAAAGGGGAGAAGTCAGTGGTTTTTCCTCAGCATTTCTTCCTGGTTGAAGCTACAACTTTGGAAGTAAAAAATGAAACCACTTGAAAATTCAACAAAGTACTAACCTGAGAGGTCAGAATGGAGATGTACATATGGCCAAGAGGTACAGAGATGAAGAAGGCTGGAATATATATATATATATATATATATATATATATATATATATATTTAATGGGGTCAGCCATTTTTTTTGTCAACAGGCCTCTGGTATTAAAGTAATATACACCATTACTGTGTTGAAATGGCTGGGTGGAGGTACATCTGTCCCTATGACTTGCTACACATTTAAATTGTCTTGCATCCATTGGCTTCTGTCTTCAGAGAGACTTCATTTATAGCTTTAGGCTATATGACATATCCCCTGTGCCACTGCTAAATGAGGGTGAACCGAAGAATTGTTATATTTATATATTTTATGTTATGGATGTGTATATTGCTTTCATCTTTTTGTGATATTGTGTGCAAGATTTAATTTTTATTAGTCCCCAAATGCAAAACCAGACATGATTGATAGATTTGTGGAAAACACAAATTGCCTTCAGCTATCTTCAATATAGTTTCAGCTTTTCAAAAATATGTTCAAATGTTACCTTTCTGCAGAGGAGAATATTAATGGCTGTTACCAGCTAGTGATGTGCACCATTTTTTTACAACTTTTCAAATGATCTAAAAGTATGTATATATATATATATATATATATATATATATATATATATATATGGGGATGTTGATTCAGAAGGATATCAATCCAAAGATTTAGTTACCTATTTAAAGAATTTTAAAGCATTTCTTCCATTCGTTCAGCTCTAATGAATGTGCACCATAGGCACTGGTTATATTGATGTGTAAATTAGCAAAGCTCAAGCTTGACAAAATTCCTTGAATTCCATCTTGAATTTCGCTCTGACTTGAGTCCATATCAGATTGGGAGCTTTATTTTTTTCTTTTCAGTTGTGTACATCTTTGAAATGTATGCCTTCTTCTTCCATTGACTAAAGTACCCCCATGACTTCAAAGGCAGGGACAGAATGAATGAGCATATTCCCTGGAGTTTGTTGCTTAGAAATACCGAGTTGCACCTCTTGGCAGTAGTTCCCCATACTAGAACAGGCCTGGACTAGGATCTAGGGATGGATCTATTGGCATTTGGCATCTCTTTTGCATTGAAATGGATGGCATAGGGTTGTTCTGAGGGTGTTATTGGGGCTACCAAGCAGTTGTTGGAGATAACTGACAAACATCCAAGGGTGCTCAGGAGTGTGTGTGGATGGAGCAACTCTCTGTGTTGGGTCAATCATTAGAGTCTTTTCCAACTGATCATAGCCAATTCTTTTGCAAAGGCAACAAGTGGATGGGAAAGGCCATACAATTGGTGCTGTCCATATGTGTGCTTCATTCACACACAGATACAAATGAAATTCAATTGCTCTGATGGATAGCAGTTCTCTTTTCATAGTGGGTGCATGTGAATGTATACCCCCTTATAGACTAGATACTTTAATCCCTTGGGCGGAATACTCATGCAGAGGGAGGGCTAAGAGAAGAAACAACAACAAAAAGGCAGTTTGTTCTGTTGTAAAGCTGGAAAACTGATTTATGAGCTCTTTTCTCGTTGTATAAGGTAAACTGAACTGATATTTGTGTACAGCAGAATTGCAAGGGGGTGTTGAATCATTTTTGTATCTTTGATTTTTGTTATAATTATATTATTATTGCAGGGCTAAAACTTTGAATTGTAATGTATCAGCTATAAATTGTCTATTGTCCTGTGGACTAAAGTTAAGGATACTACATGGACTACTTGAAGTATCCTGAATCTTGTGAAACCAAAGACACTTCGAGACTGCCCTTACTAAGAACATGTTTGTTCAGTAATACCTTTGGAGTTTATTCTGATTATACTCCATAGGACCCACACAAGTAGAGGTTATAAGTGCACCCATATTGATCATGCTACACTGTTGCACAGCTTTTAATACAATTGACAATAAATTGTTAATGCTATGGCAGTGCTGCTCCTCATCAAGCAACTTTGGACACAATGATAGCCATTTCTTTCCCTGTGTACTGAACATTCTCTAAAATATACTATTTTTCAGGATTGCTGTACACATGTACTTTCCTGCAAGTGCAAAGTGTGCATACCACCATGTATGACAATTGCCGAATTGTCTATCTTGCAAATGTATGGCAAATGTGCAATACACCAGCACTAGTAAAATGTAAATGCAACAAAACAGACACTAAACTAATCTTTACACATAATACTCATGTTACTAAATATATCCATGTAGGAAAAGAAACATAATGTAAGAACCCTTAAAACACCAGATTTTAAATTATACGTTAATGTATTTTTCTTTTTTTAATATGTTATATTTTGTTTGTATACTTTACGTTGTTTTTGTAAACCACCCTAGAAGCTCCACTGAAGGGTATATAAATATTTTAAATACATAAATAAATAAACAAACTGACAATGTGGTTGAAAAAACATTGGTTCATATATCGTTTTTGCCAGGATCTTCATCTCATTCTGCATGTGATCAAGAACAAACTCAGAAGTACTTTGTGAGGAAGGCAACATCAATCAATTTATTGTTCTTGGAACCATTATGTTCTCTAAAAATTGATTAGAGAGCATCACCAGATGTGCATCTAACCTGACAGAAAAGCAAGTTCACCCCTCTTTGTAGTATATGACTTCTTTTTGGGGGAAAAAGGTCATTCATCTTTTTCAGGAGGGAAAAAGAACAAACAATTTGGAAAGAGTTAGTTAATTAGTCCAAACAGAAGAGCAAATACAACCCATTAGGTGTAAGAGCCATTCAAGAGACAGATGGATAAGCAAAGCTGTTCTTTCCCTTTGGCCTCAATTTAAAATATCTAGGAGAAAAATGTGTGCCCTCTTCCAATGCTCCATAATATAGGGGTATATGCAAAACAGAAGAGGAGCTCAAAAATATGAGGTTAGCTTTGACTGCAGGGAACTCAGATTCCATTACAGATATTTTTTTTTGCTGCTGTTTCTATCAAATGTTTTAAGCGCCAACCGCATGCTTGGCACTGGAAACCAATCTATGCTCATGGCAGGTAGTGCTGCCTCTTCATTCCTGAAGGCAGATGGCTTTTCTTTTTCTAATATAATGCTCCTCCTGCCCCTGCACCAATGGATACAACTCATACAGTATAAGGAATGTTCTTATAAGGTGGAATGAGATGGCTAGTTTTGTACTGGCAGCATTTCACTAAGCTCTTGAGGAAAGGTGTTTCTCTTATCTGAGGACCACTTCAAAGATTGTGATTTTTAAGGGACGTGAAACATAAGGAGAAACCTGCTGGACTAGACCAAAGACCTACCTAGTCCTGCATCCTGTCCCACAGTGGCCAACCAGATGCCCCAGGGAAACCCATAAGCAAGTCATAAAGGCAACAACATACTCTTCCAGTTGTCCATCTGAGCAGAGTAAGGCATAAATTCTTTAAATAATTAAATAGAATTTGCAACTTTTTTTATAAACAGGATACAAAGCACTTGAAATTTAAATAATTCAAATTTGGCAGAAAATGAAGCTGACAAATTTGTTTCATCCCTACTCCGAACACCAGTAGGTCTGTCAGTTTTGCTCTCTCCCACATTCATTTTTTAAAAATCAACTTCCTTCCACCTTGATTAATAATTAGGTTGCAATTTTTGGCAACCTAATTATTATAAACAAACAAACCTAATGTTTGGCAACCTAATTGTTATAAACAAACAAACAAAATTTTCACCTGTTCCTAATTCAGAGGCAAACTGCATCTGATTCTAGAAGCAGCATTTTGCCATCATGACTAGTAGCCATTGATTGCCATGAATTTGTCTAATTCTCTTTCACAGGAAGGACGGAAGATAGCACCACTTTCAAATCAAAAGAACTTCAAATGGTGCAGAAGATTAAAACATACTTTCTCTTCAGCACCTTTTTTTTTAGCCTGCTTCCTTTTTTGGCAACAACGTTTGAGAACATATGCACAGAGTGATGAAATAGTATTTGCAATACAAAACCAAAAAGATTATTCCACCAGAACAAAAGCCAATATTAAAGATAACCAAACAATCAGGCTTGAAAGTAATACATTAGAAATAACAAATTCATCCAAAAATACATTATTCAAGTAAATAAAGGGTTACAATCCACACTTTCACAGAACAACCTAGCCTTCCAACAAGCAAGAAGTAAACTAGATAATATATGGCGGAAACCCATTCCGATTCCTATCTAATTCTAAATGTATTGAAAAACATATTTTTGAAAGGAAAAAAGTTATTTGGAATAACAGGTGTAAGTAATGCATGTCTGGAAAACACAAAGAAAATTGGCTTGCACATAGTTTAACATCAAATCTATATTCAGGTGTAATAGAATTGAAACAGTGACTGAAACCATGGAGAGTTCTTATGTGACCCTTCTATCCCCAGACTTCCCATGTTGATGGGGAACATCTGAAGAGAAACTATAACCACCTTGAATTTATTGTGGTTACAGTGCTTCATGCAATTGCGTAGAGCTCCCTATCAAAATATGCAGAGTTTGGGATTGGAAGTGGTGAGGCATGAGTCTGCCTTCCCTCTAGGATTGGGTGATACTGTCTCCATTTCTTTTTTCCAATATTAAAGTTGGTTCATCCCATTTCCCCATCTTAAGTTTGGTTTACCCTGAATGCTGAGGAAAAAAAATGTTTGTGTGAAAATTTCCATGGATTTTTGTGCACATATCTTTTAATAAATGAATTTTTGTATTTGCCTAATATACACACTTTATTTTGCAAACATTTTTCCTAATTATAATGCATTTTACTATTGTTTTTATGAACATATGCATTTTTGTGTGCACTTTCCTCTAATATAAAATATCCATATTCATTTTTTTGGGGGAAGGGGGGAATTCCACTACAAAATTAGGAGAAGCGTGAATTTAAGAGAATATCCTAGTGTGTTGGTTAGATAGTGTGTTGGTTTGACAGTGAGAAATTAGGTAAATTCATATTAAAATGTAAACCAAATTAATTTCTCCCCAGACAGCCTCAATTGCATACAGTAATGCCTGAATAGGGCCCAAATCTGGAATGGAGAAAAATAGATTCCATTTACTTGTATTGATATAATTTCTGTTAACATGAGAGATACCCCTGCAGTCATCCTGCCTCCCTGTGGAGAGAATGCAATATGAGCCCTTAAAAGCTTGTGGAAATTTGTCATTTTTATTGTTTGTGCAGAATGTAGAAAAGGTTTTGTGGAGTATGTTAAATATGACCAGTGCACAATGAATGTACCTTTTACTTGATTTATGTACACACAGAATGCCCACCTTTGATATTGCAGGATTGCTGTATAGCTTTATGTACTGCTGCATTTATACTTGAATTCAGATTAAAACTGCATGAAATATTAATAGGTGGATAGGGAGAGATTAGTTCATTAACTATAAATTAAAAGTTGGCATCCATTATTTAGTATGGTGGTTCAGGCTCCCGTTTGATATCATTTATATTGCTTTAATTATTATTCCATTTTGCTAGTCCAACAATACAGGTCAGTTGAAAAGAGATGCAATTAGGAGGAACCCTCAAGATCTTATTTAGATCGTCAAGGCTGACCCTGCTGTATGACAGTTGTTCATTTCTATAGAAGAAAAGAAAGAAAGAAAGATTAAATTCTGAATTTCTGAGTTTTAATTCACCTTCATAGTTATCACTGAAATAAAACTCTGTTAAAATATTCTTTATAATTTAGCCTATTTACTGTGGAATGCAATGAAATTAGTTAGCTTAATCTTGCTTTTGCTTTTCATGTCTACATTAAGTGGTGCTTACTTGCTTGAATACGATTACCTCAGCACCATGTATCTTGCCTGTGAAGAAACTTAAGAAACCTTTACCACAACCCTATCAGCTAGGCTATTATGATTATTTCTGTATTATATGTGGGGAAGGGCAGACCTAAAGACAAGTCAGTGAATTCATGCTCAGCTCAGGTGTAATATAGGTAGGTGCGAGGCTATAAGCTCAGTTGGTCCAAAATTCTCAAAATGTCAGGCTGACTGGGTGTGGTCAGATAGGCTGTAAGGTACCCTATCTTGCACTTTGTGTAAATTCTCAGCCCAGCCTTAGATACGGAACAATAAGCCTGAACATGTTAAGCTGGATGGTTTTCATTTGTCTCTTCAGGGAAACAATGTATTCTTAGAGCGTCTGCAGCATGACTTGCAGGCTGATTTGAAGGGCCTGGTGGGAGAAAGGTGCTTGCCTCTTTACTATGGTATGAGTGTGGGGGGTGTAAAGGCCTGCAGGCATATCCGGTGAGCACCCAGAGGCACCTTTATGGTAAAAGGACGTTTCCATGCCTTGTCCTTCAGATTATGGGTCTGGGGTTGGGAAGGGAATGCCCTTTTATAGAGTGACCATATGAAAAGGAGGACAGGGCTCCTGTATCTTTAACAGTTGTATTGAAAAGGAAATTTCAGCAGGTGCCATTTGTATATATGGAGAACATGGTGAAATTTCCCCTTTATCACAACAGTTAAAGCTGCAGGTGCCCTGCCCTCTTTTAAATGTGGCCACTCTAGTATAGCTCCTGCACCTTTAACTGTTGTGATGAAGAGGAAATTTCACCAGGTTCTCCATATATACAAATGACACCTGCTGAAATTCCCTTTTCTATGCAACTGTTAAAGATACAGGAGCCCTGTCCTCCTTTCCATATGGTCACCCTACGTTTTAGGACTGCCTGTTATGAATTCAAAGGCTTGGGTCTGGGGGATTGTGAATAGGGAGGCCCTCCATCAACACATTTGGCTGGCCAGTTTAAAACCTTAAATCAGCTGCAGGTGGCTGGGAAGACTCGCCCATAATCTTGTTGCAGGAGGGGCCCTGTTTTACAAGTTCCCACACAGTCTGTTGACCTCTTTGCAGGCCTCAGTTTACCTGTAAATAGTTACATAAAATTGTGATTATTGGTTTACTGCAACATTTGTGTATTGCCTCTTTCAGTTGCATGCACAAGGTACCATTACATTAAATACCTTGTCTGATTTAAACTGCCATAATTTAAGTAAAAAGCAATAGTTTATTTATTACATTTCTATACTGCCCAATAGCCAAAGCTCTCTGGGAGGTTCACAGCAATTAAAACCACAAAACACAGCATAAAACACAATACAAAAGGTAGAAGTTTAAAACTACCATATACAAGTAAAACCAGAATAAAACCTAGCAGCAGTGCAGAGATTTAAAATACAGTAACACATTTAAAACAACAGAACTAAAAGAGCAAAATAGCTGGGAAAACACAATGTAGGCACCAGGCAAGAGCACAGTGTAGGGACCACCCAAGCCTCTCTGAGAATCTTATTCCATAAAAGGGGCACCACACAGAAAAGGCCCTCTTCTTGGTAGTCACCCACCTCACTTCCTTTGACAGGAATCCTAGAGAAGGATTGCTGAGCATCATCTTTGGGTCTTGCAAGCACATATGGAAGAGACAATCCCTCAGCTAGCCTGGCCCCAAGAAATTTAGGGCTTTGAATCTTAATACCAGCACTTTAAATCAGGCCTGGACATGGACTGGCCGACACGGCAAATGGAAAAGTACTGCTGTAATATGAAATTGTTGGCCAGTATCTGTTCACAGTCTTGCTGCCCTATTTTGGACCAGCTGAAGTTTTCAAAGGCAACCCCATGTATAACACATTGCAATATTCCAGCTGACAGGCTATCAGAGCATAGATAACTGTAGCTAGGCTATATCTGTCCAGATAAGGACATAGTTGGTATATCAGCTAAGCTGATCAAGGGTGCTCCATGCCACCAAGCCCGCCTGAACATCTCTTAGCTAGGCAGATGAATCACCCTCTAACAGTACCTCCATATTGCCATCATCCAGTCCAGTACCATGCCTGGGCATTGATTCAGAACAGCCACTGCCTCACCTGGATTTGATGAAAAAGAGAGATAGAGCTGGGTGTCTTCTGCATATTGATGACACCTCAGCCCTCACCTCTGGATAATCTCTCATAGTGGTTTATCCCTAGTATTGGGGATAAAACAGAGCTCTGTGGAACCCCATAGCATAACTGTCAAGGCACTGAGCAATGATCTGCCAGCACCACCTTCTAGATTGGCCATCCAAGTAGAAGTGGAACCACTGCAGCAAAGTCCCCCTAACTCCCAGCCCAGACAACCTATCCAGAAGGATACTATGGTCATTGGTATCAAAAGTCATTGATAGGTCCAAGGAATCAACAGATTTGCATGCCCCCTCTGCCCCTCCCCAGCAAAGATCTTATCACAGGATGACCAAGGCAGTTCCTGTTCCACAACCAGTTCTGAAACTCAATTGAAATGGATCTAGATAATAAGTTTCTTTCAGGAGTGCTTGAAGTTGTCTAGCCACCACCAGCTCAAGCACCTTGCCCAGGAATGAGATACCAACCTATAGTTGTTAACATTGTCTGGGTCCATGCTAGGCTTTTTTAGGAGTGGCCTAATTACTGCCTCTTTTAAAGAGAGTGGTGTAAGCATTTGCTACCCAGCACCACTCCCTCTTTCCAGGAGGAATTTACAACCTCCTTGACCCAGCAGGATATCCCATCCGTATTTGATGTAATCAGCCACACAGGGCAAGAGTCATGCACATAGATGGTTGACTGGACTTGGCCAAGCATCTTGTTTGCAGCCTCAACCCTCAACAATAAATTCATCCAAGAAAACTAGACCAGACAGTGTTCTGGGCATCTCTACTAAAGGAACTGCATTAATTGTGGTGTCCAATTTGTGATGAATTTGACTGACTTTATCTTCAATGTGCCATGCAAACTTATCACAGTATGCTACTGAAAGCTCCACCATTTCTATCCATGGCCCAGATTGTAGCAGGCCATGAATCACTTGAAAAAGCTTCACTGGTTGAGAAGACACGATGGTGATGGTAAAGAAGTCCCTTTTTCACCACTATCACTGCTACAGAGCAGACTCAATAATGAATCAGAACAGACTCAATAATAACCTGTGTTTGGCCAGACTTGGCACAAGTTTTCCTCCACCTGCATTCTAGCCAGCAGGTATATACCAAGGAGCTCTACTCAGAGGGAGAGGGAACTTGGACACAATCATGTCAATTGCTCGAGTCATTTCTGCATTCCACAGAGTGACCTGGGTTTTGACAGGTGCATCAGTCATAGCAGCAGGAGAATCCCCCAGAGCCCTCTAGAATCTATCAGAATGCATTAGTCTCCAGTGACAAACCATTTTAATAGCCCCCACCACCCTTGTGGAGGGGAAAGGCTGGTAAGAGTCTAAACCTCAATAGGAAGTGATCTGACCAGGACAAGGGGATAGACATAAATTTCCCCATCCTCCTGCCAAGTTGTGAAAACCAGTTCAAGCATGTATCCTCTTGCATGCATTGAGCTGATGACATGTTGAGACATGGTTGTCCTGGTGGCCATGAAGTCCTGAGCCACCCTGAATACAGCAGCCTTGGCATGGAAGTTGAGATCCTCCAGAACCATAATCCTAGGGGTCCTTAACACCAAATCCAAGAACACTGCCATCAACTCAGGCAGGGAGTCTGATACATAGTTAGTTAGGCAGTACAACAACAGAATCCCTAATCTGTCCCAAGTAACCCACACAAGGTAAAGATATTCAAGATTAGCACTCAAATGAACAAAATGCCTAGAGGGGGAGAACTTCTATAGACCACAGCACCCCGTCCCCATTGCTCAAGTTGGTGCTGTACCAAGTATCCAGGAGCGTCCAATGGGAGAGACTAACCCCTCCCACTGAGGTCTCAATAATACATACCATCTTGGCCCTCTCATCCACAATTAAATCATGGATGAGAGATATTTGTTTGGGCTAACCTGATATTTAGCAGCAGGATCACCAGACCTGAGGGCAAACTGGTAAGGCAGACGGGAATCATCTGGTTGGAGGAAGAATGAGAAGAGGGGATAGGTGTAAGGTGCCTAACCCCTATTCTCCTCAAATGGTTTGTTAATCCCCCAGTGCCATACCTCCCTCTATCTGTGACCACAGGAATAGGGTCACTCCCTTCCCCCATCCAATGCATTTCCCAGGCACATAAAATATACAAGTATGAAATAATAGAAAATAGGGGGGGGGGAAATAGAGAGCCCTGGCCCTCAATTCAACTGAAAGTATTTTCTAGATTTCCCCAGGAAGCCTCACCAGTAACCCCTTTTCATCTGAAAGAATTCTTTCTTTAGTTCTGTCACTTACTGGGATTGCCAAGATGCAATTTAAAGTTTGGAATGTGCAGTATTTATTGAATCATTCTGCAAACATATGGAGAAAATGTAATGTTCTTATACAAAAGGATAAGATTATCCATGTGTCCCTCTCTTGGTACTTTAACTAATACAATATGTTCAGAGTTCAACCTGAAGCAATCAGCCACAATCATTGCATCAAAGAAAGGAAGATCAATAGGGTTCAAGACAGCTATTCTTTCTCCCAATGAGGACACTCACAGAACATGTTATGTGGTGGAATGTTCTTGGATGCAGCAGTGGTGCTGAAGTATCAACACATCTCTTTTATTTGATGCTAATTACACTTTGTCCAGCTGTACAATAGAAAGCCTATCAGCAGAAGCAGTATTGCTCATGCATGACCAGCTAATTCTTCCTGCATCAGCAGGTAGACTTTGAAAGATCCTGGGGTATAAAAGGTTAGGATAGTTGCCACTTCATTAGCTGGTAGACATCTATGCCACATTTCTTGAGTCATGCTGTGGATCCTACATATGATTATTCATTTAACTCATAATCATAAATGTGTTGTCTTCGTCATATATAACAGGGAAATTGTTTGGATGTCAACAGGCTGTTTTCACAGGGAAACTGGTTTGGTTTTTTTAAACCCAGTGCATGGATCACCAAATATAATTGTCTCTCTCGGTTCCCCCGCCCTTTTCTTTTCTTTTTGGTAGCTTATTAATGAACTAGTTGTATTACCCATATCCTCTAAATAGCATAAACTTTCAATTACCAGTTCATTTCTAGTTACTGAATAATGAAACATATTATATAGCAGGTATCTCAGCTAAACATGTATCCCTTTCTTCACCTTAATTTAAATGAAATATAAATTTCCATCTATTTTTACAATTATCTGATGGAGGATTAAATTTCCCAATTAGCTTTTACAACTAGCCTCAAGCCATGGCATAACTCACATCAACAATTAACTAGTGTGCTGTTGTTAAAACAGCAGGTCTTTATCTAGTTATAAGAAGTCTTTCTAACATGATCATACTAGCTGTTGGGAAATCTTGTGTGTGTGTGTGTGTGTGTGTGTGTGTGTGTGTGTGTGTGTGTGTTTTACAATTCTTATCAAAGCTGGTTCGAAGGACAATCCTGTCCTCAAAAGCTGTCATAATGCAACTCCTACTTTTTGCATATGGCACATACAATATAAATATAATGTGAAAATGTATATAACTTAAGTGATTCACAGGATATCATTCATATATATATGCATTGCATTACTATTATTGTATGGTGGGAAAACATTCAGGCTGATTGTACTAGCAGAACAATTAGTTAATTAATAATAATAATAATAATAATAATAATAATAATAATGCAACTCTTGTACAATGCTTTGCCCTGTCTTCTGATGGAGCACTAGGTTATTGTGAGCCTATCACACAAGTGCTCCCCAGAGCTTTTTAAGGAATAATCAGATATGTTTGTTTCAGCCCAACTATACACATGGAAGCAGCATGAATATATCCCTAGTTGGATAGGAAAATGTATGAGTAAATGGGTCCTGCATACATACCTTGCCAGCTTGATCAGCATGTCTGTGGCTCTATAAAATAAAAGCAGCAATCAAACCACATATCTGTCCTGAGGAAAGGGCAGTGAGTGAGATATGGTCTTGCACAGTTGCAACACCAGATCGACTGGTGCTTTTAACCTCTAGTGAGCCTAATGTATCTAAAAGACTACTGTCCGCAGGCAACTGTGAGTTCTAATATGGAAAAAGAGCATTCACCTGATGTTTGCTTCTTCACTGGATCAATTCTACCACTCAGACTAGACATTTCTTGCTACATACTGACATTGTTCATTTATTTATTTTTTAATTGACTTAATGGACGTTGGGTGCACTCCTATGTTGATAGTTGGCAGCTGCCGCGTACCCTAACACAAGGCGGCTGGATTTTTGTTAGATGTGCGGTTTTCGCTAATCTAGCCATGGCGCATCAGAGCAGAAAGGAAAGAGGCTGGGGTGAGCATAGGAAGCTGAAGAAGAAAGCTCCCCAGTTTCCTTCCTTCTCTGCCCCCAGGACCACTCCCTTTTCCCCAGCTCTGCAAACAGGTTTCTCAGTGCGATGAGACAGCCAGCGTGGTTTTCTCTGCACCGGCTCCGAGGGAGAGGGGGCAGGGAGAGTAATTTACTGGCTCCGAGGTCAGACCTCTCTCTCTCACCTCAGAAGCCAGTAAACTGAACCGTTCTATGCTCTGCCTCCACCCACCTCAACACTGCCTAAGGACCATCAGATCACTCTCTTATATATTGCTTACCATATTTAAAAATTCAAGTGACTCATTAATACAACACTTCCTCATTATTAAATGAGATTACTTGTCTGGAGAATGATGCTGAGGAATGGCCAGTAGTCGTAAGTAATAAATGTGGTTACTTGTCATTCTCCCACATCTTATTCATGGGAGAGGGTAATTTATGTATTTAGGATTATTTTGGGAGTACAGAAAAGTAATGGGTGGGAAAAGCGAATAGTAAAGCTCTGTATTCTAAAGAATTAGTGTCCTTTCTTCTGTTTTCTATGTCTTACTTTGTATGAACCTAAAGCGATTTTCAAAATAAATACGACAGAATTTGCAGTATTTAGTTATGAGTATCTTAGGAAGAATATTGGATAATTATACCCAACTGTACTTACATCTAAACAAAACTAATTTTATTTTATACTGATCTTCAGAAAGGAATCCTAATTATGGCAGTGCTAATAGTTTTGCTAATTGCTCAAGTGCTGCTATGAACACAAAAAAACTCCAACCAAAAAACAACTCAATTTACAAATTTAATGGTTATACACATTGGACAAAATTTAACTGGAAATTAATGTGCAAACTAGGCAGCACCTTTTCCCTCAAGAAGCTAGCCAAGCCTACATACAATCAAAATGAGCACAAAATGACTAATCCAATGATAAAATAAATGCTGTCTAAATACGCTCAGAGAAATGGTAAATTCCAGTGTTGTATTCCTATGAGGCTGTAATCCAAAACATACATATGGAAGGGTAAGCCCCCTTGGACACAGTGGGGTTCAGTTCTAAGTACACATGCATAGAATTGCTCCAGAAGTGCAATTGTTCTGTAACAAATAACATACGCAATGTAAGATTATGCTCTTGATAGTAGTTACTTGCAACACCACTTGTTTTAAAAGAAAAGACAATACCAATGATACTGCAATCAGTGCCGAACTATTCATTTTCAGCAAACACACAAGCAAACGATCACAAACTAAAAGAATAAACAAGCTTTTAAATGATCATTATTCCTTTTTGTAGATAGTGTGGCAGTGAATCTCTACACTGGCTGGACCAAAAGGCTGAATTGTAGCTAATCCCACAGTGCCCCATCCAGAGAAGAACAGCGTTTCCCAATGCTAAGTAGAATGGACTCTCTTCTTTCTAGTTAGCTGAAGCTTCCATGCTGTCCTTATAAATGGAAAGCTGCAAGTATATTGTTGCGAAATGTATCACCAGTCCTGCATGATAAGTGGATGCTACTGGAGTGTCACGATTTTTCTGTTTTTCTTATTTTCTATTCCATCCATTGCATAAAGCATGTCCACTTGCCTGCCTTCACCAAAATGTGTGGGCTGGGGTAGCTGTTTTGTGTGTACCCCAGACGTGGACGGGCATACACACTATGCTACACCAGCATGGAGCAGGGCCAGAAGGCCTAATTGAAGCCACTGTGTCCCTTTTCAGCCATGCCTCATTTTTCATTGGCATCAACTCATCCTTCTTTCAAGACACAGTGACCTGGTTCATACAACATGACAACCCACTGTGGCCTAATTTAGTTGTGAGGGCTGTCATGTCATGTCAGGCACCTGTGTGGATCCTTTTTGCACAGTGCCTGCAGGTGCCCCTATTTTCCATGGTTTGATGTGTTGAACAAACCCAGCATCATGGGTTGGTTGAAAGAGTAGACGATACTAAAATAACACTAAAATAAGCTATAGGTTATTTGAGAGTTGTCTACCCCTCAAACAACCCACAATGCCAGGTTTGCATGACATGGAAAGCTACCAATGTACCACCACTTGCATATTCAAAAGGGCAGGCAGCCCACTCTGCTAAGCCCTATGCAGAATTACAACCCCAGGGGCCCAGTGTAATGGTTTCTGGTTGCATGTGGTCTGGGTAGGAACTTTTTGCCTCCTCTGCTCTGTGATTCTCAGGTGGGAAACAATTTGTCAATTAGTGTCTGTGGTGCACTATATTGATTAGATACAGGTAGATCTCAATTTGACAGGGCTCTTTGGGATAAGGCATTAGGTATGGATTTGGTGAGCAAAAGAAGCCACATTTCAGGTGATCAAATGTGTATATTGATAAACTACTGAAAAAAAGGGGAAAGGCAAAAAGGCAACTCTCATACAATTGCAAATAGGCAAAAATGCACATGAGCACATGTGCGCATCAGTAGAACAAAGCATAAAAGGAATTTTGATCCTTACAACGCGATTGTTCTTCCATATATATGTTTACCAAGTGACACAATTCAATTGTTAATGTAGATATGGGGTGGAGGGAAGTGCTAATAAACTGAAGATGCAGAGAGCAGTAGCAAACAGCTCATGCTCCAATTACAGAACTAACTTTAGAAAATAGTTAAACTGGAAAATAGTTAAATTGGAATTCAGAAGGAGTAGAACACAGGGCAGAGTGTACTCATAGAACAATAATGGAAGGGCTTGGGGGGAAATTGTTTATCTCTGTCTTTCTCCTTTCTAATTAAACAAAGAGACCTTACTGCTGCCTGTTCTCAAAGCTTTTCTTTCTGTTCTGCTTTTTATTTCTTGCCCTACAGCCAGGGCTGGCACTTCCATTAGGCGAACAAGGCAATCGCCTAGGGCACCAACCCTGATGGGGCGTGCAGACAGTGTTCTGGTGAGACTTCTCAGGGCTGGGAGAGAAGGCAGGCTGCGCTGCCCGGCGCTTGCCTCCTTGCTTGGCACCAACGCTGCTGCTGCTGCTCTCTCCCTCTCCTGCCTGCCTCTACCTGCTGCTGCTTAGGGAGGGGAGTGGGAGGAAGGAGGAGGGGGTGTATTTCCCCTACTCCTGCTGTCCTTGGCGCAGCCCAGCCCAGCCTGACTCACCCTCGGCCATCTAGAGAAGGGCCCAATCTGGGTGGGTGGGTGCGCGAGATTTAAGGGGGGGAAGGGCACGGAATAACGGGCTCAAGTTAAAGGAAGCCAGATTCCAGCTGGACATCAGGAAAACTTCCTGACTGTTAGAGCAGTACGACAATGGAATTAGTTACCTAGGGAGGTTGTGGGCTCTCCCACACTAGAGGCCTTCAAGAGGCAGCTGGACAACCATCTGTCAGGGATGCTTTAGGGTGGATTCCTGCATTGAGCAGGGGGTTGGACTCGATGGCCTTGTAGGCCCCTTCCAACTCTGCTATTCTATGATTCTATGGGTGATCCAGAGGGGAGGACTTTAGATGGATCTTGAAATAGATCCATCTGTTTGGAAGTGGCAGATGTGTGATAGTTGGCAATTTGCAGGGTGGTGGGTGGTGGTGGTGAAAGTAGCTCACCTTGCCTAGGGCGCAAAATAGTCTGGCACCGGCCCTCCCTACAGCACTGGATTATGTCCTTCATATCATCTGCGTTGTACTCAAGTACCTAAGGACCCACACCCACTGGACATAGCCATTGGCTTTGAGTTGTGTACATGGCAATGAACAATGTGTCTAGATGTGCCATTGCTTGTTCTCTGCTATCCAAGCTCTGGCAGGACCTAAAGCCCATATGAAGCACCAGCTGGTATTTTCCTCTTGAGACTGGGTATTCCAAACTATGAATCATCTCTTTTAGATTATGGATGAATACAGGTGACCATTTGGGAAGCGGTAACTTCATATGGTGTGCAGAAAATCAACTGGCAAGCTGGTAGCCTGTGTTGTCATACCAAACAGGGAGAAAAACCTTACCACATTTTGCATGTGAAACAAGACAGTGATAAGAATCATTGTCCGCTCAGCAGGACAATGTAGACATCAGTTTACCAAGTAATTTCATGCATCCTGTAGTAGGGTACCACTTGATTAATGGTTGTATTTTCCCAGTAGATCACACTATACGTAGGAATCACTCTGTTACATAGCCTAATGTATAAATGATGTATGCGTGCACTGAAATAGGATGACAGGGACAGAGACTCCTACCTTAATATGTAATTCAGAATAATATCAGATACCAGAGACCTACATCTTAATAAGTCATTCAGAATTAGTTATGTACATTAGGTAAGTAATTTTTTTAAAGCAATAAAGAACATAAAAGATGGGGACTTGGGAATACTGGTGAATAGAATGTGGTGTGGCAGCCTATTCTTGCAATAGGTCACCTGTAAGATGACTTGCCAGATTTGAAAAGGGCTAACTTAGGGCTTCTTTAAATGAGCAATTTATAGCACGCTTGTGACTGGCCACTCATGGATGCTCGTGGGTCACTTTGATGGCACCATGAACCTCCTCCATGTCTCCCTCTCCATTTCCCATTTTTAGCATTAAAAAGTAAGCCTCAGAAAACCCAACTTTTCTGTAATATGTTGGGATTTGTCAGGATCTCCCACGTACAGACAAAGTTGCACTATAAAATGCCTACTAGAGGGGGCTTTCCCACTGAACTGTATAGGCCATGTGGTCGCTGCTGTCTTCCCTGTCTAATTTCAGCTTGTTTCAAATGTGGAAGAGAAGCAGGAATCAGAGCAACGGTAAGGAAACGTGATTTCCCCTATCTGAAAGTTCTCTCCAAAGTCTCACTCACTACTGAAGGATTTGATAACCAGTTACTGAAATCAATTAATTTTATTTTAATATAGTAGATTTTCCCCCAATAGAAAAAAATGATCATGAAGATATATAGGAGTATATACAATATTTATCTGTAATTAATTTCCCAGGACAACTGAAGTTATGGAGCTTATTCAAGATAGTGGCTGAGAATTGCCCAATTGAACTTAGCATTTATTAGATGTCTAGTAATAAGCTAAATCAAAGTGCATAGTAGTGGATTTTAAAAATAAACTATCGCACACTGCCATAGCTTTTAGATGCAGCTACATTGAGGTCCATGTAAGCTACTCTAAAGACAGAAGGAGAAAATAGCCACCATGTCTTAAATAAGTCATGCTGCCTAGGTTTGGATGATAGCAAAAAAAGGACCTAGCGAGTGGCTAAAAAATACAAATATAATCACTTTCAGAGGATGCAGTTTGTGAGTATAGAATTTTTAACAAGCAATTGGTTTGATAGAATGCAAATGTAATAGCTTTCAGAGAATACAGTTACAATTTTTAACAAAGTGGTTGTTGATTTGAGAATACAATTGCATGTGTACAGTTTTTAACAAGCAGTTGCTAATTTTTAAATTTGTAATAAAGTTGTAATAAAGTATAATAAAGTTTAACATGTAGTTGCTATATTTAACAAGCAATAGTAAATCCTTAATAGACAGTTGCTTTCTTTGACATGTAATTGCTAATGTATTGTTTTGAACACAGTTGCTCTTTTAAAATATGCAATTGCTAATGTATTTTTGAACAAGCAGTAACTGATTATAAATTATCTATATAAATAAAAATGTAAATGTCCGTTCGAAACAGACGTTATATCTCCGAAAGTTCTTCACCGATTGCTTTGAAATTTTGACACAACGTTGCATTCGAATACGCGAGTGTTGTTATGTAACTATGTTCTATATGGGGTCAAAGGTTTGTCTTAAAATTGAAGAAATAGGCCTCCTCAAAACCAGTCCTGCTGATCATTGTGACATCGCCAACCAGTAGGCCAATCCACTGCCTCTGCCTTCTCTCTTATTTGCATGTTCTCTCACAATTGGCTGAGTGAATATAGATGTCACACCTGTGACAGTTACACGTTCTGAAGAAAGGTAACTGCCAGGAGTTTCCGCTAACCTCCTCACCACAAAAACATCCTTTTTTAAAAAACAAACAATTTGCTTTACTTCATCCAAATAATGCCTCGCAGAAGATCACACTTAGGTCGTCGTACTCGCAGAGCGGAAGCACTGCGACGAGAAATTGCAAATCAGACTGAGGAAGAACGGGCATCAGCAAACGAGGAAAAAAAGAAAAAGAATGCCTCAAATACGTGCCAAGGAACCAGGCAAGCAACGTTCAGCCAGACTTGAGGATGCACGATTGCGAGCACGGCAATCGCGTTCTACAGCTTCAGATATGCTTTGTTCTCAACAGAATGAACGCGACAGGCTGAGAGGGGCTGAAAGACGTCAACGAGAAACAGCACATCAGCGTCAAACATGACTCCGTGGTAAACAATCACACGATTACAATTGCCTTGCATTCCGGTACAACCCAGCTGATGATTATAGTTTGAGGCGGCATGTTCTCATCGGCACTATGACTGAAGTGTGTCCTTATTGCAAGGCTCTTAAATTTAATGGAGAAACAAAAGGAATGTGTTGCGCTGCTGGAAAAATTAAACTGCCTCAACTTGGAGAACCACCAGAGCCATTACAAACTTTGCTTGCCGGATATACCGCAGAATCAAAGCATTTCCTATCTAACATCAGGAAATACAACTCATGCTTCCAAATGACGTCGTTCGGCGCAGAAATCATCACAGCTCCATTTATGCCAACTTTCAAAGTCAAAGGACAAATTTATCATAAAGGCGGCTCTTTCCTTCCGTTTCAAGATAGTCAACATAAATTCCTACAAATGTATTTCATTGGTGATGGCAATGATGAATTGAATGCACGCTGCAGAATTTATACCGGCATAAAAAGGTCCATCGTTTCAAAACTGCAACAGCTACTTCACGAAAAAAACAATTTAGTACATTTGTTCAAAACAGCAATTGACATGATGCCATCTGATACACACAAGATTGTTATTCATGCTGACAAAACGCCTGCTGGAGAACATGTGCGAAGATTCAATGCTCCAACTATAGACGAAGTGGCAATTGTTATAGTCGGAGATCAATTATGCGTGTCCAGCTGCAAAATGATCGATCAGCTGAGATATTCTCACGTCAATTGCTGGAAATTGGGAACGGAAAGGTGCCGGTTGATCTGACCTCAGGACGAATTTTATTACCTCATAACTTCTGTAATTTAGTGACATCAAAAGAAGAATTGGTTCAAAAAGTATTTCCAAATATTCAAACCAATTATAAGAATCACGATTGGCTGAGTGAACGAGCTATTCTTGCGGCCAAGAACAAAAACATCTACGAACTTAACAATATTATTCAATCTAACATTCAAAGCGAGGCAGTCACATAAAAGTCCATCGACACTGTTGTGGAAGCAGATGAAGCGGTTAATTATCCAACAGAATTTTTGAATTCACTCGATCTGCCAGGGATGCCACCGCACGTACTGCAATTGAAAATCGGCATGCCAATTATCAACCAGCCAAAACTTTGCAACGGCACACGGCTTGCAGTAAAAAAATTACTGAGCAACGTCATAGTAGGAACAATCTTGACAGGACCTTTCAAAGGTGAAGATGTCCTCATTCCTCGCATTCCTATGATTCCAACAGATATGCCATTTCAATTTAAGAGATTGCAATTCCCAATTCGATTGGCGTTTGCAATCACCATCAACAAAGCTCAGGGCCAATCTTTAGAATTGTGCGGTTTAGATCTAGACACGGATTGCTTCTCACATGGACAATTATATGTTGCGTGTTCTAGAGTCGGCAAACCAGACAATCTCTATATCTACACAGACAATGGAACAACTAAAACTATTGTATATCCACAAGCATTGTGAAATTAAACATATTAGAAACATCCACTTTGTCTTTTCTTTCTTTTCAATTTAACCAGACTGACGCGTGGCAGGGTACAGCTAGTATAATAATAAGTTGTAACATGCAATTGCTAATGTTTAAATCCTTCATGCAGTTGCTTGTTTTCAAATCTTGAGATCAGTTGCTAACGTTCAGGTCTTAATGAAATCTTAAGATGGTGGATGAATAATGACTGCAAGTCCCTTAATAAAATCTTAAGACATAATAGTGGTTAAATAATGGCTAAACGGGAACTCTAAATTGCGTATTCCGTTTCTGATTTGTCTTCCTCAGTAGTATGAAATATGCAATAAAATTATTTTATTCTTTAACTGCACCATAGATGTTGAGGATAAATATACATAAATTTTCACTTTGGAATCCCCTTTTTTGCACAGGTTTGGATGACATGACAAGCCACACCCAGGCAGATAATTAGAGTAATGTGGCACAGCATTCACCAGCAGGTGCTGGAACATACCAGCAATTTAAGCAAACCACCCTGGTTGGTTTTGATCATGTGAACCAGGTCATTGTATTTGAGGAAAGAGACTGAATTCTAATGAGGATAAAGTATATAAAGATTGAAATAGCTAATCACTTGACTAGTTCATATAGTGTGTGAGATGAAGATATATGTGATTTTCATTTTCTTATTTTCTTAGAAAAGTGCAACAGTTTTCACAAAGCTGCAGTTTATAATGTCTGTAGATGGGATTTATTATAGAAGGTGTTCAGGAATAGTCTATTACATTACCATCTAATCTGACTCAATTAAAAATACCAGGAAAAATTACTTCAGCTTTTTCTTTCCTAAGCCTTTTCTTTCTGATTTGCAAATGAGTTACTAAAAATTCATGTCTGCAGACATTAAAGTAAAGCTGTCATTTATGCTGTACCTTGCAGTTATGGTGAAATTCAGTGGAATGAATTTATGATCATGTTAATGTTATTTGAAAATTAAAGCAAACTGGCCTTTCTCTTCTTGTTTTTCTGCCACCTTGACATATTCTATCAATCTGAATTAAGTGTGGCCATGTTGAAATGGCCACTTAAGTGATTGAACTTGTGCCTCAATCTTCAACCAGTTGAACTGAATGGAATAGCCCTTTTGAATTTCCCCAGAGAAGAAACCTAAAAAGAAATGAAACTGAAGCAGTGCTTCATTTATTTGAAGAGTACAACTCCCTCATATAACATACGTCACTTAAAATTACATATTCATAGCATATTGCTAGATTAATTGAATTGTATTCTTTTAAAACAAAGTGACGGTTCTGTTTCATGGCCTGATTAAAGTTATTGAGTTTGCAGCATCGAATTCTTTGGCTCTGTTGAAGGAAGCATTTCTTTAATTGCTTCCTTAATACACCCTGCCTGTCACCTTGCAGAATAAATGGTTGTGATAGTCAGGTTTCACTCTATCTGTATTTTAGAGAAATTTATATAATAGTCAATTTTGTATTAAAAGTAATTAGATCACAGGAAACAGCTGTCCACAGGTATTACTGCCATCATTTAAAACATGGTGTATCAGCAGAATTCCAACACTTACATTTCAAGTAGATAACAGTACAAGCTACTATTTCTGCCATCAAAGAAAGAATACTGATACTGAACGATATTGACTTCACAAAAAACAAAAACAAAAACATTTTGCTTCCTTAATGGAGAAATCTGAATCCAATAATGCAAACTGCAATTTTATGAAATCTAGTCATATTCTATTATTAAGTTCAGTGGCACTCTTTTGTCTTCTGGATCCTGCTGGAATCCAAATAATGGTCTTTTAAAATATCCCCTGACAAAAAGTTACCACCAGTACACATAATTATATACAGTTTTGAAAGATTGCCCTAAAGAAATATGTTTACATATTGCACAAATGGCTTATACACATATTATTCCTTTATAACTGTTATTGTAGAAATATAAGGCCCCTGATAGTTGGGTACAAAATGAGTCTTTATTAAATCTGCTTGTTCTAAGTGTCAATGCTATATTTTTTTTAGGAAAACTCTATACCAACATGGGTATTTTTTTAAATTGGCTATATATCAACTTTCTTCTCAGTCATGACTCTCTTAAATTTGCGCAAAATCTTACAAATGTTAGTGGCTGTTTCGCAACTGGGACCTTGATACAATAGTACAAGTTATTTGTTCATTGAGGAATTCAGGAAATGACTTTAAGGTTAGGGAAAGAAAAAGTCCTCACAGTTTTTGAGTTCTATCCTGAACACTGTCAGATTGACCATTAGTAAAACAGTATAGCTACATTTTTCTCCCCTAACCCAGTTTTTTAAGACAAGCATACTCATTTTTATGCTTCACTCAGGTCTTTTGCAAATGTTTGCCTTTTGGGCTAACACATGGAATTTGAGTGAACAACGTCACACACACTACTGCCCCCAACATCTATCATTGATCATGGACATCTGTGCATTGCTTATGACCAAAGGGAAAGCCAATGCATGAATCCATGTATGACAAACCCAGATATGCAGGGTTCCAAATTGCTTGGAAGCTATGCACATAACCATGTGGGAGTCTCCTTTGCAGATGTCTCTGATTAACATGCTGGGGATGAGGCCAGTGGGGTGTATGACACTGGGACGAAGACCAGGAGACACAGGCCTAATCTACACCAAGCAGTATATTGCGGTATGAAAGCAGTATATAAAAGGCAGGAGCCACACCAAGCAGGATATAGTGGTATGAAAGCGGTATACAGTATGTGTCAATGGGCCCAAATAGTTGTCAGTGTACTTCAATACCACTATAAAGCAGTAGTGTGGCTCCTGCCTTTTATATACCACTTTCATAGTGCAATATCCTGCTTGGTGTAGATTAGGCCACAGTTGACCTTCCTGTCTATGCATAGGGCTAACAGGAAGGCCAACTTGATGACTGCAGTATGAAGTGATTACTTGCATGTATGAAATACCCACTATGGCTCAAACACTACTGATATAGCTCATCTTATTGCAGAGCTTTGAATTCGGCATATGGAAGAACCAAAGATGTTCTTCAGAACTGTGCAGGGCCAGGCCAAGACGTTTTGCTGCTTGAGATAAAAAACAAAATAACAGGCCTCCAAATGCATTTACAAAAGCTGACACTGGATTGGCTGTTTCATGGTTCTTTAACACTGATTGTGGGACAGTGACCCTGTTAAGATGACATGCTAAGCCACAGTGGTTAAACATTATGGCTTAGTGTGTCATGTAAACTATTCCTAACCATGGTGGCTAAATAACCTCAGTTTAAACATGATCACTAACCATTTCCTTCTAAAGAATTAGCCTGGCCTAACCATGGCTTAGTGTGTTGTCTGAACAGGCCCACTGTCTTCCCTACACCTGAAGTCAGCAAGCTAACTTTGGGAGTGCAGGGCACGCTGCATAGCACACAACTCTCTCATACAACATCTCGATGCTGTCTCCAGCATCTACCACCTGATGCAACTGCTTCACTCTTCCATAAAAATATGGCTGGCCTTGGAACTGTAGTAAATTGGTTTACTGTTTTAAGATTCCAAACTCATTTCATAAAGCAAAAGGCATGCTGGTACTCTGGCTGTGTTCCAGTTCCACAATTTCCCTTGCAGTTTTGATTGGATAGAGTGTTTTTAACTTCCTCTGCCAAAAATCTTGCAGAATGTTGCTTAGTATCGGGAAGTGCATGTCCAAGGATGGCTGTCTTTCACTTGCAATTGAAATGACTTTTCTCTCTGTATAGTTTTTAATTAGCTAAAGTGCTCTTAGCTTTGTGGGTGTGATTAAATATGGTTCTTATGTTCATTTCATGAGTGATTCAACAGAAATAGAAACAGAAATATTTTATCCTTTCAGACCAGATTAACATGTCCCAAACTACTCCACCAGTGGTAGACGAGTACTTGCAAATGGCTTTGCACTCAAATTCATAATTCCTCTAACTGGCGAAGAATGTCAACACAAGTACAGGCATTGTTATTTGACCTCGCTTGGAGATGTGCTCATTGCAGTGTCTCTGTGAATGAGCTCACGGAACTATTTATTAATTGGCCAGGGCTTCTTTTTCCAGCTGAGATTTTATTGTCACAGCTACAAAAACAGATTGACCACTATGAAGAGGCTGAGCATACATACCATGCAACAGAAAATCAGCAGAGTATAATAGGATTTCTGTCCACTCTCAGTGGCAAAATCAACAGTAAAACAATACTACTTTAAACTTCACAGAACATAAACATACAGAGACATCCCCTACAGTCCAATCACCATCCACCATTATCCACACCCCAATCATGGGCATGATTGGGATGTATCAGTGTTATTGTCACAGACACTGTGGGCCTTGCTAGACCTACCTTAAAATCCAGGCGTGTGGAGGGGCCAGCCCGTGCTAGAAGTAGCACGGGCTGTCGCTCCTATCCACACGTCAACACGACAGGGTAAAGGAAAGCCCCATCGTGTTGGCCATTTTGTTTTGTATCTTAAAGGGGGCATGTGCCAACGATGAAGGTACGGTTTATCGCACCAATGATAAAGGTAGGGTTTTTTTTTTTAAAAGGGTCCCCTGCTCCCCCGTGGATGTGATCCCCCCACCCTCCCGCCCGCAATCTCCGATTCCCTCCATCCCTCCTGGCTCCGTTTCCCCCCCATCTCCCCACCCTGCCCTGATGACCACAGCGCTCCTGTGGAGCACTGCTTTTCCTGGCTACTCACGAGTAAATGCAATGGCCGGGAAAAGCGGCAGAACAGCCTACACGCCCGCTGTCTCAGGCTAAGCCCAAGACCATGGGAAATACCGGGCCACAACTGGTGCCAGTTAACCCGGGCCAAGGGAGGGTTACCCCTGCCTGAGCCCGGGATCCCCTGTACATCATCTGGATGCACAGGGGCTGGCCCGGGGCTCGCACCGGGCTACCTTGTGGTCTAGTAAGGCCCTGTGTATGTGTGCTTGCCAGTTTTACTGCATTATGGGAAGAATAAAGTGCTATTGTTTTGCCTGAGCACTTGACAGCTATAGTTCCTAATATCTGGGTTGCTTTATGTGATTGGCTGCCTAATAATAATAATAATAATAATAATAATAATAATAATAATAATGCTTTTCTACTTATTTTACTCATTTTAAATGTACCAGACTCTTTTGGGAGAAAAGTAAGCTTGCTATGATCGTATGACTTAACTGATAGGTCTCTGAGTGTTTTAAGTTTGTTCCATTTCTGTTGTCTGATCCTGTCTCTTACATGTAAGCATGTAACAGACATGGTCAGGTCTTCCTAAAGAATAAATTTGTATATTCTGTCTAGTCTGCCTTTTCTCTCAGGGTTGTCTTTATGCATTAAATGTGCTATGAAATAAGAATTCCATCCAATAGTTTTCCTGACTGCATTAAAAATACCAAATTGCTCATTTTCATATGCTTTCTTGTAAAAGTGCCCTTTCCAATCAGCTCAGAAAAAGTCACAACTCATTCAGCCCACACCACTCATAGTTGATTCAGGGACCTAGAGCTCTAATTCTGTTTAGAAATTGTCTTTGCTGGCAGTTTATAACAAGGGGATAAACTTAGGGCAAAACTAGGCATGATGTTAATTGCAATCATGCAATTAATGTTATGACCGGTTTGACCCTTAGACTGAATGAACTTTTATTCCTGAGCATATATATATATATATATATATATATATATATATACACACACACACAGAGATTGAAAGGTAATAGAAGAAAAACTGTGATGTTCCTACCTGATCCTGACTCAGGCCTTAGCTAGACCTACCGGATAATCCTGGATGGAGGAGTGATCTCACGTTGAGATTAATGTGAGATCTCGCCCTCGTTTACACGTGAGGCACAGCGACCTTCAGAAGAGAGGCGTTGTGCCTGCCATTTTTTATTTTTAAAGAAGATGGAATGCATGAACGCTTATGAGCAAAGGTAAGGCTTTTTTAAAAAATAAAGCCATTACCCCACTCCCCTCACCCTACCCCGATGGCCGCAGTGCTCCTGAGGAGCGCTGTGCCCTGTGCGTGGCTCCCGGCTCCTTATGGAAATGGGCTACACGCTCTGTGGTCTCGGGCTCAGCCTGAGATCGCCGAAAAAGCAGGCCCAAAGTGTAGGGCTGTATCCATGATCCTTCCCTGATCCCGGGATCCCCTGTATGTCATCTGGATGCATAGGGACGATCCCGGAGTTCACCCCAGGATAAAGGCTAGTCTAGCTTAGGCCTCAGAAAAATGAACTAACCTAACATAGAGCGAGAAGGAAACCCCCAATACTTTTGTTGTTGTTATACATCTGGAGGTGGACACAGTGTATTACTTTCACTTGGTTTTGGATACAAAACCAAGGTTTGAGTGATCTGATGTTTGAGAACCTTCTTCTGTTTTGTTGAGATAGGATAGTAGGATTAGCTGTTAAATTCACGAAGATGGGTTTTGTGAATATCAGCTACCATGCTGTCTCAGAAATGATTACACTTATTTATGTGTTTTTTGCTTTGTCCTGACAGTTTTTCACAAAATTACTAATGCTGGAAGGTTGAAAAACATACTATATCACTGACAATTCATGGAGGAGGAGTCAGCGGGAGCGTTTTTATTTTTTTTATTTTTTAAAGGATATTACTACAGACTGGTAGGCTGTAGGGGAAGAAATAAAATAGGAATTGGAAACAAAAGAATAGCACAGAGAGTTAGGTGGAAAAGATGCTAGAGGGAACAAAAACTGCTGCAAGCAAGATTTACCATAATCATCCAAGGAGGGCTTACAAAAGGATATTACAGCTACCTGGGAGACCACAGCCTAGGGCCATTTTGGCAAGCCAAGGAGTAAAGAGAGACTGTAATGCAGTAATACATTAGTGGAGGATTTGATCACAGAGAAAGATTTAGAGAGGAGAAAATGGGAGGAAATAGCTGAAACTCAATGAATCAACTAAGACCTGTTGGGTTCCTCCCCTCCAACTGTCTCTTGTTTCAGCAGTTTTTGTCTTTCATCAAATGCTCAGGTTGTTTCCAGAGGCCTACCTAAAACAACTTTAATACTTCAGATCACAATTCATAAATCTTTTCTTCTTCTATGAATTTTATTTTCTCAGTGACATATTCACACAGAATTAAGTTAAAAACCTGTCTCTTTCCATCGGAAAAATGCATTCTATCCTGATGCATTTACCACAACGTACATAGAACAGCTGTGTTGCCTCAATCCAACAGGCTGTTTGATGGAAACATTCCTCCTATTTTATCATTACTAGTACCAGATCTATTTTCTTTGTTTCAGGTGATTCCTCTACTGTTCCATATGAAGACTACTACTCAGTCCCACATATTGTTTTTTCCATCTGTATTTCATCATGACTATTCTAAAAATATATTCTATTTGTCACAACTAGTTGTAGATTCTTTTTAAAGCTACTTCATAACAACATATCAGACAGCATGCACATTTGTTATTATGCTGTAAATTATCAGAGCTCACTGAAAGCTCACATGGAAATCCAGTATGAGAAAAGTTTTCTTCATTTCTATACTAGGGACAGCTAACACTGAAGTGAAGGGAAAGTCCTTGGTCACATGGGAGTTCTGTGTGTGCATGCAGCTGCTATAACAGAGTTTATTCCTTTCTGCTCCAGCAAACACACTGACAGAAAAAAAAATTGCAATTGTGTAAGGAGCTCTTTTCAAACATAAATTCAGAAATGTTTCCAGAGGAAGACTCGGAAGCATTGAATTGAAATGAATAGCTTTCATTTTAGAGTTTCAATGGGGATAGCAAACTATAGAATTTAATATTGCTTCCTCCCATTATGAGTTTCAAATATGATCTTCCTATCCTTCACACTGTAAAGTATGGATCAAATATGGCCTTCCTATGTATGTTCATGGTATAGAGTATGGGTCACTTAATGAAGACTCTGAGTGCAGTTGTGAATCCATCTTAAATGCTGTATCTGTACTGACACCGAAAGTTTTAATTTCGGAGTACTGTCTCTTCTTTCTTGGAGGATACGCAGAAGTCATATTTAAATAAATTCATGATTTAAGGGCACTGGGGCTAGAATTAGGTCTGCTTGCACTGGAGGTGAGATTCTTAGCTATGCTACCACAAACATGCTTGAATCAAAATGGGAAATTGCAGCCTGTGAACTGCAAGGGCCTTCACACCTTGATGACTATTTGGGTTGCAAACAGATTACCTGTGAAGATATACTGGAAGCAGAGGAATATAATTGCTTCTCTGCCAACACTGCCCCAAAGCAGACATGATCAATTGTGTTCAGTCGTAATAATTATGAGAATTGCATCTTCCGTGTTGTAGTCATCATCTCACGTTTATAGTCTGTAAATCAGGGAGTTGACTGGACACCACCAATCAGCTCAAACCAAAAGACTTAACACTTCTGAAATATCCTGGAGCTTGGTGGCAAGAATCCAGAGGGAGTTCACTTGACCAGAGGAGTAAATGGAGATTAATACTTTTTATGCTCAGGTTTAGGGATGGGGAGAAATTTGTTCAGTTCACATGTTCATGAGGAATTATCTAATTTTGCACTTTCAAACCACTGTTTGAAAAAATGTCCTTCAAAGTTCACACTTCTTCAAATTTTGCCTTGTTGTTCACTTTAGCAGTGGTCTGGCTACTGTGACCTGGGCTTCGAGAGGAGGCTTCAGAGCTCATCAGGGCCTGATCTACACCAAGCAGGATATAACACTTTAAAAACGTTTTGAAAACAGTATATGTAATGTGTCCTGGGCCTGAACAGTTGTCATAACCATTATAAACTGTTATAAGCAGTAGTGTAGATCCTGCCCAGGTGTGTGTGTGGGCGGGGGGGGGGGGGAATGCAGTAGCTGTCAGCCAATTACTTGTGGTGAGGGAAGAGCATAGGAGGCAAAAAGTAACATGACTGGCTAGCTACAGCTGTGCACAGCATAGGCACTGGAGGTGTAGGGGAAACTGAACGTGCTGGCAACACGGACCTTTACTGGGAGATTTTGCAGCACTGAACGGAACAGCAGAGAGAGAGAGAGAGAGAAGTAATTTAATTTGTTTTAAAGTTAGCTTACAGCCCTAGGACCAGCCTACCTTGCAGGGTTGCTGTGAGGGTAAGGGGGGGGGGGAAGAAATGAATTTAATTTGTTTAAAACTCCTTCAAATGCCTCCTCTGAGGGAGCTTTGGAAGATGGCAACAAGGTAGAGGGCCTTCTCAGTAGGGCTGTGCTCTGCTTCGAAGCATAGAAGAAATGGCGAAGCAACCTGATTCACCTCTGGAAAAGGCGGAGGAGAAGCGAGTTGGGGAGGCTGCAGATCAAGGTGAAGAGGATCGCCACGATCCAGAGCTCTGAACGCAGGTAAGTGGGGGGGAGGGGGACTCATCTGGCGCTGCTGCCGCCGCTGCAGTGCCTGTGATGACGGCGATGGAGCCAGGTAAGGGGGCAGGGAGATCCGACTCTGCCACTGCTGCCACATTGATGGCGGCGGCGGCAGGTAAGCCAACCCCCCAACCCCTTACCTGTGTCCGTCATCGAGGGCTTCAGTTGAGGCCCCGGCTTGAAGCTGGAAGAGGCTTACCTGTGTCCATCGCGGTCCATCACGGGCTTCAATTGAGGCCCCGGCTTCAATTAGAAGAGGCTGCGGCCTTCTCTTCCGCTTGAAGCTGGGGCCTCAATTGAAGCTGGGGCCTCAATTGAAGCCCGCGACGGACCGCGACGGACGCAGGTAAGGGGTTGGGGGGTTGGCCTACCTTGTGCCACTGGCGCCACCATCCATGCGGTGGTGGTGGAGCAAGGGGGCAGAGAGGAGGGAGGCTTACCTGCGCCCATTGCAGGCTTCAAATGAGGCCCCGGTTGAAGCCGGAAGTGAAGGCTGAGGCCTCTTCTGGCTTCAAGCCGGGGCCTCAATTGAAGCCCTTGACAACGGACACAGGTAAGGGGTTGGGGGGTTGTCTTACCTGCCGCCGTCGCCGTCATCCATGCGGCGACAGCAGCGGAGCTGGATCTCGCTCCGCAAAGCGGAGCGGGAGATGGGCGGATCAGCCCGAAGAGGATCGGGTCTGATCTGGAAGTTCTGCGTCAGGCCATGAAGCAGATCGGGGGGTCCATGCACAGCTGTACTTCTCAGTGCTGGTGCCTAAATAGTGCAATGCCCTCGCCAGTGAGGTTTGTTTGACGCCGGTTATCTTTTTTGCACCAGTTTAAGATTTTCCTCTATTCTCAGGCAGTTGACATCATATGATGCGGTGTTTTAATTTTTTAAAATTAATTCTTTATTGTTTTATTGTTAATTGTTTTTAACCTGTTTTAACTGTTTTAAATTCTTGAATGTTAAAGGTTTTATATTACATTTTATTGTTCTGTGAACCACCAGGAGTGCTTTGGCTATTAGGTAGTATGGAAATGTAATAAAGGAATGAATGAAATCTGTGGTATGCATGAATCAAAACAATATTTGCTTCAGAACTGACTAAACATAGGCCTTAGCTAGATGGGGCTTTATCCCATGGTGAATCACGGGATTGTCCCTGTGCGTCCACATGACGCACAGGGGATCCCGGGATCAGGGAGGGACGATCCCTCCCTTGCCCCGGGATAGAGCCCTACACTTTGGGCCCGGTTCTTCCACGGTCTCAGGCTCAGCCCGAGACTGCGGAACATATGTCCAGTTGCTGCAGGTTGACCCAGCGCTGTGTGAGATGCGAGATCTTCCCTCCTCCGTCGCGTGATAAAAGGTAGGTCTAGCTAAGGCCATAGTTAGCTGAATCCTTCCCCCCCACACTTTCTGCCTTTTGTGTGGTGCTTTTTTGACATTAATTCTAAATTGACCTTGGTCTTTTCAGATTAAACTGTATTTAATTCTTTGTTTGAGCAGCACATTTATTCACTCTAATAGTGCTGCTATCTTAACATTGCAATTAAAAGTTCAAATTGAATAAAACCTTTAGCTAGGTTTTTGTCTAAAGCAGCACAAAATAAAGGGCCATTTCTCTCTCTCTCTCTCTCTGTGTGTGTGTGTGTGTGTGTCAGAACTTCATCTCTGAAGTTTTTCACAATTACTAATTCTGAGCTGAGCTGCTATATTCAGTGTTTTAAACGTCTACACTAATTAAGTTTCTAGCTTAGCTTCTACCACAGAGTGCTCAAAGATTTATAACACTGAGGATCAGAAGGTTGAATCAAGGATTTAATAAAATGCATTGGACAAAGAAGTTGTTGTATAGCTGCATAGAATAATAAGGATTCATTAAAGCATTGCTGATGTGGACATAATGATAATTGCTACTCATCTATTGAAATTGATTTAGTATTTAGCCTTACTTAAACATGTCATTAACTAATTACTTTAACTAAACAGACTTAAAGCATTGCTGACAAATCTCTGAGAAACATACGTTGCTAAACGTTTATAAAGAGCCTCCCCCAAAACAGATTATTACATGTCAACATAGAAGCTGATTCTATCCTTTCTCAAATGAGGATTGGGCCACTAATAAGTGTCTGTGTGCATACAATTGTTCATGTACTGCAGGCATGTTGAATCTCTTTCATCCCGAGGGCCAAACGCCATTTTGGAGAAGCTCTTGGTGGTTGCATTCCAGCTGTGGGTGGGGCTTAAACAAAATGGCAGGTGTAGAAACGGCCTAAGATTATAAACTGTTAAAGTACTGGGAAAATAAAAAGGTCTTCACCTGGTGTCGAAAACAGTATAATATAGGTACTAGCCAGGCAAACCTGTCTAGGGAGCTCATTCCACAGCTGGGGTGCCACAGCAGAGAAGTCCCTCTTTTTGGTAGCTATCCATTCAGATCTGTCTCTGGCTACATAGTCCTGGTTTAGGATGAAGTTGTAGGCCTCAGTTTCTGTCACTCTCTGGCTGTGGAATTGCTGGTGATCAAATTCTGTGTGAGGGCAGAAGGCTGCTCTTCTCTCTTGAAATGTCTTCTCAGGATGGTTTGTTGTATTACCACTGTTGTCTCCAAATAGTTTTCAGGATCCAGACCAATAGAATTACTCACCAAAATAAAGTTTCATTCTTTAATTTATGCAGCTAGCCTTATTTTATACCATAGACTTATTTTTAAAGACAAAGGGTGAATTATTCCCAATTCTGATCCTGAGTGGTTCTAGAATGTTCTTGAAAAGTGCTTCTTCACTCAGCACACAATTAATCTATGTCATTCACAGTTATGGAATGTGCTGATGAATCCTTCATAACATTACAGGCTTGTAAGAGGCTTTGACAAATCCGTGGAAGGTTGCTCAATCACTGACCATGATGGAACCTTCAGGTTTTGGGGGAACCTGAATGCCAGTTGCTGAAGAAAACCATGGAGGAAGCCCAATGTCTTCATGCCTTGGTGACAGGTTTTGGAGAAGCTGGTCACTGGCTGGAAAGAGGATGCTTGTTGGTGAACCTTTGGTCTGTTCCACCTAGTAAGGCTCTTCTACAAATACAAGGAATTGTAGATTACTATTAGAAACTAAAACATCTTTAAAAAGACACCATTGAAAATAGTTGGAATAACTTTGTTGTCCAGGTTAGAAAGCTCTTAGAAGGTGAGTTGGGAAATAATTCATCCCTGAGGAAAAGTGAATAGGACACCACCTGCATATGACATGTGTCTTTGTATAACCACATTCATTGCTATGATGCCACTTGAAAAACACACAACATTGCATTGCAGCAATTTAACCAAAACCATATTGGGGAAAATAGTCCTTTTGCTTTAGTCTGGAATCGAAAATAACCTTGATCTCTAGAAGAAAAATAAATGTAAGCAATTCTTTAAAAACACACACACACAATTTTATAGTTTTAGTTTGAAATAATTTCAATAAAGAACAAATAGAAAAACAGCATTGTAAAACGGCAAAGGCAGAATAATAAGTAAATAAATGTATGTATTTTTTTTAGATAGCAGTTGTATTACAGGAGAAATAATTACTTGAAATATTGCTGTGTGTGCCCTTAAATGTGATATTGATTTTTTGTTCCTCTTTCCCCTATTTTTATAATACTAACGTTTCTTTATTTTTTTCCTCTCTCACAAAATGCAATGATAGTTGCAGTGGCTGGATAAATTACCTCTCTATTAGCAGAAAAAAGAAAGTCTTTTCATATTGAGAGAAGGCTAGTAGAAATGTAGCTTGTATGCCTCACTGCAGCCTATACCTGAGGTCAATACAGTCATGCTAACATGGATTCAGCTATGTGAAATAGTTCACTTGCTCTATTTAGATTCCATTTAGATAGAACATCACTGAAGATGATAGCGATAATTGCTACAGTGTACATGGAGACAAATCCATTCATTTTTCTTCCATTTATACTAGATGAGCTAATCACAAAAAAACTGTGCTCTCTGTGATTAGTTAAAGCTGAATCTAACCTAGGAATGAATGGATTAATCTATTTCTGGTCCATTACACTTACACATGTGTTCACTCATAAATCCATTTCATCTCGTTTCTTCATTAATCTGCAATTTCAAAAAATCTGCAAAAAATTAGCATATAAATATGTTTTGAAAATGCATGTTGTTGTTGAACATATTTTCTCTCGAAATATGCATTTCTATCTCAAAATATTTATTTATTTTTAAAAAACCATTATATCCTGCCTATTTCCCTAAAAGGGGACACAAGGTAACAAAGAAACCAAGATCAATAATATGGGGCCTGATGTGTCTCAGTGGAGCATTCTACAAAGTAGGTGCAACCAAGGAGAAGATTCTATATTAGGGTGGGAGAACCAGGAATGGTTGAGCTTGCTGAAATTCTCCAAACTTCTCTTCAAAGCTCAGTTGGGCTCACTGCCTTTTTCATAATGCCCCAGATGATGACAGGAGCATGCAAGAAAGAACAAATGGAAGAAGGTGGGATTTATGTATATTTTGTCTGAGAATATGTTTTCTTTCAAAATATGATTTCTAAATGCTAGGCACTGTGTTGTGCTCACAATATTCAGAAAAGAGCAAAATCTGATGGATAGTTATGTTCCAATCCATTTGTTAGCCTGGTAGGTTGTGGTTCAGGACAGTTTCTATTGGAATCACAACTTGTATCACAAAGACCAAATTCCTCAACCAACCCTAGGTTAATCCATCACAAAGAATTTTTTTAAAAGAGGACTGGTTCAAACTCTGAGAAATGCTGAGGAATTAGTCTCATTGCAAACAAAGAGAAATCCCTTGTATTCTGTAAACTAATCCTTGAACTTGCATCACATGTCCAAATCTTATGAAGGAAAAGCTTTAATGGAAGAACAGTTGCATCAACACTCCCTTCCTCAATGGCTGCTAGGGCAGGAAGGGGTAGGGTGACCATTCGGAAACCAAAAAAGAGGATACCCTCTGTGTGTGTGTGTGTGTGTGTGTGTGTGTGTGTGTAAAGCAACTTTCTGGGGCCTCTGGAAAGCACATCATTACCACCACCACCTTAAAGGCCCCAATTGGAGTGGAGGAGGTGAAAGTGTGTCATTCCTGCTCCTACCCCCACTGCTCAAATCAGGGACTTTTCTATAATATCTGGGAATCACATATTTTCCCCTTTAAGGTCCTGATTGGAGTGGGGGGGGGGAATGACGCACCTCCAGAAAGCACATCATTCCGCTCTGCCATGCTAATAGCAGCCTTAACGGGAAAAGCATGGCATCCCAGGACATTATAGAAAATTACAGAAAATCCCCCCCTGAAACCACAGATTGAACAAAAACCAGAACAAATCCGGGGAAATCCTGACAGTTGGTCATCCTAGGAGAGGGCATGTGGTCAAATTGGCTGCTGTCTGCCCACTCTCCCAAGAGAACTGCCACCTTAATTACTAGGCCCCTTGACTGAAGAGAGAGAGAGAGGATATTAGCCTGGCCTGATTTGGTATACCTTTCAAGCCAACAGTTCCTACTGAAAAGCAGAAAACTGAAACTGGGAGCAGAATTAATGAAAGAAGGAAGGAAATACATAAACATGGTATATTGATCATAACATGTGAAGTCATTGAATCATAGAATAGTAGAATTGGAAGGGGCCTAAAGGCCACCAAGTCCAACCCCCTGCTCAATGCAGGAATCCACCTTAAAGCATATCTGAAAGATGGCTATCCAGCTGCTTCTTGAATGTCTCTATTGTGGGAGAGCCCACTATGTCCCTAGGTAATTAGTAGGGTTATTAGTAATAACTAATTAGTAATAACTTAGTAATAACTAGGGTTATTACTAATAACCCTAGGTTATTAGTAATAACCAGCCCCTCGAACTGCTTCAGGGCCCAATCCTAAACTTTCGGATTGGACTCGAACCGCTTCGAGTCGGTCTGACCCTCCCCTGACCTGCTCTGGGACCAGATCTGGAGCAAGATCCGAAGGGTCAGATCGAGATTCACCTCCCATTTTGCCCCCTTCCCCACTTACTTGCCTCTGCGGTGGGCGGTGGAGGCAGGTAAGTGGGGAAGGGGGGACAAATTGGGGGCTGTACAAGTCCCCCTCCCCCCTTACCTGGCTGTCATCCACTGCACAGACCGCGGTGACGGCGGGTGGCAGAGCCAGGTAAGACCCCTTCCCCCCACTTATCTGCGTCCATTGCAGTGCAGAATAGAAGGAAACCAGTATCTCCCGCGATTTGGAAGCTATACTTCCATTAATGCATCCTAAAATAGCATTTGCTTTTTTTGTAGCCATATCATACTGTTGGCTCATATTCAACTTGAGATCTACAACAATTCCAAGACCCTTCTCGCTTGTGGTATTGCTGAGCTGAGTATTCCCCATCGTGTAACTGTGCATTTGATTTCTTTTTTCTAGTTGTAGAACTTGGCATTTATCTCTATTGAATTTCATTCTGTTGTTTTCAGCCCAGTGCTCCAGCCTATCAAGATCACTTTGAAGTTTGCTTCTGTCTGCCAGGGTATTAGCTATCCCACCCAATTTTGTGTCATCTGCAAATTTGATCAGCGTTCCCTGCACCTCCTCATCCAAATCATTAATAAAAATGTTGAAGAGCACTGGGCCTAGGACTGAGCCCTGTGGTTCCCTGCACATTACCATTGAAAAACACTCTTTGAGTCTGATACTGTAGCCATATTGGTTTCTTCTGTTGTCTTCTATCTTTTTACCTTGTTGGAATTGTTTGTAATTGAACCTTTAAAATTTCCTTTTTAAAAAACTCATACCCGTCTTGAACTTCTTTTTTTCACTAGGGTCACATGACATGGGACCTTACTTATCAGAGTTCTGAGTTTATTAAAATTGGCTTTCCTAAAATCCAGAGTGTGTGTATGGCTACATTCAGCTTTTGCTTTCTTTAAAATCAAAAAGTCAAGTATGAAGTGATCGCTTTCCCCCAGAGTTCCCATAACTGCCACTTTATCCACTAAATCATACCTATTAGTCAGTATCAATTCAAGGATACCCGATCCTCTAGTTCCTTTCTCCACTTTCTGTAGGAGAAAGTTATCAGCCACACATGTCAGGAATTTCTTGGAGGGGCCACTTTTGGCAGAATTTGTCTCCCAACAGATATCAGGGTAATTGAAGTCCCCCATTACTACTGCACTGCACTTCCTTGAAATACTGGCAGTTTGCTTATCAAAAGTTTCATCCTCATCTTCTCCTTGATTGGGTGGTCAGTAGTAGACTCTGACTATCATATTACTTTTATTACTTTCACCATTTATTTTAATCCAGATGCTCTCGATGGGGCTCCCAGGCTCATCCACCTGTATTTCTGTGCAGGAATAAGTGTTTTTAACATACAGTACAACTCTGCCCCCCCCTTTCTACTTCTTCTGTTCTTTTTGACTTACAGCAGACACATTTTAATTTGCATTATAATTCATTGTTTGACTGAAAACTGCTCTGAGTCCCTGTGAAAAAAGCAGGGTAAAAATGTTCTTTAAAAAAGTATGTAGTCTTCTTCTTCAATAACAAAGAGTTTGGTCATGCCCTAAGCAGTCAAAAATCTTTCTCCAGTTGCAAGTTTTCCCGCCATGAATCTATCACTGCTTCACCTTGCCTCACCCTGTCCTCTAGAAATGGAAACTGGCAGGTTTGTTCTTTGATCTATGTAACTGTTTCATTCTAGAAAGGGTGCTTCCTTCAACCAACAGGCTTCCTTGCATGCCTTGTCCTTTCCAACGTGATCCTACATATGAAATTTATGGGAGGAACGAAACTAGTATACCGTACTCAAGGGGACAGTGAAGTATATATACACACATATACAGTACACAACATACGTGGGGCATGTCTAGACCAGGAGAGGGAGGAAGGAGGATCTCACGATATTCTGCTCGCAAGATCCTTCCCTTTGTCCGCAAGTGAGCACGATATGCCAGGTGGAAGGAGGGATGTCGCGCTCACCATTTCCTTTTCCTTTCCTTTTTTTTTTTACAGAAGATGAGCGCACATGAGCTCCAATGAAAAAGTAAGTTAAAAAATGCTCCCCTTCCCCCCACCCCTGATGGGCACAGAGCACCTGGAGAGCTCCGTGCCCCATGCCCGGTTCCTGCCTCCTCACGTTTACTCGCCAGGAGGTTGGACGAAGCTGTGATGGATGCCCACACACCAACCACAGTCTCGGGATCAAACTACAAGTGGTCCCAGTTATCCCGTGGAAATGGAGGAATCATCCCTCACTGCTCCTGGGATCCTCTTTGTGTTATGTCGATGCACAGGGATGATCCCCAGGATAAACACTGGCCTAGACATGCCCGTGACCATTCGGACTTTGGCAATGCCAATATTTGCATATGGATAGATGACTGGTTCCAGGAATCTTCTTTTTCCTTCCAACAGATGATCAGCTCAACAAGTGAAAAGCAAACAAATGCCTACTGCCCATTTGGCTGGAATATTTCTCACATGCAGGCTATTATTTCACATGAAGACTTTGGTGAAAAAATTCTCTTTTTTTTCTTTTTAAAAATAATTCACTAAGGCACTAGTATTAGCAGTAGTGACTAGTGGGCTTTGATTCTAGTGGGGTGTGGAGAGGGGAGGGAACTTTTTTTTTTCCTCCCAAGGCAATACAACTTTGAGCTGTGCAGGCAACCCAGGGAGGCGTGACTATTTTCTATTTCTGTGTACCTGCTGCTAAATGAGCTATCTATTCCTACTACACCTTCAATAAGATCATTATGGTCTGTATGGAGCACTCTGGACCTAGTATTGACAAATATTGGATTACACTATGCTTATAAACCTCAGGCATTCTGCAATTTTGTCAATTATTCACACATAAGAACTCCAGGGGATTGTACTTTAGGATGATGGGAAAATGCCTTAAAGCATCCAGCCATGAAGTACTTTTATCTTTCAGTGGTGCTCTTAGACTATATTCACTTTGAAGCCACTGTAGTTTAATCCTAAAATGTATGGTAAGTTTGTCTTTTGGAAGACAATTATTTGTGTCACATCACAAAGTTTATAATTGGTTTAAAATATTCTTTTTATTTATTGCCCAAATTTCTTTATGCCACACAACCATTTTTAGAACATAAGAAAGTTCAAAATCTATCATAAATAATGACAGCTATATATTAAATCCCTTGAACTAGAGATAAACTATTACTACTGCTAATAACAAATCTGAAATATAATCTGATGGCATATTCTTCTTCTTTTTTAACCTCAACTTGATGTATGTGCTGAACATATCTTTTTTTCTTTTAAAGATAACAGCCAAGGAATTAAGGAAAATCCTATCCATGGCTAATATGAATGGTCCATATGTTCAATTATATTAACAGTGCATAGAATTGATACATACACAAACCCCATTCAGGTATGATTACTACTGATTAGACTCACCATGCCGAGTAATCCCACCCCATAATGTCATGTCAGAATGTAGCTCTGTCTATAAGCATCCAAAATGCCTGCAGCTCTACATGTGTAGGCTTCCATGCAATTTGGAAGCCCATTCATGCAGGGTTCTGAATTGCATGGAAGCCTACACAGCCATAGGCATGAAGACTTACTCACTGTAGGTGTTTGTGCTGTACACATGGATGCCTATGGTCACAGTATGACACAATATCACTGCACACCCCATTCCTGCTTGCACATTTAATCATGCTTCTGTCACAAGTGATAAATACATTGATTTAATATATATACTTCCAGCTATCGGAGACTCTAACTATATGTGATAGTGGCCGAGCCATGTATTTACATATGGATTCATCGCAATCATATATAATTGAGGGTGGGGGTTTGTCAACCCACAATTTATGTCCCTGTTGAACTCAAAAGTGAAAGGAAGATGCCTGAGAGAGGAGCACTGGGCAGGTAAGTGATGTATGAGAAGAGTTAGGCAGCATCATTCAACACATGCCTTTTGCTCTTTAAATCAGACCTCTTTCTTTCTTTTTCTTTTTTAAACATTAATATATGTTTTGGCCCTAACAAGCTATAATGCAGCATTTGAGGGGGGGCACAGCTGGAGGGGCAGGGAAACCCACTTCTGTCAGCACCATTGTACACCACACCTAAATCTGGACCTAACCAAGTAAGTTCAGTGTAGAAAACAAAGAGGATTCTCATTTATTTGACATTTGTTTGATATCAGCACTTAAATCCCCTTGATATCATTGCTGAAGTCTGGATACTTACGAATTTCAACATGTGGACAGTGATGTTAACTCCCTCTTACAGGGAACACAGTTGGTGAGTGCCAACAGGACTGAAGTGAAAATAGGGCCCAAAGAAGGAGGTGACAGCATGCCCAGGGAAACCCCAAGCTTTGCAGAAGTACAACAAATATTTAAGAAAACCTTTTTAAGGGGGCATCTGGCCTCAAAAAACACCAAAAACAAGACTCTGCGGGACTGCACATATTCAGTGTCCACAGAAAGTTGAGTGTCTCTTGGGGAGAAAAAGCAGAAAACCAGAAAGGAAAAAATAGGATGGAATATCCTGGAAGACAGCATGGCTGAAAGACTAAAAAAAAGAGGAGCATTTCAAACTGCAACATTTTGTTGCAGGTTCCACTTGGATCTTTTTAATTAGATTTCATTCAGTTTCAGGTACACAACACCCAATTTCCTTTGGATAGAAGCACATGAGAGGAGGAACTAATTCAGTGTCATTATACACTTTCATAAGTTAGCTTTGTCTTTCTTTTGTGGGTCACTGAATGGGTTCTGTGAGCACCAGTAAGGCCATAGGTCACATACTGAAGCTATTTTTGGTGTTAGAGGGGGCTCTATCCAGAGCTCATAATGACATATAATTTTATCCTGTGTCTTGTGGAATTATATGCCTGGGTGAAGGTGTCATTTCTGTCATATATTCTACTTTTCTTTTACATAATGATCCATAGCACTAATTGGGATGAAGCCCTATGTACTGATGCAGCTCAACAGTACCTCTTAGAGTGCTTGAGATTTGTGAATAAGCACATATCTTGAGTTTTGTCTCTCAGTAAACACACATAACTCTTCTTCACAATACTGCATCCAGTTAGAATTAGACAGTTCTTTTGACATGTAAGTTCAACATGTTGGACCTAATCTCTAAATAGATTTCTGATTGGCTGACCAGACCACTGACATGAGAAATGTAGTTAATCATGCTATTGAACCAAACAACAGTCAGTCTCTATTAAGGGGGCAGCTTTAACTGGACACAGACTTCATCTTCAGTTCTTATCCCAGAACTACCTAGGTCAAGAGTTCAAAGAGATCTCTTTCAGACCCCTTTTCTCTGCAAGGAACTCTGCATATGTCCGGATATACCTAAGTTTCTACTCAAGGAGATATAATGTAACTAGAAAGGTTAGATTGACTTTATTGATTTTTATTTGGAATTTTCTCTGGATGGTTGTATGTCCTTCCCTCCCCCCTTTTGTGGTCTAAATGAACTCCCCCCCTCTCTTTTTCTCTAACACACACACACACACACACACACATTTTTGGCTTCATTGTTTTAAAAGAATTCATCACTAAAACCTCCCTAATTGTAAGACTTCATAATTGCTAAGCTACCTTCTGTATTCTTAGGATATTTCACAAGGTTTTGTTATGTTCTATAACTGCTGGGCTTTGGGAAAGTAAATCTGAAATTTTTCCTTGAGCTTAAATGAAGGATGGGGCCTTCCCAAGATAGATATACTAAGGTGTGTCAGGAGGCTAACCTGATTGGTTGCAGGCTGTCATAATTCTTTGGAGGGAGAATCCTTGTAAATGAGCAATGATAACAGTAATCTTAATATAAATGCTTCTAAAAAGAAATTTTGAATGGGGAGCAGTATATAAATATTGTAAATAAATAAATAAATAAATAAATAAATAAAAAGAAAGAAAGTAAGATATTTTAATGTTTAAAATATACACAGTAAGGTATATTTACTTAATATATACTTAACATATACTTAATATATACTTAATATATTTAATGCCATAGGATTTATTTTTTGGGATCTCACCTTCAAGGTGGTGGTGTGTCAGGAGATCCTCTTGGTTCCCAAATTACCTCCAAACCTGCTGCTGATGTACACCAGCACTGAAACTGAGTGACTAGATATCTTTTTTTTAAAGCTCAAGGAGATGGGAAAAAAGTGAAACACAGCTCTTCCCTTTCTTCCACCCTGCTGAGCTCATGACAGTAAGGCTTTGGATTCATTAGAGGCTCCAATATCAGAGCTTTATGCAAATATACATAGGATTGCTCTGTAAACATCCTAAGGGTACAGTTCAAGACATTTGATCATATAGGAGAACAGTTGCAGAAGCATGTTAATATATTAAAATATATAGAAGGAAGTTGCCAATCCAATGACCTGCCAAGCTTCTGCCAGCAGGGTAGGAGAAACAATAGAGGCAATTTTCATCTCTCCATTCCCCTTTAATCACCCCCTCTAGACAGGAGGTTGAGCCTGTCTAGAGAGATGTGCTGGCGGGTGGTTGAGAAAATTTCTGGCCTCAACCTACCCATGTGAATGACCATTTTCCCTTCCCTCTGCGGCTGCATTTGCAACCTCAGGAGATAGATGGTAGCTGTGAGGAAGAGGAAAGGGGAATGCAGAGTGTCTGCTCCTGAGCTTGTAGCAGTGTCTATGGCCTTGTGGGGGGAAGCCAAAACAGTCCTATGGTCCCCAGAATGCTATCCCAAGAACCGTAGAAGAGTTCTCTCCATATATTAACTTATATTATGTCATAAGACAAAATAAATTTGCTAAACTATTGATCTACTAACTTGTTCTGCCACCCAACAATATTCTATGATAAAATAGAAAGGGGGAATATGAGTCCAACCCATCTAGTCAGGGAAGTTTCTGAGAAGTGATGCTAGGCTTTGAAGAGAGTAAATCAGGTTTTCCCCATGTTTTTCCTATGCCATTGCCCATCTCACATGTTTGAGTAATTATTTGAACTCTTATTCATATCATGCATATTTCTGTCCAAGTTGTAATTGGCTTGACTACCCTCAACAAAATTTCTAGGGTGAGTGATTGTATTATGAGTAGTAAGTTTGGGAGGTGGATATCCCCAAGACGCAGAACCATCCCATAGTCTGTATTATATATTGTTTTAACTTGGTTCATAGTTTAATTTGTTTTTAACTGTGCATATTTATTGTTTTATACTGTATGTTTTTATCTGTATGCCGCCCTGAGATCTTAATGATATAAGGTGGGATACAAATGTTTTAAATAAATAAATAAATAAATAAATACTCTGGGATCGGGATGTTATTTGGATAAGAGTTCCTGCAATTATGCAGAATCTGTTTGATGGAATTGACTCTATTGTGCCAGTTTGGGGAGTAACCAATGACGTTCTTTTGTTGAACCACTTCTTGGTATGAATAGGTGAATTTAGGTCTCTGTGCTAGTATGTGCTTACTCCACTTAAAAGACACATTATTATTCTTAAAATGAGAGAGTAAATTCTAGAAACCTTGGCAATGCTCCAAACAGGTGAAGGTGAGTTCAATTATATTGTATATTTTACTGTATATTTTGCTTCTTTTAAAATCTATTTTAAAGTGTTTTATTCTGTTTTTATTTTATTTTATCTTGTACACCGCTCCAAAATTTTCAATGGGGAGTGGTATATAAATATTGTAAATAAAAATAAATAAAATAAATAAAATTATACCTCTTGTTTTCCTATACCGCAAGGGGTACAAACATGAGCAAGTCATGTTTGTACCCCTCCTTATTCTTTCATAATGTCCCAACTATGGATAGTAACTCTGATAGCACCTCTGTACTTTCTATGAGCCATTCATCTGTTCCAGTGGCCAATTGTATATGGAAATACAGTAATCAGACTTATCCAGGGAATCCTTGTCTGGGATGCCGTTATTAGAACTGATTCATTGTCTACTTGTTTCAACTTCTCTCCCCCCCCTCCATTCCCCATGCTCATCTTCTATTCTATTCTGCTTCATCTGGCATACCAGTTTCCATTACTGGGTGCTCTTGCCACTCATCTAATATAATTAGGTCCGGGTCAGAAAAAGTAAAGTAGGAAATTTCATTAAGGTTTCATCTACTTTTCTCATATCTGGCCATGCCATGCCATGTCTTTCCCAGTCCAGCAAAAATCACACACATAGTCCCTAAGATGCTGTTTATCAATGAAATACATATCAGCCTTCAGCTCTCTCAAATCAGAAATGTTATCAGTATCTTTGCTGAGTGGTACCGGAGCAAGCGCTGTTGTCAAAATCCCAGTTTCTATTAGGCCCATTATGACTTGTATGCTGGCCTTAAGACCAGAGAACAGTTTCTTTAATATGTCCAGACTCTTAAATATTTTCTTATTAACTTGGGCTGCAGGGAAACATTGATCCCTAAGGAATTTGTACATTTCAGCAAGGACTACCTGATTTTCCTTTTCCATCGTATTATCCGGCTGCACAGAAACAGAATCATGGTGGAATATACCATGTTCAGGGGACAGAAAGTAAGAACTTCCACATGAAAACTCAGGGTCAGGTGACCAGTTACCCACCATTTCCTGTTCTTGTGTATGTATGAACTTCTCAAACTGGGAATCCTGTTATCTTTACCTCTCAACATGTAAATATGATTCAATGTGTCTACTATAGCAGGGGTGAATTTGTCCTAAGTTAGGTTATCTTTGTTATCTTCATTATCTGTTCCCTCAGATTCTACTGGGAGACAATATTCCAATATTAACCTCTTTGTAGGCGCAGGGAGATGTTCTTTAAACCTCATTTGCCATTTCTGGGCTCTGGTGACTGCCATGGTGACCTGATTACTCTGAATTCACTCCAATACACTTTAAAAGAAAAAGGGGATAATAATAATAATAATAATAATAATAATAATAATAATAATAACCACCACCTTATGAATAGGTTAAAATAAAAAAGAGAGGGTGAAGTTAAAAAGGAATGCCCTTTGCTAAAAAAAAAAGGGGAGGGGGAATAAAAGCAATAGAAACTATTGCAAACTAAAAGCACAATAACAATGTGGACGAAGTCCAGATAATCAGCCCAACAGTATATCCAAGTCGAATAGACTCTTCAATTTCCTTCACAGGCCTTGATTGTCCAGCTAAGAGACAAACTCTAGCCAGATATGTAGTCCGCAGATGGGCAAGGCCCACCTTTATTTGGTAGTCCAAAGAAAACAGCTTCTCCTTCTAGTCCTCTCCCCAAGGAGCCTCTCGCAAGCTCTAGCCAAATATATAGTCTGGAGATGGGTTGGGCAAGGCAAAAACATGCCCAAAGACAACCCAGATAAGGCAGCTTCTCCTTCTAGTCCTTTCCTTTGTAATGGCTATTAGTCAAATACAATAAAATGTTCTGATTCTGAACTTATATTATGTTAATATAATATGCAGTATAGTAAAAGTTAAGGAACTTCAACACCATTAAACAGTGGACAGAGAAACTAATTTACAAAGAGTTAATCTTTCTAAGAACATTTAAAATTCAGAACTTCTTATTGATTACTGTATTTCCCCATGAGCACATTCTGCACATATATTCATGGTGGTGGTGCAGAATAATGAATACAGATTTTTGTCAGTAGTTTTTGTGAATAGGTCAAGAACAGCCTTGTTGGCTGTGATATCCCATTTACTAAACCTAGAAATAGCAGCTCATATTTAACTGGACAGCCACAAGTTACATTTTGCTGCTTATCAAAAGAAGTCATGTTGGCCAGAAATAAAAGAGAAGTGAGACAGGAGGTCAAGATATCTGGCTTTTCCAAAAAACCCTCAAGCAAGAGAGTAATTCATTGGTGATGAAGGCCATTAAAAGCACTGTGCCCACAATTTTCTTAGGCTGACAAGGTTAAGGGGATGGTTCCAGGCTTGTTGGATTCCATAATTACATTCCAGTATTAAGTTATAAAACCCCACAGGAAACGGTGAGATCAAAACCATCCAATATCTACTTAAATGATTTGACACATAGAGGCTATGGAGATGTATGGCATAATAAATGCCTGGCGAGAACACTGGCAGAATTTAAATATTCAGACTGCTCTATGGTAATTCCATGCTGACGGCTAACATAACTACTTGGACTACTGTGAGGGCTGCTCTAAGTCACTGAAACAAGAGTATATCCAAAATTAGTAAAGTTATTGACTGGGATATATACGCCTTGTCAACTTAGCCTATTTTATGTTTCAGAGACAGAGTATCTAACTATTGTCTTTCCAATGAGGAGGGTGGCCATTTGAGTAATTTCCTCATGAATCAATTGCTAGCCTTAGGTCAGGTCTTCTTCCCCTGAACATCTTTGTTTATGTACGCAAGTCTACAGCATAAATCAGACTTTCCCCAAATTTCTTGGCAAATATATTCTGAGAGCAAAAGAGCTAAGGAAATAACAAGGGCTTCAGTGACACCTGTGTAGAATGAACGCTAAAGCCAGAGCAAATCAGGGCTCAGTTGTCACACAGCTAAAGCAAAGAGGCAAGATCCAAGCAAACCTAATATATGTTCCATCTATTAGCTGTTCAGCAAAAAAATAAAAATAAAAACATTAAAAAAATCTTTTTCTAAAAACAGAAAACCGTTCAATGCAGGGAGCTGAGATAACTGGACCTGGTATGAACGGATGGCTTTGATTTCCATTTTATCTCAAAGGCATCAAGACCTGTAATACTTTTGAAGTATAAATTAATGGAACATAGGAACCTTCTTGGTCTATCTAGCCCAGTATTGTTGACACTGACTGGCAGTGGTTCTCCAGGGTTTGAGGCAGGAATCCTTCCCACTTGTACCTGGAGATGCTGGGAATTGAACTACAAGCAAAGCAGTAATAAAACCACTCAGCTATGAGTGATTTTTGCAGGTTGTAATGGGGGGAAGAAAGAAAACTCATTGAATTATGCTTCCAGAAAAGGAGAAGAAGAAAAAGCACACACTGGTGTCTTTGAGCAAAGATTCTGGAAACTGGACTTAAGTGGTGACATGCATTTCTTAATTCATTCATATACAAGAATCCAGAAAACAATCCACCCAGAATTTGCACTAAGCTGCCTCACCCCTGTCACAATTTATTTTATTCCAGTAACTATTTGTAAAAATGCTTACCCCACTTTTTATACCTGCGTAGGCTGTCATTCCTTTAATCTTTTCACACTGTGATGTTAGTTATAGCAGTTTAGTCTGTTCCAGTTATGTTGCTAAACTGGTTTGGAATATGAATGTGGTGAGCTCATAGAATCATAGAGTAGAAGAGTTGGAAGGGGCCTACAAAGCCGAGTCCAACCCCCTGCCCAATGCAGGAATCCACCCTAAAGCATCCCTGACAGATGGTTGTCCAGCTGCCTCTTGAATGCCTCTAGTGTGGGAGAGCCCACAACCTCCCTAGGTAACTGATTCCATTGTCGGAGAAAAAAGGGGGACCAAGATTCAATGAATATGCATGAAATTTAATCAGACTCATTTTCTGGCCTATAGCTATCATTTTATTAGTTTCAGTCTCTGTTTCCATGGCAGTGCCCTCTATAGGCAGAAATGCATCTTCCTCTTGCATTTGAGAGTTATAGTCTCATTTTGCAACATAGGACTTGCTTGCCCTTGGTGCACAGAAATTGTACTAATCTCATACTGTACAGTTTTTAGAAATCATTTGGAGAAGTAAATATCTGAACACCTTGTCTTAAACATTTTAGTCATCATGTTAAAATAAAACATCATGTAATCTGTTTTTTCTTCATTTTCTTCAATTTTCCCAATTTTTCAGAAACCCCTCCCCCCCCCCAAAAGGCTTCAGGAAAAAAAATGGGGAAAAACCCATTTTTTCCCTCCTAATTTTTCCTGGATTTTTTTCCGGCCTTCACATCTCTATCTCCAAGGAGAAAATTCTCACCTCTCCCAGCCTTGTTCACCTGAGTTTTCATTTCTCCACCACCACCCATGAAATGCTGAAAATGGAACAGTCAAAATTTTCAGCACAGCACTAGTTTAAATCCAACAGATGATTCCTAGGTATGCTGTATCAGAAGTTCCTCAATAAATTATATGCAGATGATGCTTTAAAAAAACATTAATGCAGCATAGTAATTGAAGACTGTGTTAATATTACTTGTGAACCATACTGGGAATATAATTGCAGTACACGAAGAACAAAAAGACAAATCTGTTCTGGAAATAATTTTACTACAAAGGAATTAATGCAACGGCCAATTAAAGTGTGCATTTGAGTGTACTTATTACACTGGTTGTCATGCAGAAATACATCAGCTAGGGTTAAAGGTGTTATTAAAAACATTAATTTAATTCCTTGTACATAGGATAGATAATTATAATAAAATATTACAAATGATAATGAGAACCACTGTAATGAAGTCTTGGCTTAATTAGAGAGAATATTGCTATAATGGATCTCTAGTAAAACCACACACAATGTATTTTCTTTTCATTATGACATGTTTCAAATGGTGTATTTAACCATTTCCAGAAAGACATTTGTTGCAATTTACTGTATTTGGCATATGCAGATGTAACACACGACAATAATGCATAAGAAAAAATGCTGTGATCAACCATCAGTGACCTGAGGTAGAGGTGCTTGTACAAAACAAAAAGTTATGCTCCTTCAGTACTCATAGACAGCTAGTCACTTGAGTCACAGGTGACCCTAGATGTATATGAGTGTTATATTTGTATCAAAACATACATTCAATTAGTTCAGTGATTATCTCACTGTGAATGGCGTTATGTACCCGGGTTTGGGTACCAAAATGTGCATTAGAATCATGCAGAGATTTTCCCCCCTACTGGATTGGGGCACTTATCATCTGTTCGCAACCAAGAAGATACTTTCATATAGAGATGGACGGATCTGTCAATCTTGGTCTGGCTGAGATTGTTGGGTTTTGAAGGTAAAGTACATTCAGTCTTGTTTTACGTGACCTTTTGATTTTTAAAAAATCTGTATGAAAATGAATACACATTTTCATAATGTATACATTAATATAAGCATTTTTGTGCATACATTTTGGGATGCATGCATCCACTTCGACTAAAGTATGTTTGTTTGCATTTTGGAAATGCGTGCATTTTTCTTTGCACATTATCTAAGTTTGCTCATGTTGTCAAATGCATTTTTTGGGTGTGCACTGCAAGCTCAGAAATGTATGGATTTCTGACTGCAAACTGCATTTGGGTGTGTGTTTGCATCTGGGAAGTGCAAGTCAGGTAATTCCATGCTCAAAACTTTGAAGGAGCTAATTTCTCACATACTTCTAACAAGTTTGCTCAAAGTGTGAACACCAATATCAATGTTTTCTGTGCAACAATAAGTATATGAATCAGAAATCTGTTGTACGCATTGCTAGCAGTATAAAAATGGAAATGCCTTACACATCGTCCGGCTTGTCTGGCCACGAGGAGGCTGTTGTGTGTGTGGGGAAGTAGGGATGTAGGCAACCTCCACTGGTGGTTGCAATATGGTGCCACTGGCTGTGGAGGGGTGCACGAGGTCTTTTAGCCTGTGGGGCCCTCCCTTGAGCCTCTTTGACTTGTGGTTCCCTCCCTCCCTATATTCAGTCTGGGTTATGCTGGTCATAATTTTGGGGGCCAAGTAGGAATTTTGGCTCATCATCTTATTGGCCAGAGCTATGAGAATTTTTGCCTACTTCAAACCGTAATTGGGGCAGGTGAGTCTAATAGACAAATCTGGCTATGTTTCAGTTTTTAGGTCAATTCGGTCACATTTCATTCAGGAAGGCTGGTAGGGCCCAGCACTGTTACTGTGAACCGGGATGGTGAGCATTTCAAGGCAGCCTGAGGTCTCCTGCTCAGGGTTTTGTGGCCTCAGTGGAGGGGGTGGGTGATAATAATTTCCAATGAGGCCAACTCATCTCACCCACCTGGTGTTTTGCTCACTGAGAGGGGGGTGACAAGGGAAGGCATCCCTTCCCCAAATGGGGTAGTCCTGAGGAACACCACTCAGCAGGCACAAAATGTTTTGCTCAAGTTACTGCCTGGCTAATTGCTGTGTGGATCATAATAAACTGTGGCAAGTTCTTGGTGGTATGGGGATACCAAGTCATCTTGTCTGCCTCCTGAGGAATCTGTATAACGAACAAGTAGCAACGGTAAGAACAGACCACGGAACAATGGACTGGTTTAAGACTGGGAAAGGAGTACGGCATGGTTGTATACTCTCACCTTACCTATTCAACTTGTATGCAGAACACATCATGCGACGTACTGGGCTTGACGAATCCAAGGCTGGAGTTAAAATCGCAGGAAGAAACATTAACAATCTCAGATATGCAGATGACACCACTTTGATGGCTGAAAGCGAGGAGGAGCTGAGGAGCCTTATGACAAAGGTGAAAGAAGAAAGTGCAAAAGCTGGGTTGCAGTTAAACCTCAAAAAAACCAAGATTATGGCAACCAGCTTGATTGATAACTGGCAAATAGAGGGAGAAAACGTGGAGGCAGTGACAGACTTTGTATTCTGGGTGCAAAGATTACTGCAGACGCTGACTGCAGCCAGGAAATCAGAAGACGTTGACTTCTTGGGAGGAGAGCAATGACAAATCTTGATAAAATTATTAAGAACAGAGACACCACACTGACAACAAAGGTCCGCATAGTTAAAGCAATGGTATTCCCCGTAGTAACCTATGGATGCGAGAGCTGGACCATAAGGAAAGCTGAGTGAAGGAAGATAGATGCTTTTGAACTGTGGTGTTGGAGGAAAATTCTGAGAGTGCCTTGGACTGCAAGAAGATCAAACCAGTCCATACTCCAGGAAATAAAGCCAGACTGCTCACTTGAGGGAATGGTAGTAAAGGCAAAACTGAAGTACTTTGGCCACATAATGAGAAGACAGGATACCCTGGAGAAGAGGCTGATGCTAGGGAAAGTGGAAGGCAAAAGGAAGAGGGGCCGACCAAGGGCAAGATGGATGGATTATATTCTGGAGGTGACAAACTTGACCTTGGGGGAGCTAGGGGTGGCGACAGCCGACAGAAAGCTCTGGTGTGGGCTGGTCCATGAAGTCACGAAGAGTCGGAAGCGATTGAACGAATAAACAACAAAATTGCTAGCATAGATTAGAGGCCCACCTAGGTATTTCCCCTTTGCAGATTTTCAATAAATGTGGCCTAGGTTTTTATACCATATAAAAGTATACATGATAATTTACATGGTATATTTTCCCCTCCTTACACCTACAATCATGTTTTGCATGCATAGAATAATACCAAATTTCACATATATAAGAAGCAAGTGAAATATGCACAAAAAGTCACTGGTTTTCATTAGTGCCTATTGACAGTTTAGGGCATGATCCGATGCATGCTTGGACAGAAAAAAGTCCTACAAGTCCCATTATTCCCCAACTAGCCATGCTGATGGGGAAGTACTGGGATATATAGAATACTTTTTTCTGTCTAAACATGCATAGGATTGCACCCTAGATGCATTGAAACAACTAGGCACCTTGAGAAAGATAGGCCTTTGCTGAAAAAGCTAATATATCATCCTTAATTAATGCATTGCCAAATACATTGCTGAATAAGGAACATAGAGTATTGGCATCTTCAATGTATTTTCATTATTAATTCAGACACATCCTGCATTCTCTTTGATCAGTCAGGGATTACAAACTGAATAAAGGTAATTCAATTGTTTCTCTCATGAACAAAGTTAAGTAGGTATCCACAGATATCCGCTTTCCCCCCAGCCAGTGGCTTGGACGGGAAAGCGGCTGTTGTGGGTGGGAGGGGCAGGAGGAAAGATGCCTCACGCGGCTGGGAGCGAGTCACGTGAGGCAAGGGCAGGGCAGCAGCAATAAAAGGCTGCCACGCCCAAGCAGTGGCCTCTTTCGCTTTTCGGCTGCCGCATCGGGCAGCACATGAGAGAGGTCGGGAGCAGTGCGTCCTTTGGGCCTTTGGCGGGCCAGCGGCGGTTTCTGAGGAGGCCTCAGGGGATCGGAGGTGCGGTGGCGGCATTGGAGCGGCAGTGTTTTCGGGCAGCGGCGGCAGCATTTGGCGGACATAAAGGCGGTTTGGTTGAGGCCTCGGCTTGTTCCGCCTGGGCTGACCCCCCCCCTTTGGGCTTTCTGCCCACTCGGCCCTACAGGCCAACAGCCGAAAGGGCTCCCTCGTTGCGGGGCATTTTGGGCAGCGGTTCTTCCCGCCAGGCCTATTCACACACCCCACGCGATCTTGCTGGGCAGCAAGCCCTAGCGCGGCTCTTAATCCTACCTAAGGCCTCAGTTGTGTGGCATGGCCTGCTTGGGAGGGAATTTGGTGGGGGTGCAGTGCTTAGGGATGTGGCTACTGGGCGGGCAGCCTAGCTGGGGAGGAAGCCTCTATTTTAGGGCAGCAGCAGTTTGGGGCTAACGCCCATTTAAGGCCCAGTAACTAGTTACCTGATTTCCCCCTGCAGACTACTTTTAAGGGCTTGAATTAGGAAATCTTCCTTTGCAATCTCGGGCCTATTATATTTTGTAGTTCTATATTCCCTCAGTAGTTCTAGTTTAAGTCTAGTCTTGCAATGTCTCCAAAAAGGTTTCAGGGGGCAAGAAGGGTAAAGGGCGAGCCCCTCGCCCTCCTGCAAAATGACCCCCTCCTCAGCCTCTTTCCTCTTCTTCTGACGAAGAGCAAGGCATGCAACTGATTTTACAGTGCATTGCAGCCCTAGAAAAGGACAATGCCAGGTTAAAACAGCAGTTAAAAGCCAAGAGCACTAGGGACCCCAGTCCTGCTTCATCTGGTTTGAGAGCAGGTCATCGAGCTCGTACTGTTGTTCCAGATCAATCACAGGAGCCTGGACGGAGGTGGAGTCAAGACAGGAATCCAGCTATGGTAGCTGAGCAAGCTCAAGGGCCACAAGCACCAGAGGCCACACCTTCGGTGGAGCATTCAACCTCAGTGGTGCTCCCTGCTCTAGTAGGAAGCAGCTTTCCTCTAGGTGAGTCACATACACGCACCACAGCAGGTCCTTCTTCATCGTGGTCACCGTTTGGTCCCTGGGCCATGCCTCCTTGGGCGATGGGTCACATGTGGCCATTTTCTCGCTCAATTGAGTTTGAAGATTCCTTTGAATCAGGAACCCCTACTGAATCAGCAACTGAGGCCTGTGCCTCAGTCTGGCAAGCCTCAGCTAGCCCTACAGTGCAATCTCTTCAGGAATCTCAAACCAGCCCTGCCCCTAGGGAGTCAGTAATTCGGGCTCCTGTCATGCCCTGCATGGAGATGGAGTCGGGAGATGAGGGGGAAGTGGCAGAGGCTGGACCTAGTGCTGAAAGGCCCGGCTCAGGTGATAAGGAGACTGAACTGGCAGAGACTGTGGCAGAGCCTCAGGGAGAGGAGCCAAGGCCAGCTGGGACCTCTGCCAGCTCTGAGGGCCTGATGCCAGCAAAAACTACGGAGGAGCCGCAGGAGTCTGAGGAAGAGGCGGAGAAGCCTGGTTTCAGCCAGTTGCGGGCGGAGAAGGCAACCAGACGCCGGTCTCGCCGCCTCCACCAGAAACACCAGGCAATCAGAGATCAGCTGAGAGACCATGACTCAGCACTCTGACTGAGCATAAAAGTGCAGCCGTGAGCCATGCCAAATTGTCAGAGATTATCTGAGCATTCTGGCGGAAGCTTTGGCTCTTAGATCTCGTGACCCCGTGCCTTGCTCCAGATACCTAGTTCCTGAATCCAGCCTTGACTCCCGGACCCCGTGACCACGTCTGCCTACTCTGGAATCCTGTTTTGACCTCGGACTGCTTTGTGACTACGTTTTGCCTGTGACTACTCCCTTGACTCTTAGATCGTGTACTTGGACCTTGCTGACCGTCGGCTGTGTTTGACCTTGGACTGAACCACCGTTCCTCCGCTTTGCCACGTCCCCTAGACTCCGGACTGAACCTTGACTTCGCTGTAAGCTTGAATCTTGCTCTCCTACGTCCCTCTGCCTTGACTTTCCAAGCCCCCCTTTGCATTGCCTGCTCTGAACTGTTTGTAAACTGCAATAAACTCATCTGTTGCTTAGTTACCAGCTGGTCTAATTTGTCTTTGTCAAGCCATTTGGCGGCTTTCCCGGACAGCTCCGCCCTTAACTGTGGCTTCACAAACTACTCAAACCGAATCTGCACCTGGGGTGACTCCAGTGGCCACAGATCACTATGCTTCTGCTGAGGGATCCCAAGTCCCTTATGGGGCAGTTTCTACCCCTGTGGGCTATCATCTCGTGCTGGCCACCAAGGAAAAAATATGGAAAGGGGAATTCGTAGATATATTTTCCCTCCTTTTCAGAGAAGAGGAACAGAAGGACAAGGAGTGGGATAAGGATAGGGACCAGGAGAAGAGTAGGAAGAAAAAAGTTGAAAGAACATGGGCTAACTGGTTAGCCGGTTATATCATATTTATGGGGGTGGTGATCCAAAAGCACCCGAGAAGGCTACAATCCTGATTAAATAACTTGACATTATATTTAGATGTTATTCAGAGTATTTAGGACCGGCCTGGCTTGGCTATGACCGTGCTTTCCGTTTGAAAGCAGCGTTCACCCCGGATATTAAATGGGGCGTGAAGGAGCCAGAATTATGGCTTCAGTTCATGAGAGAGGATAGTGGGCATATTTTGTCATGCCCGGCTGGGCCTGTGCAATCACGTGGACCCGCTGGGCAGGCGGTTCAACACTGTCTCCTGTGCTGGGAATTCAGCGCAAAGGGTGTTTGTGTCCAGACCCAGCGCAAATACCGGCACGAATGTTCCTTCTGTGGTGGTGTCCATCCTTATTCGTGATGCCCTCGCATCAAAAGTGGAAGGGCAGGCAAGGAGCCCCAGGCTGCTTTCAAGCCTCACAACCCCGGCCCTGCAGCAAAAGGGCCCCAGCCCAATTAGGATTGAAGTACTGTCATTTTAATTATGGGAATACCCTCAGAAAGAGGATGCACTGTTGTTGTTCAATGGTTTTTCATTCGGTTTTAGGATCCCCTTTTTAGGACCCCATTTCCCTTGCTTTTCGAAGAACCAATCATGCATCATTGGCATGGAGGAGGTGGTTTTGGAAAAAATCAACAAGGCAGTTAAGTCTGGCCAAGTCCTGGGCCCCTTTTCCTACCCGCCTTTACCTCATCTCAGAGTGTCTCCTTTGGGCATCGTCCCCAAGAAGGCCTCTGGGGAATTTTGTTTAATACATAGCTTGTCACATCCCCTGGGAGGTTCCTTTAATGATTCCATCCCATCCAAGCTGTGCACTGTTCATTATGCCTCCTTTGACACCGCCATATGCATGGTGTGGCGTTGTGGAAAGGGGGCATTATTGGGAAAGTGCAACATTAAATTTGCCTTTCGCCTTTTACCAGTGCACCCGGATGATTTTGAGCTGCTAGGTTTCTCCTTCTGGGGTCAGTTTTATGTGGATTGGGCCCTCCCAATGGGGTACTCCATAAGTTGCTCACTTTTTGAGAAGTTTAGCACCTTTTTGGAGTGGGTGCGGCTCCGCAGGACGGGATCTCATAATTCGATCCATTATTTGGACGATTTTCTGTTTGCAGGCACAGCTCATTCTGCACAGTGTCAGCAGCTTATGGGAGAGTTTGAGGTGCTCGCCTCACAACTCGAGGTACCTCTGGCTTAGGAAAAAACTTAAGGCCCAACTACGTGCTTCACATTCTTAGGCATACAGACTGATTCAGTTCAGCAATGTTGTAGCCTGCCTGGGGACAAATGAGTGACCCTCCGTAGTCTACTTCATGCGGTACATAGGGCACGGAAGGTTATGCTTAGGCAGCTTCAGGAGCTGGTAGGGCATTTGAATTTTGCCTGCCGGGTAGTCATAGAATCATAGTATAGCAGAGTTGGTAGGGGCCTACAAGGCCATCGAGTCCAACCCCCTGCTCAATGCAGGAATCCACCCTAAAGCATCCCTGACAGATGGTAGTCCAGCTGCCTCTTAAATGCCTCTAGTGTGGGAGAGCCCACAACCTCCCTAGGTAATTGATTCCATTGTCGTACTGCTCTAACAGTCAGGACGTTTTTCCTGATGTCCAGCTGGAATCTGGCTTCCTTTAACTTGAGCCCGTTATTCCATGTCCTGCACTCTGGGAGGATCGAGAAGAAATCCTGGCCCTCTGTGTGACAACCTTTTAAGCATTTGAAGAGTGCTATCATGTCTCCCCCCAATCTTCTCTTCTCCAGGCTAAACATGCCCGGTTCTTTCAGTCTCTCTTCATAGGGCTTTGTTTCCAGACCCCTGATCATCCTGGTTGCCCCTTGGCGTGCCTTCATTAGACGTTTGTGCGAAGCAATGAAGGGTGCCAAGTGCCCCCTTCATCATATTCGAGTGTCTGCTGAGATGAGGGCAGACCTGGAGGTATGGGCAGTGTTTTTAGAGCAATACAACGGTATCTCCTTTTGGAGACAGGATATACTGTTAGAGGCTCAGTTGCAAGTCCATCCAGACGCATCTGGGTCTCATGGTTTTGGGGTGTTCCTGGGGGATCGCTGGTGTGTTCAACAGTGGCTGCGGAGTTGGAGGGAGACTGGAATCTGCCGCGATTTAACATTTCTGGAGCTCTTTCCTATCGTGGTGGCAATTTGGATTTGGGCAGACCTCCTTTCCGATTCTGCGATCCACTTCTGGTGCGACAACCTGGCTACTGTTCAGGTTATCAATTTCCAGTCTTCCAAGAATGCTAGGGTGATGTGCTTAGTCAGGGCCTTCACACTCCGCTGTTTGCAACACAATATGACAATTTTTGCATACCATGTACCGGGTCTGGATAATGGAATCGCTGGCGCTTTGTCGCACAACCAGATGTCCAGATTCCGGGAGTTGGCCCTGGCAGCCCGACAACATCCAGATCCCATGCCATTAGAGCTTTGGGATCTTGGAGAGCAGAAGCAATGGAGACCATGAAGAAATCTGAGGGCCCCAGCACTAGAGCATTATACGAATGGGCAGGTAGGGAATTCAGCACTTTCAGGACCTCACACGGTCTGGCGGCACTGTGGCCCATCGATCAACTTATGGAGTTCTGTGTGGTTTTGCATCGGGAAGGTGTGGCCACCAGGACCTTGAGAGGCAAACTGGCTGGCTTATCTTTCTTAGCCAAGATCAATGGGTTCCCCGATACCACCACAGACCCCCAAATACATAGAATCATAGTATAGCAGAGTTAGAAGGGGCCTACAAGGCCATTGAGTCCAACCCCCTGCTCAATGCAGGAATCCACCCTAAAGCATCCCTGACAGATGGTTGTCCAGCTGCCTCTTGAAGGCCTCTAGTGTGGGAGAGCCCACAACCTCCCTAGGTAACTGATTCCATTGTCGTACTGCTCTAACAGTCAGGAAGTTTTTCCTGATGTCCAGCTGGAATCTGGCTTCCTTTAACTTGAGCCTGTTATTCCGTGTCCTGCACTCTGGGAGGATCAAGAAGAGATCCTGGCCCTCCTCTGTGTGACAACCTTTTAAGTATTTGAAGAGTGCTATCATGTCTCCCCTCAATCTTCTCTTCTCCAGGCTAAACATGCCCAGTTCTTTCAGTCTCTCTTCATAGGGCTTTGTTTCCAAACCCCTGATCATCCTGGTTGCCCTCCTCTGAACACGCTCCAGCTTGTCTGCATCCTTCTTGAATTGTGGAGCCCAGAACTGGACGCAATACTCTAGGATGCTGGAGGTCTTGTTCTATCATGCCAGACAAATGTAGGCCTATCACCCCGGAGATCCTGCTCGGTCTCTGGGAACAGTGGGCCGAATTATGCTTTTCCCATTTTGAGCAGATTCGTTTTCATGCCGCGGCTTTAACTATGTTCTTCGGTGCCTTCAGAATCAGCGAGGTTCTTGCTCATTCAAAGAATGACGGCTCGGATAGGGCATTGCAATGCGGAGATGTACACTTGGGTGGGAACTCTGTAGAAATACATCTAAGGTGGTCTAAGACTGATCAGAAGCGCTCTGGTTCAAGGATAGTTTTTGCCCCAGCTTCTCTGGACGAAATCTGCCCAGTGGTCGCCATTAATACATTTCTGGCTGCCAGGGGCATGGATTCAGGCTTCCTCTTCTGTCATCGGGACAAATTGCCATTGACCAAGTATCAGTTTTGGGCAGTGGCCAAGAAAGCTCTGCGGGCTATGGGCCTTGCGGATTGCAAATTCGGAACTCATTCCTTCCGGATCGGGGCAGCTTCAATGGCAGCTGATGTTGGGCTGGATGAAGCAAAGATTAAAGCCATTAGTAGATGGCGGTCTGGGGCATTTAAGGCTTATGTGAGGTAGCGATGCTCCAGGTTCCATAGTTAATACTTTGTTTCTTCAGCAGATCGTGCAAGGAGACTGGAACTCGCCCAAATTCTTATCTGTGGACACAGTATGGTGTTCTGGGACAGCCGCAGAGCATCGCGTACATCTGTGGGTTCACAGTTGGGGCTTGTTATGAAAGCCTCTGTCCAATGGCTTGGTCGACGTGGCTTGAGACGGGGTGTCTCCTTCACACATTATTTGATACAGAGTATGTTACTGGCCCGCTGCAGGTGTTGGTGCTTCACCTCAGGGATAATGATTTAGGGCTTCTAAAAGGGAAGGCCCTGATACTTCAAGCTATGTCAGATTTGGAATTTATTTGGAGCCAATGGCCAGTTACGTGGATCGTATGGTCATCCATGCTGCCTCGGCCCATTGGCGTGAGGGCTGGGATCCCCAAAGTTTAAATACGTCTGTGAGGAAGGTAAATAGGGAAATTCGATTGTTTTTACAGGGCAAATGGGGATGGGTCATCCCCCACCCTGCAATTGTCCATCTATGCCAGAGCTTTATAGGGCTGGTGGGGTCCATCTTTCTGATGCAGGAAATGACATTTTCCTGCAGGATCTGCACTTGGGATTGTGGGATTTTTTCCCGGGTTGGTGGGGAAAGGACACCTAAGCTGAGGCTTGGTCCCCTTTTTTGGCAGGGAATGTGCGGGAATTGAGAGTTTTAGACAGGGATGGTGAGCACTCTGGCACCTTTTAAAAGGTGATTGGCATATCCGGAGGCCTGCTCCGCGGCTCAAGTGCCAGGATATGGTATGCCTTTGGAGACCCTCCTGTCTTCACCTATTCGCTGTCGTTATGGCAGTGGGCAGGGGTGTCATAGGGCGGTCTCCCCACACTTACAAAGTGTCACATAAGCAAGAAGTCGGGATTCCCGGCTCCTTGCTTTCAAGAGTGGCTCGCCCTTAAGCCAGGCAAGTGGCCTGAGATAAGGTTTAATTCCCGCACTTTCATGTGCAGATCCAGGAAGGGGTGGATTCCAGTTATCTATATAAATAAAAATGTAAATGTTTGTTTGTTCCTAATCTAAAATCTCCGAAAGTTCTTTGAAATTTTTGACACAACGTTGCATTCGAATACACGCGTGTTTTTATGTAACTATATTATAGATGGGGACAAAAGTGTGTCTTAGAATCGAAGAAATAGGGTATATAAAAGCCCAGAGGCCTCCTCCAAGCCACTTATGCAAATAGGAGAGAAGTCATTGTGACATCACCAACCAGTAGGCCAATCCACTGCCTCTGCCTTCTCTCCTATTTCCATGTTCTCTCCTATTTGGCGCCATCTAGCGATGTTTCTTGGAACTGCGGCCTTCTATGGAAGTTCCAAGTTCTGAAGAAAGGTAACTGCCAGGAGATTCCGGCCTAGCAGAGGGGCCAAAACCCACTAACCCCCTCACCACACCTGTGACAGGTAAAAACATGCTTTTTTTGAAAAACAGTGCCATCTGTTGGACGTAAAAGGAACACATGCTGGTCAGGCTGGAAGATACATAAGCAGCAATGAAGCTATATGGCGAATTCTTTAATTTTCCATACATGAACGAAGTCCAGCTGTTGTTCACTTAGCAGTACATCTAGAAAATGGACAACACATTTATTTCACAGCTGCAAATGTGCAACAAATAGCCCTGAATCCACTGGCTACAACGTTAACTGCTTTCTTCACGTTATGTCAAAATGACGCGTGCTTCGTTCGATGTAGAATTGCGTCGTGAACAAAATTACAACACGGGTGATCTTTTGTCGTATGTGCAATCAAATATTCCTAAGCTAACGCTTGAGCAAAATGGCATTTACGATCAAATAATGCAAACTGTCAATAGCGGGGTTGGAGAAATCTTCTTCTTAGATGCGCCAGGAGGAACTGGTAAAATATTCCTAATTATATTGATTCTGGCAGCAATTCGATCCCAAAATGACATAGCCTTAGCTCTTGTGTCGTCCGGAATAGCTGCGACATTGCTACCAGGTGGAAGAACTGCTCATTCCGCTTTGAAATTGCCATTGAACATGCAATTAATTGAAACTCCCACATGCAACATTTCCAAAGCATCCAGCATAGGAAAAGTATTGCAAAAATGCAAACTTATTGTTTGGGATGAATGCACAATTGCGCACAAAAAATCGCTCGAGGCTCTTGATCGATCATTGCAAGATTTGCGTGGAAACATCAGACCATTTCGGAACGCAATAATATTGCTTGCAGGAGATTTCAGGCAAACATTACCTGTAATTCCTTGATCGACACCAGCGGACGAAATAAATGCTTCTCTGAAATACTCTACTTTGTGGCGTTAAAAGACGTTAAAATTAACTACAAATATGCATGTCCAGCTGCAAAACAATCGATCAGCTGAGATATTCTCACGTCAATTGCTGGAAATTGGGAACGGAAAGGTGCCGGTTGATCTGACCTCAGGACAAATTTCATTGCCTCATAACTTACGCAATTTAGTGACGTCAAAAGAAGAATTGGTTCAAAAAGTATTTCCCAATATTCAAACCAATTATAAGAATCATGATTGGCTGAGTGAACGAGCTATTCTTGCGGCCAAGAACAAAGACGTCTACGAACTTAACAAAATTATTCAGTCTAACATTCAAAGCGAGGCAGTCACATACAAGTTCGTCGACACTGTTGTGGAAGCAGATGAAGCGGTTAATTATCCAACAGAATTTTTGAATTCACTCGATCTGCCAGGGATGCCACCGCACATACTGCAATTGAAAATCGGCATGCCAATTATCATGTTGCGAAATATCAACCAGCCAAAGCTTTGCAACGGCACGTGGCTTGCAGTAAAAAATTTACTAAGCAACGTCGTAGAAGCAACAATCTTGACAGGACCTTTCAAAGGTGAAGATGTCCTCAATCCTCGCATTCCTATGATTCCAACAGATATGCCATTTCAATTTAAGAGATTGCAATTCCCAATTCGATTGGCGTTTGCAATCACCATCAACAAAGCTCAGGGCCAATCTTTAGAATTGTGCGGTTTAGATCTAGACACGGATTGGTTCTCACATGGACAATTATATGTTGCGTGTTCTAGAGTCGGCAAACCAGACAATCTCTATATCTGCACAGACAATGGAACAACAAAAAATTTTGTATACCCACAAGCATTCTGAAATTAAACATATTAGAAACGTGCGCTTTCTCTTTTCTTTCTTTTCCATTTAACCAGACTGAGCCACAGCAACGCGTGGCCGGGTACAGCTAGTTATAAATAAAGAGGCCCTAGTTAACCCAAGCTCTGTCTCTGTGTTTTTATTCCATGCTTCCGCTTACACTCACAAATAGCAAAGTTGAATATCTCTCATTCCTGCTCATGAACTGCTGCTCATTTATCTCTCCTTTCATCAAGATATTAGACATTGGCAAAGCATTCTAGTCTTCTTGAAAACCATGTAGTTATAGTCGATTAATGTAGGATTGGGCTGGGAAACATGTAGGCCTTGAGATGTTGTTGGACTGCAATTCCAATCATCACCACCATTGGGTACGCTTGCTAGGGTTGCTGGGAATTGCAGTCAAGATGATCTAGAATCTTTCCAATATTTTCCAGTGGCCTTGGTTTTTGCAGATCACAGAAAGTTAACCATACATTTCACAGTCCTAATGCAATCCTCCCCCCACATTCACGCCAGCATAGACAGGTGACCCCTGACAAAAAGCAGATATATCTGGTAGCCAAATCAGTGCAGCCTCTCAATCACTACAAAACTGCTCACATTTGAGGAGACCTGCACCCTGGCTTTGGAGCACTTTCCTAAAAAAGTACACCTGGTGGCTACTTCAAAATCTTATTGGTGCCAGGTGTTACTTATCCAGGCATTTTAATTTGTATAATATATCTTGTATTTTAGCTGCTTTTACAATGGTTATGAATGTTAGTAGGGTGAGCATATGAAAAGGAGGACATGGCTCCTGTATCTTTAACAGTTGCATAGAAAAGGGAATTTCAGCAGATGTCATTTGTATGCACGCAGCACCTGGTGAAATTCCATCTTCATCCCAACAGTCAAAGCTACAGGAGCTATACTAGAGTGACCAGATTTAAAAGAAGGCAGGGCACCTGCAGCTTTAACTGTTGTGATGAAGAAGAAATTTCACCAGGTTCTCCATATATACAAATGACACCTTCTGAAATTCCCTTTTCTATGCAACTGTTAAAGATACAGGAGCTCTGTCCTCCTTTTCATATGGTCACCCTAATGTTAGTGTTGTATTTTATTGTATCATATTGTATTAGGTTTTAAATAATTGCTTATCTAAATTGTTTTACATGCCCCACTCCCAAATCTGATTTAATGAAGGGTCCTAGAGTAATGATTTAAGTAAGTAAGTAAATAAATAAGCATAAGCACTCATCCTTGAATGCATACAAGCAAGATCAGGGTGGGCACAGTCCCAGGACAAGTGTCTTTTCCTACTTGGGTCTAGGACACCCTAAACTTTTAAAAGTGGCTTACAAAATTCACTAATAAGGCCATCTTTGCCCTCAGACTTACAATCTAAACCCCATGTCACCAAAGGAAGGGGGATTAGGAGTGGTGGGCAGTGGGCAGTGCAGGAGAGAGAAAAAGGCACTAGTTCCTAATTATACAGTTGTTACCATGACCAGCTGGAGTAGAAACAAAACTCCATTATTTTAAATTTATCTAAATCTGCTAAGGAACAACAACAACAACTTACCAGCAGTTTTGGGAGGATAGCAGTGGTTTGAGAGTTATGGTGACTGAAAAGTAGTTTAAGGCTCCCCCCTCACATAATCAAGCCTGGTGGCACTGGTAAAACATGACCCATTATTAGAAGGTAGACCTGTCAGTTTCTCAATCCCAGTGCCCCTCACCCACTCAATACTTGGAGAAAGAAAGAGAAAAAGTCCTATTTTTGAATACAGGCTACCTCACTTTCCAAAGAAGCCTCATGCAGGGCCCAACTTTGGTTCTGGTCTCTTTGAAGGGAAGCTCGGAAATAATTCTCAGAAATGGTCCAATTTAGCTTGGGTTTTGGACTTTGGCCAAATCCAATGCACATCCTTAATAATTAGAATTTCTTTTTAGAATGACTATTGGTTAATATTTATTTGAAGTATTTGTATGCCTTTTCTCAGCCAAAAAAAGCTCCCAGACAGGCTTACATATAATCAATTAAACAAGACAATCCCTGTCACAGACTTAAAATATAATAAGACACAACATAAAAGGAAAAAAGAATGGGGAAGGAAGAGGGGATTTTTTTTTTTAAAAAAAATCTTTCAGTAGGGCTGGTGGAATGTCCCTGCTATCCTTTTCATTTCCCTCTGTATAGTCCACTGTACAGCTGAGGGAAGAGGAGCCTTTAATGAGGGAGGTCTTTCAGCAGGGCTGGTGGAATGGCTTTGCTCTCCCTTTCAACTTCTGTACAATTATGTTGTTGTATGCTACACTTTCTATGCTGAACACCTCAGTCATCAACATGGCTGCTTGCTAATCAAGAAATGCTGCACTGAAGGGATGTAACTGTCTGTGCCAATGAAGCATTTCCTATGTTCCTGAAGCACACTGTCATTGGCAGGATCTACACTACTGCTTTATAACGGTATTGAAGTGCACTGACAACTATTGGGGCCCTTAACACATTCCATATACTGTTTTCAAACCACTTTCATAGTGTTATATCCTGCTTGGTGTAGATCTGGGCATTATCCCCTCACCAGGGGACATAACATATTTTTTTAAAACTAATTTGGGCAGTTCTGTTCTCAAATATCTCTTGATGTTGGCAATCTGATCAATAATCACCTATAGTCAGATTCAAAGGTCACACACACACACACACACACACACACACACGTGCATATTATTTGTCAGCAAGTAACTATTTTCATGGTATGTGATGTTGAAAAAATAGGTATAAAAGCAGGGCAATGACCAGGTCACCTTGCTGAAGAATTACTAATATAAAGCATTTCCACTGGTAATCTGGGAATATATCTTAATTTATTTGACTGGTGACAATGTCAGAAATGAATATGGGTTCTACGGGATGCAAATATATTTTAGAAAATGGGATATGCATAATGCCTTGTTGATGAAGAATGGAAAATTCTTATATTGACCTTAGGTTCTTTATGGATGAGTTCCCTCATAGCCTTTTGAGTTGACTGGGTCAGAGATTTATCCTAAATAATTCTGCTTTCTATTTCTTAGACTCCGAATGGGTTTGGACAGGGATGTGTGTTCTGCATGTTCATTCCTGCCGTATTGTAAAGGGGCTCAATTGCCATCTGTAACTGTAAACCCCTCTGTCATCGTTGATCATGATCTGATTTTTAATACCAGGATTCATCCCTTAACATATATTTGCTATATTAACAAACTAACACTGAGGATGTGGGTCTCTTTTGTGTGCTTGGAAGATTTACATCTATAATTTCCATTACAGCTAATGGGATTTACATGCATTAATGTGATATGCTAGTTAGAAAAATGAACCATTATTTGTAAGAAGTTAATTTTTAAACCTTCACGTAAAATGTAGAGATTGAGTAGTCTCCATTTAGTTTTTACTCACTCCATACTTACTTATATTTAGATTTATAGATTGCCTTTTAAATACATTATCATGACAGCATACAGTAAAATATTTAAAATGCCACAAAATCACTAATATGTTAAAATAAGCTAAAAGCAGCAACTCTAAAAAAAGCAGCATGCAAGAAAAAGAAAAAGAAAAGAAAAAGATCAACAAAAGCTAAAATGCCTAAGAAAATAAATTACAGCAGGAGACATTTTGTTATAAGAATCTTTATAACCCCTTGAAGAAGGTCTTAAAACAAAAGGAGAGGCCAAAACATGTTGGGCTTTTTATTAATAAAACCTTGTCCAGTATCTGAGACAAATCTCTTTTCTTGGGTTCACCTTGGATGCTCACCCATTTTTGCACACACAGTGCCAGAAAGACATCAAAGTGGATGACCAGTGAGCCATCCTGAGGAAAATATTCCAAGCCAGGCACCATCACTGAAAAGGACCTCTCCTTCATAGTCACCAACCATACCTCAAATGGGGGACCCCAAAGAATGGCCTCTGACGAGGATCTCAGACCATGTACAGGCCAAATTGGAGACAGGAAATTTTCCAGGTATTTTGGCCTCAAGCCATGGAGGCCTTTAAAGATCAAGACTAGTGCTTTGAATTCAGTCCAGAAATGGACCTGGAGACTGTGCACTTGGTGAAGGCTGGAGGAGACCTCTGCCTAAAAGCACAGAGAACGTGGTTTGAAACCTGTTGCCAGTCAGCAGCTCTGACAGCACGTCTAAACAGATTTATATACAGCTAGCTAGACAATTGTCCTGATGCAGTAAAATGTGAAGCCATACACCTGTAAATGGCTTCACAATTCAGGCCCGGCTTTGGCACGGAAACAGCCTTGGTCGCCCTGTATGATGACCTATGTCGGGAGAAGGACAGGGGGAGTGTGACTTTGTTGATTCTCCTTGATCTCTCAGCGGCTTTCGATACCATCGACCATGGTATCCTTCTGGAACGTCTGGCTGAGTTGGGAGTGGGGGGCACTGCATTGCAGTGGTTCCGCTCCTACTTAGCAGGACGGCTCCAGAAGGTGGTGCTTGGGGGACATTGCTCAGCCCCGTGGACTCTTCAGTATGGAGTTCCGCAGGGATCGGTCTTGTCCCCCATGCTGTTTAACATGTACATGAAACCGTTGGGTGCGGTCATCCGGAGTTTTGGAGTGCACTGTCATCAGTACGCTGACGACACGCAGCTCTACTGCTCCTTTTCATCCTCATCAGGTGTGGCTGTGGATGTGCTGAACCGGTGCTTGGCTGCGACAATGGACTGGATGAGGGCTAATAAACTGAAGCTCAATCCAGACAAGACTGAGATGCTGCTGGTGGGTGGTTCCTCTGATCGGATGGGGGGTGTTCAACTGGTTCTGGATGGGGTTGCACTCCCCCTGAAGGAGCAGGTTCGTAGCTTGGGGGTTCTCCTAGAACCATCTTTGTCACTTGAGGCTCAGGTGGCCTCGGTGGCACGGAGTGCTTTCTACCAACTTCGGTTGGTGGCCCAGCTACGCCCCTATCTGGACAGGGATAACCTAGCTTCAGTTGTCCATACTCTGGTAACTTCCAAATTAGATTACTGCAATGCCCTCTACATGGGGCTGCCTTTGAAGACGGTCCGGAAGCTGCAGCTTGTGCAAAATGCGGCGGCCAGATTGATAGCTGGAACAGGGAGGTTTGAGCATGTAACACCGATTCTGGCCCGCTTGCATTGGCTGCCTATATGTTTCCGAGCCCAATTCAAGGTGCTGGTCTTAACCTATAAAGCCCTACATGGCTTGGGACCACAATACCTGATGGAACGCCTCTCCCGACATGAACCTACCCGTACACTGCGCTCAACATCTAAGGTCCTCCTCCGAGTGCCTACTCCAAGGGAAGCTCGGAGGATGGCAACAAGGGAGAGGGCCTTTTCAGTGGTGGCCCCCTGACTGTGGAATGATCTCCCCGATGAGGCTCGCCTGGCGCCAACATTGTTATCTTTTCGGCGCCAGGTCAAGACTTTTCTCTTCTCCCAGGCATTTTTAACAGCATTTTAACAGCATTAAAACGTTAAGTTTGTTTTTAATGGACCCCACAATTGTTGTTTTTAAATGGATACTGTTGTTTTTATACTGTTTTTATGTGTGTGTGTGTGTGTGTGTGTGTGTGTGTTTAAATTGTATACTTTTAATGTTTACTATTTTTAAATGTTGTAAACCGCCCAGAGAGCTTCGGCTGTGGGGCGGTATATAAATGTAAATAAATAAATAAATAAATAAATAAATAAATAAATCTTGTTCCAAAGGAGCAAGCATCAATGGGTGCAAAAACATAAATACAGGCCCAGAATAGTCACAATAAGCCAACAATAAGCCAACATTTTCCTTGGGCTGGAAAATGTATTACGTGGATGAGAGTTTCCCTTTATGTAATTCAAGAAGAGTAAGGGCATGTCTACACCAGGTGATATCGAGGGGATTATCCCAAGATCATCCCTGTGCATCCACATGACGCACAGGGGATCCTGGGAGTAGGGAGAGATGATCCTTCCATTTCCCAGGGATATCGGCAGGCCTTTTTTTGTGGTTTTGACTGTGGTCCCGGGATGATCCTAAGGACCACAGGTGGTATGGACACCCATCCCTGCTTCTTCCCTCTTCCCCACAAGTAGCGGGGGTCATCAGAGGGAAGGAGCAGGCTGGGGGGAATCCAGGGCCATTGGGGGTGGGTGGGAAGTGGGGTCAGAGCTTTTTTTTTTAACTTTGGCCATTCTGCTATGCCCGGCATAACCTGGGCGTGGGGAGGTGTTTGTGGGCGAGGGAGATGGGAGACGTGTGCTGCCAGCATTGGCTGGTGCTGGTATGGGACCACATGCGGGGAAGGGTTGAGGAGCCCATAAATTAGGGGCTCTCCCTCCCTTCCCCCTCTTTGCTGTGCCGCTGTCGGATGGTAACCATCCGGTCAGCCATCAAAACGCTGGAGGAGAAGCGCAGCCTTGTCCACGATGAGGATACGGCGAGCGGCGGCGGGCCTGGGGGAAGACGCAGCACCTACTCTTGGGCCACGAATCGCTTGCCCAACTCCAGGGGCCTGGCAACAGGCCATACTGGATGCCCGGTAGGATTCACCCCTTTTTGCAGTTCATTTAATAAAATGTGGCCCCGTTTAAATCCAGCTGTTGTTGTCTCATCTCCTTATTTATCGACCTTCGCACCACAATGGCCATTCTGCCATGCCTGGCATAGCCTGGGCATGGGGAGGCGTTTGTGGGTGAGGGAGGGGGGAGACGTGTGCTGCCAGTATTGGCTAGTGCTGGTATGGGACCACATGCGGGGAGGGGTTGAGGAGCCCATAAATTAGGGGCTCTCCCTCCCTTCCCCCTCTTTGTTGCGTGGCTCCCTCCCTCCCTCCCTCCCTGTAGGCAGTGTGGGCTTGATGGTTGCCGTTAGAAACCGAGTAGGAATTTTTTACTCCTGTACTGAATTGTGCAGGAGATTTTTCGCCTACTCCACACTGTGAGGCAGTCAGGGAGTATTAATTAGGTTAATCTGTTATCTAATTTGGTCTCATTTTGCTATTTGGCGCTAGGTACGGGCATCCAGAGTGGGAATGGTGAGCATTCACATGGCATTGTTCACAATGACTGGTAAGTCTGAAGCTCTCAGCTTTGAGCCCCACAGCCTGCCTGGGAGATAAGACTTACCTTTGGGGCCGACCCTATTCACCCACTCAGAGCTGGACCGCCTGAGATAGGGTGTGACAAAAGAAGGTCCGCTGACCCCACAAAGGGCAGGCCCGGGGTAAGGCAAAAGACGCAGCGCCTACCCTTGGGCCACGAATGGCTTGCCCAACTTCAGGGGCCTGGCAACAGGCCACACTGGATGCCCAGTAGGATTCACCCCCCTTTTGCAGATCATTTAATAAAATGTGGTCCTATTTAAATCCTGCTGTTGTTGTCTCGTCTCCTTATTTATCAACCTTCTCACCACAAACTTTATCGCTGGAGCGCAGGTGTGGTCCAGCTCCTGTCTTTTTTTCTTTCTTTTCTTTTTTAAAAGGTGGGCGCAACATTCTGCTTCCTCCCTTGATGTAGCACGCTGTTTGTGAACCCAGGGGGAGGATCTCATGATTAGCATATCGTGAGATCCTCCCCCTTCCTTTCCCTGGTGTAGACATGCCCCAAGATGATAAATTTCTAGCCTTCTCTGACATCTAGGAGCTGCTCAACACAATGTTTTTCCTACACAGAATCACCTTCTCTTTAGATAAAAACACAGACACAACCATGTGTGAAAAATGCACAAGATATTTTGCTCTCTTTGTATGACAAAATAGGCAGAAGAGCATTATTTATATATCACAATATATTCGGACTACTTATATCTGAAAGCGAGATTGTGGGGAAAACGTTATGTATGAAACAGAACTAATGAATGTGAATAAAGAGGCTGTCTACTCGTGTGGCGCAGAGCCTCATGTGGCGCAGTGGTAAAGCAGCAGTTTCTGCAGCTGAAACTCTCCCCACGGCCTGAGTTCGATCCCAGCGGAAGTTGGTTTCAGGCAGCCGGCTCGGGTTGACTCAGCCTTCCATCCTCCCGAGGTTGGTAAAATGAGTACCCAGTTAGCTGGGGGAAAGGTAATAATGGCCGGGGAAGGCAACGGCAAACCACCCCGCTATAAGGTCTGCCAAGAAAACGTCAATGAAAGCTGGCGTCCCACCAAGAGTCAGTAATGACTCGGTGCTTGCACAAGAGGTTCCTACTCTACTACAGCATATCAGAGACTAAACATGAGTATGGTTTTGTAGGAATGAGTGAAATACTGAAATAGGAAAATGATAGCTGTGCTATGATGATGGGCAAAGAATGTCACTCTTCTGTATCTTGGACAGGAATGGTTTTGCCCTATCCTATTAGGGACACATGAGATACATTGGAGCAGATGACATGATAGGAACTCAGCCAAAGAGAAGAAAATGGTATGTGACTCATAAGGCACTCTACCCCTATCCTAGCTTTTTCTCTTGACCAGCATGGTATTCTTCTCAGCTCTCCCAGTGCAACAGTAAGAGATTAGCAAGCCGCCCTTTGTGGGATTTAGTAGTAATTTGTGTTGGTGTTTCCCAATTGGCTTTGGATGCACTATTTTGTCCCCTACACCTGTGTTTCAACACTTAGGGTGTTATTCTAGTAATTTGAGTGAGTGGCTTGTCATTCTTGGTCACCGTTAGCAAGCGGAGTGGTCATCCAAGGAGATGAGTTAGCATACTTTGGTGAACATGCTGAGGCACCTGGAGGGTGTAGGGTCTCTTGCCAAGCTTACCTCTTGTTGTTGGCTGGCTTGAGGAGATATGGGAAGGGAGCAGTCCTTGGAAGTTTTATCCCATTGAATGCTGCCCAATGGTCTCGGTCTCAGTCTCTCTCTCTCTCTCTGTAGCAGTCAGAGACCCTTCGGCTCACCTTTATGTCAGGCGGGCAATGAAAGGCGTAGACCAACAAGTTATTTGATCTACCACTTTGAGCCAAGTTGGCATTGTCCCTGAGGAGGTTGTTGGAAGCTATCATGGGCACACCTGTATGATAAGTTTGTTGTGGATCTTGATTGTTTTAGCTAATAAAATTGGCCAAATGTTGTCTCATGTCTTCATTCAGGTGGTGGATAAATTGCACAAATCTGGTACTTTAACAACAACTTGCTTCCCATGAACCCCCAAGAATTCTGAGTGGCAGACTAATAATGGCAGTCTTGCAGAGGTGCTAATGTGAACATCCCCAGGATTTAGGCTCCCCACATTTGTGATTTTTCACATATAAGGGTTATCTTTGTGTACAGTATCCTCAATATATAATTAGTGAGGGACAGAACTTTGTCCCAATAATTATATCTGAAACATGTAATTTATTTTTGGATGGAAAGGAAATACTGTGTTAAAAATTGCATCTTTTAGATGGTAGAACTAGATAAACTGCACAACCTGTTACATGGTATATAATTAACTTAGCAGCTTGACCCTATCTGAAGCACTAGAAAGCAATTTTCTACAGAAAGGCTGAAAAAAATCCATATTGATCAGTGCTAAGTAGTAAAAATTTATTGCAATGTTGTCACTTGCCTTATTCCAAATCAATATAAACCTCACCCAAAGCTTCTTAAATGCAATAAGAGTCTGACAAGGCATTTTTGTCACAGATTAGTGTTAAAACAATGAAATCCCACCCCCCAGGAAAACTGCCTATCTGACCAGAATGATTTTGTGTGTTTCTGTTCCATGAGTCCGTCATTTTTGAACCTAACGTCTTTATTTGGCAATTTGAAATTGGGAAGAAATACTCAGAAGTTCTGTCTGTTATCTAACGTAAATGCCCCAGGACTTCAGAGTGTTGGGTAAGTCTTTTTTGTCAAGGTAGATAATAAGCATAAGCAAAGGTGTTTAGCTTTACCAAAAAAAAAAAAAAAGTCTGTTAGCAATCAAGGGGTAAGAATACACACACACACACACACACACACACACACACACACACACACACACACATTTTCCAGTCTGATGTGCTAATGAATAAAAATATGATCACAAAAACTCTGCAAATATAATTTAAGCAACACAATCCTCTATAACAAATTCTATGTATTTGCTTCACACCGGAATGAGAAAATAATTGTCCTCTTTCTTGAGGCACGGGGAATAGGTTTCAGTAGGCCGGCTGTGCTGTGCACTGCATTCAGAATGATTTCAGCTCAGCTCCAATCTAAATGTAGATTGTACAACATGAAACAGGTACCTAAAGTAGTGGAATCTAATTTGAAGCTACATCAGCAGCAAAACAGAAGCCCTTAGACCTTTGAGACAAGGGATGTTTCATGAATCCTGATCCTGCCAGAATTTAATAAACTTGGCAGCTCTGACATGCTAGTTTGCATAAGCATGTCCATGGAGGCTTCCTATTCTGATGGTCATTTTAATAGCTTTTTAATTATTAGGGCAGCAAATGAACACATATGTCTTCATAAAAATCATACAAATGAAGGTAAGGCAAAGTATTCAAGAAGGTCAAATTTCCCCACCAAGCATCAATAAAATTGATAAACACAGAAATTAATTAATCATATTATAGGGTCAGTGAGATCATTAAGGAGCACAAATTTCCTTAATTAACCACACCAGTTGTACTATGGAGACAGAATAAGTAAACATTCAAGATCTTTCTACTGAGTGATTGACAATTGAAGCCAACTGTACTTTATCAAAATTGGCTTCTTAAAACATTCAAAATGGGAAGTGTGATACACATGATGAGAGTAAAAGACACCCGATACCCGCCCAGCCGTAATGGGGGAAGGAGGGGAATGAAGGCACCGCACATGCTTAGGCACATATGCCTTTCGAAGCAGGGCAGGGCTGGGGCTATAAGAGCCAGCCCGCTTGGCCTTATGGCCTCTTTCATCTCAGCTCCTACCCTCCCTTTAACTAGTATGGGATTAGCCAGTTGCTCCCTTTGGAAGGAGGACTGAGTATGATTTTTCCTCCCTTTAAGGTTTTGCCTAATTCATACTGGAATTGCTGAGGAGAAGGGTGGATAAATAGGTGGATTGGTTTCAGGGATGTGCAGGAATTGGCAATATCAGAATAGGGACAGTGAGCACTATGGCACCTTTTGGTGATTGGCATATCTGGAGGACCTGCTCCTAGGGAACTATGAGGCTCCCGTGTCAGGATATAGTTTGCCTTTGGAGACCCTCCTGTCTCACCTACCCTGAGCTGTGAGGCACAGGGAGGGGGTGAAGTGAGGCAGTCTCACCACACTTGTGGAGTGACATATAAGAAAGGAGATGGGTTTTACCTGATTCCTGGCTTTGGAGAGTGCTCACCCATAAACCTAGGCAAGTGGCCTGAGAAAGGACTCATCGATTCACACACTTTCACATGGTGATCCAGGGAGGGGAGAACTACCCATTTTATTCAAATAAAGAGGCCCTAGTTAAACCCAAGTTCTGTTGTCTGTGTCTTTATTCTATGCTTCCTTCTCCACTCACAAAATGTATACTGGGGAAAATTGTTATCCATGCTCAAGTACTGATTAAAAAACAATGAAGGAAGTTCTATGTGGATTTCAGGTGAGAAACTTCAATCTTTACTTATTTGATCACATGTATATAACCCACCATTCTTCCAAGGAGCTCAAGGTAACATACATGGTTTCCCATTTTTATCCTCAAAGTAATTTTTAGCCTTCTCCTATATAACCAAATTGACTACTGAGAATGTCCAGGGATGACTTATTTGTTGTTCAACAACCAACAGAGCATCATGAGAAAATGGCATGTAAGCAGGCCTTCTCAGTAGTGGCACCCATTCTCCAGAACACTCTTCCATGTGTGGTTCAAGAGGCAGAAACAGATGGGAATTATTTGGTATTGCTGCCTATTAAAAAGGCAGTTAGCATAGAAAAACAGCAGGTAGAACAGAAGGAGCATTTACCCATCCCATATGCACACAAGGCTAAAAAAAAAAAAAAAGGAAACTACACCCTGCTTTAGTGAAGAAAAGGTAAAATGGTTTACTCACAATATTCTTGCATGAAGTGCAGCTACAGCATAGAGTGTCTGACCAGTTTTGTTCAGACCATTTCTTTGTATTTTATGATATCAGCAGAAGAGAGAGCAATGGAGGAGGTCAGAGAGATGGTGGGGGAAGGAAGGGCAGGAGGTGAAACCATATTGTAGGCTACAGAGATCCTAAGGCTAGCTCTGTCCAAATTCCTATGAACTAACTGCAACACTACTCCATTTCCTGTAACTTGAAGATGAGGTTACAATATTCCCAACAGAGCTTCAAAAACCTCTTGACAATGCATTTGTCCACTGAGGCTTTCCCTGACTTCTAATGACCATCTCACTGCTCTGTTTTACTGCCTTTGTTGTAATGTTTTTAAAAGATGTTTATTGTTTTAAACTGGTTTTTTATATTGTATCATATGTGTTTTTATGTAAACTGCCTGGAAATCCTGGGATGTCAAGTGGTATAGAAGTGGTTTAAATAAAGAAATAAATAGAAGGACCTTGCTGCTTTTCATAGGTTATCGTTTAACCATGAATGGACAGACTTGTGTATACATAGCTGATACATCTGTACATGTGCATCTGGATGTGTAGTCCCATCCTGATGCTCATCCAGGCCCAACTGAGATGTCTGGATGCCCCTTTTGATGCACCTGAAGATATATGTGTGCTTCTGGATCACTGAGAGGTATACTCTTCTCAGTTAAGACAGCAGCTAAACTCTAGTTTCCCAAACATATGATTGGCCTACTTGCTGCGCCTTTTCCCTTGGTCCCCGTAGACATTGACGTTAACACCAGAGGTGTTCTTCTTGTGCACTTCCACTAATCTGAAGATGAAGCAGGCTGTCCAAATGCAATTGGGAGTGAATGGCTTTTACCACATTATAGATCCCCATAGTGCTAGTGCATTGCTTTTTGAGGCTCAAGGTTCACTGGAAGATAACACAATCTCACTTCCATCAGCGGATGCTGCTTTATGAAAGAAAAGATTGACACATGGTATTGTTGTCAGCCATTTGTAAGCCCTTTCCATCTCTTTAGATGGTTTAGTTACCTTACACATCTGATGATAGAAATATCCTTATGTTCTGTGAGGAATAAAAGGAAGATTTGCAGCCTTAGACAAAGGGAGTCATGCAGTCCAATACTAAGCAACATCTGTTGTTTACTTTAATGCTACTTGTACATTGTAAAACACATCTCAGGGATCCATTAGAAAGGAAAGAGATTTCCAGGTCCAGAATGTAAGAGCAGATAACAGATGTTATGGTCAGATGGTTAAGCTAAAATATGTGCTTTATAAGGAAGTGTTTAAAAGATTTATGGCAAACTTTTTACACTGTACTTGGTTTAGAAGCTTATCTGGAATGCATGCAGCAAACTCATAATTACCTTTCCTGCCAAGAATGTTATTTGATTAAGCTATAAATTAATAATTAATTTTAGTTTGAGCAATCTCAAAGTTTTTAGTGCATTGTGGGGGTATATATATACGTCCATATTTGTTTTTTAATAGTAGCTCTTTTGAAGCTAGGTTGTTGTAAAAATGTGGCTGTGAGCTCTCATACATGCATGGACTGCTATTTCTGCTCTGTGTCAGTTTCATATGAGTCATTCATTAGTCCATGCTGTCCAATTTCCACATCAATCTATGACTTCTTTTTTAAAAAAAGAAGCATGAGAACTTGCATTATTTTTAATGTATTTTCTTTCACAAAAAATACACTTATTACATTTTAACCTGTATGCATTTCTTCATACTTTTAAAGCCATGAACTCTGTTGCAAAATTCAGAGAACTGCTAAAACCAAAGGATGACTGGGTTCCAATCTGCATATTAGTCTGTGAAGTGTAAATCTGATAATCTCACTTAAAAATGTGGACCAAACAAAATCTAGATCTAGGCTTATGCAGCTGGGCTAGTAGGAGCCCCCTGCTTTCTCTTCTCCACAGCTCTGTGAAAGTGCTACCCAGAGGCTCAGTGGGTGATCTGTGGTGCTGGAGGGGAAGGGGAATCATTGATATCAGAGAGAGACACCTTCCATGAGTGGAGAGTGTCATATGCTCTTGTCACTCTGGATCTTTCAATCCACTCCTGCTACCACCACCCATCTTCTTGTGGTGTCACCCCACCTAATACTGCTTCTTTATTCCTCTGTTCCTGAATACAAGGACCCAGATCAGATGCAGGTGATAAGGGGTTTTAGGACTTGCTGCAACCATCCCTGTGACTCCCCCCTCTCTCTACCAGGCTATACAGCTCAACAACCTAGCCCCAAATCTGTTTTCCGCTACCACCATTTACCAGTACCTTTCTCAGGTACTCCCAATGACCACACCAGGTTGATGTAATTAAATGTAATTTATTAACAAGATGATTGCTCAGGTAGATAAAGCTTGATGGTTTCCTCAGTTCAAAAGCATATTGGTAACAGGCACAATGCTTAATGGTTTCAGTCAGTAATTTCTCTTAAAATGTTTCACATAGAGACTTCAAGGTTCTCCTGTCTATTCTATCCCTCTCTAGGCTACTCTATTCTCCTTCCCTCCAACCAATTCCACCAAAATAATAAAGCACACAGACCTTTCCTAGCTCTAAGCTCTCCCTCCAATCACTTAACTCAGTTCCCAATCACCTGTCAGCAAAACACACAGTCCTCTGACTCCTCCCATTCTCTCACAGCCAGCCAATTCATGCACTCCACACCAACATCCAATCAGCCCTCTCCTTCCATCCAGGCACTCTCCCCCCTCTAGGGCTCTATACTTACCGACATCCTGTAAATACAAACAGTGAGTACATCTTTAAACCTTTTACATACACTAATAAATATCACCAGCACACTTTACACTAATAAACATTACTAGCACACTTTATAGCAGTTAGAGTATAATGCAGTAGAACATCACATGGTGCCCTTCTGTCAATGGAAGGTTCATCCTGGATCAAACCCCAGGTAAGCAGACCAGTGCATGGCTGAGGACAACATTCAGGCTAGACAAAAGAACTAAAGACAGATCCAGTTTCCAATTGAATATATTTATTCAAAAACCAAGCAGAGAGAAGTTCAAAAACAGTCAGCTGTTTTTAAAATAATTCAATAAACAAAAAAACCTATGGTTTACAAAACAATGTTAAAGGCTCTACAGTTTTCAACCAAACTCCAAAAAGCAGGGAAATTGAGAGTTAAGGCTCACAAGCCTTTAATGCCACATCATTCCTAAGGAGGCAGAAAGTGCCAGTGAAATTCTCATTCTCCCAAAGCAGATATAAACCATGAGGACAGGCTGGAGAATAGGATATGCAGAGGTGACTGTGGGGTTGTGGAAAACTGATGAAGAACAACTTAGGGCCACCTACTTATCTTTTTTTGTTTAGAGCAGCCCTTCCCTAACCTGGTGCCCTCCAAAGGTGTTGGACTACAACTCCCATCTGACCTGATAATGTGTTCTCCAGGTTATCCTACATGCACCTATTTAACACAAGGCTGAATCATGATGGTGGGTGGAGTCAATCTGAGATGTATACTAATGAAGATTTGTGGTCTATAGATACATGGTCATCAGAAGGTTCGACTAGGAAGGGAAGGTTGGGGTTGCCACTGCCTTCCCAAGCAGTCCTCCACCCTATGAAACATACAGCTCCACTGCTTCAATAATAAAGAGATGGGGGGGATTTGTTTTGTGTGGGTGTGTGGATAAAATTGCAAGTTATCTGGAGAGGCAAAACCTGGCAAGGATGGGAAAGAGATGGCAATTTTTCTCTGGCTTGTGTATATACAATAGGTTGCTCTATACTGGAGCTTTGCATATAAATTATTAAGGGAGTTTTAGAGTATTCTTGATTGCAGGTAGATAACAACAGAGTATGTCTACTAACAATATATTGCCTCTGAATATCTAGTATAGTGGGGGTGTACCTGATTGTAAGAACGTTGTTATGTTGATAATAGCAGAGTGGGTCCGAGTGGGTCATTTGCTAATCATGGATAGGGGTGGGTGGGATAATTATTGAAAATAGTATGCTTTGGCTATTGGAGTTCACATATATTGCTATATAATACAATTCATTTAGGTGTAATCTGTGCACAACATATAATTTACTTCATGTGGTTAGTGAATTGCTGTTTTCATTTCACGATAGTTTTTCCTTTTTAAGTGACTGTTTACAAAATAATTTTCAGTCAAGAATCATTATCGTTAAAAGATTTATAAAATTCTTTACATTGCAATATTATGTAGATTCTCTCTCTCTCACGCACACACTCACTCACGCACACACACTCTCTCTCTCACACAGAGCATGTTCTAGTAATAATACTCTCACCTGCTGACAGCACAGTAACTCTGTGTCCATAATAATGCTAACATTACTAAGGACCTCTCACAAATAGATGAAGTCTTTTCCCTTTATTAGCTTTCTGATCTCACAGACAAAGTGCAGTCAGTAAAGGCGTCATTCTTGTTCTTTAGAAAGGAGTAGATTAGTCCATTTCCTCATGGGGGCTTGTGAAGTCCTTCAATAGACGTGACTAGAAGAGGAAGAAGCTGAAGATGGTGGCCTAAGGGAATAAACTGCTGACTTGATAAATCTTTAGGTCTTAAGAGGTCATCTCTTGATGCCTGGAAGAAAGATTGACTTACTAGCAAATATGAACAAGAGCTTCTACTTCTATGTGCATTTAAAGGAGAGAGAGAATGTGTGCGTGTGTTTAAGAGAGAGGGAAGGAAGGATATTTATGAGGCTAATAGCAAAAAAGTACAAGTAACATCACAAAGAAGAAAAGAAGTATTATTGTTTGGCTTGAAGTTAAGTGGTAATTCACCACAAGTTGTCCTGTACTATTCATTTCAGTTGGGCTTCCATTGGAAAAATTCTTAATGGGCATTTTGCATTTTAATTGCTTATTTGTCATTGGTTGGAGTAGTGGAGAGGAAAAATCTAAACAGTTCTGCTGGTCTAAGTTTAAGTCCTAATATGGAGCCAGAGGAGCAAATTCATTTTTCTCAAGTGACTCTTTATCATGATATTTATCATCAAGCCGTAATATATCCAAAAGCTGCACATTTTTTCTTTGTAAAACTGTCTGATGCTCATCATATTGGAAGTCTAGTCAGATTATTTTTACATGCAGGTTCTATGAACAAGTTCTTCATACAGTGAGATGGAATGCCATTTATTTCCAAGTTATGTAACGGGTTTTCTTTTCCCACAAGAACCTGCCTGCCAATTAAGATGTTTGCCAGAGGACTTTCTCTGATTGCTTCCATCCTTAGAAGTCAGGTGAGTGGCTATCAGAGAGAAGGCCTGGTGGTGCCTGAAATATGGAACTCCCGTCCTGGTGTCTTCCATGCTGCCTTTTAGGTGTGAGAAGTCCTTCCTGTTTTCTTGTGCTTTGTTTTAGTATTACTAGAGGTGCTTTTAATTGCATGTTATATACTGTATTTTATTTGAGTTTTTAATTGTCTGATTGCTTTATCTGCCATTCTTATTGTTGTTTGCTGATTTTATTATATATTGTAATCTGGCATCTATCAAAGAGTGGGATATAAATGCTATATGTAAAATAAAAGCAAACCTTTTTTGTATTGTTTTGCTTCATGATGAATAAGGCCCAAAATTATGGCAATCTATGCCATATGATATCCATTTAATTAACATCTCTTTCTCTCTGGTTTTCGCTGTACAGGTCTTTAACATGAACTTGCCTCTGAACCTCAGTTCTTCTAGTAAATGCTGGCTTAGATCAAAATCTCACCAGCTACAAGATTATTGTCAATAAACCCTAAGATGTAATTTGAGTGATAATGAATAGCATTTTACTGAAAAGCTCCAGAGGATCTCTGTACAATTGGAAGGGGGCTCAGTGCACCAATTTCCAAACTAACACTCGCAGCTTTCAAGATGTATATATTTTAAATCCATGACAAAGAAAAAAAGAGTAATATAATCAATAAGAATAGGAGGTTAGAAGAATGCAGTCTGGAGTTGTTATAATAGGAATACATAAAAGAAAATAATGTGTATATTCCTGGTCTTAAGGTGCATCCAGCAATCTGTTTGTAGGTCTTGATGCAAGATTGTAGAACAGGACAAGATATATAAAGAATCTTGAATGTATAGGAGCTAGCATTTGTGTTTTGCCATTGGGGTTTATGAAGCTGCACATGGATGCTTTATCAAAGCAACTTGGGCAATCCCAAGGTGTGTAAACATTTGTGGAGTGAATTAATGTATTTATTTATTTAAAATATTTGTATCCCTCCGTATATCACTAGGATCTTTATTATGTTTTCAATTTGTCCAATATCAAAGCGTCTTTCCATGTACCACAACTATGACAACAGGTGGTTGGTTGCACAATATGGAAGCAGAGACCCAGATCTGGGAATCTCCGAAGCCCTATTCAGGCGTTCAGGACCTGTATAGGTTAAACACATGAGAAGAGGGAATGCACCAGCCCCAGTCCTTCCATCATTATTTCCATTTATTACCCTCTACATCTGGAGGGTGCTTTTCTAAGGGGAAGAGATTCCCCTAAACATAGAGACTGTCCATGCAATTTGGAATGTTGGAAAATAAATGGTCAAAATCATGTGGAGAGTCTCCACAGATATAGGATGCTCTCTTCAGAAAGTCACCCTCCATATATAGAGACTCTCCATGCAGAAACATAAAAGGGGTGGTGGTGGTGGTAGGGCTAGCATGTTCCTTCTCGTCATGTATTCAACCTGTACAGTTCTTGAATGCCTGAACAGGTTTCCACTCCCTGAAGCAAAGTACTGTAGACTACTGATCTACCTAATCTACTCCATCTGCATTCTTCCTTACTTTTTGTTGTGTGAATACTACAACAATATATATTATCAATAAAATACAATTTTGGAAAAATCTAAATATATAAGAATACATGGTAGGAATTGAAGATAATGAAGTAAAGCTTAAAACCCAAGACCAAACCAGGAAATTCTCTGAATACAGGTCAATTTATAAATGATCTGGGACTCCCATAAATAGCCCCCTTTTTAAACAATTCAATGATCAGTGTCCAGCTGAGATCTCTCTAAGGTTAACTCTCATCCTCTTTGCTGATGCGCTCAAAATGCAGGAAGAAATAAACATGTAGGATAGCACCTGCATAGTGATTTGCAGAGATAACAGCTGTAAAGATTGCAGTCAGTGAGCAGAAGCTTGGCAACTAATCAATGGACACATTTACAAGCAGAAAGGACAAAAAAGGTCCAGAAACAAAACAGAGACAAAGCCATGAAATTCCTCAACTTGTATAAAAATGCATTCATTTTTATCTTGTCTTCTTGATAGATTTAACATATTTATCGATAGCCTAACATAGCACTTTATTTAAAGGACCATGGATATGCCATGATAGCTGTGAAAATACTTCAGTTTATGGATGCGTAAGGCAGCAAAATGTCTTGCACCAGCCATGTCTGCATGTTTGAGAGCTGTGGCAAGTGTTGTGTTGGCTTGGCAGTAAGGGGCAAAATGCGCTGTATAAGGTTTCCTGCAAAATGGATCAGGCATTTAATTATGACAGTTTGGTACACTTAGCAATGCATTATTTCTAAAAGGAATAAGTTAGTTTTCTTTCAATATTGCTTCAAAACTGGAAACTCAAGCCAACTATCCGTTTAGCAAAATGGAAATGAGGCAGCACCGTTTTACTGAATGCCTCCCTAGGTCTAAGAATTATAGCCCCCCTCCCCGCAATCTCATCATGATTAGTCTAGATTACAGGCAACTCCATAATGGAAAGCGAAGTATGGGGGAGTATAATGCTTCATTTCAATTATACCCTACAGTAAGTTTATCATAGATTGGATTCACTGCTGTGAGACCATGACAAAGTTACTATGCATTTTCACTAAAAGAAAATTTTGGCTGTGTGCAGAAAAGAAAATGGTCAATTTTTCCCCTGAAGTAATCTCTATAGCAAAAAAATCATTCTTACACCAGGAAAAGAACTGGCCCACTGAACGGAAACTACTGTTTTAAAGAGAGATGACTTTTATAAAAAGCCATTTTCCCCTTTGTTGCTCTAGTACTTACATATGTCTGAATAAAGAACGCCGACAAGGATCAGCTGCATCGTAATAAAAATATGACGTGAAATAATGTTAAATAACTCTGAAGCTTTCAACCCAAATGGCTAGTAATGTAAAATATATCCCCCTTCTTTCCATATTAGTAAGAAAGTGCAGATACATAATCTACTGCAAAGAAAAAGGAAGTTAGATAAAGATGTCAATCACCAGGCCTCTGTCAAATGCCAAACAGGTCCACACTCTTATCCTCCAGATTAATGTGTCTGATACCAAACTTTTCTCTGCTTTTCCTAAGTAGGTTGGAAATTACAGCCATATGCACAGTGTATGGGCCTTGAGAGAACTCTTTCTAATGTTCACTATTCAAATGTTCACATGATGGGGTTTTTGTGTGTGAACATTTCATGAGAATTAAAAATGGAAGATATTCTGAAGGGTTCATTTAGATTAGAAGCAATTTTTCTCCCAGTAATTATAAATGCTTAAACATTTGGAAACATGTGACTGGCATACATCTTTGAATTGCTGAAACATGCTCTAGGTCATAGATGAATCCCTGTGCAGTTATAGCACTGGTTGTATTATTTTTGTAAATTTCTTTCCTTCCTTTTTTTCCAGCCTCAATGTCATACATTACTCTTACGAATTCATAGTCCTGAATCTCAAAGAATCCTTAAGGTTGTTGTGATCTATATAATATATTCATGATAAAATTGTACAGCTAATTCCTTCAGGAAGCAACACTTTCTACTTCAATTTCAATCAGGGTTTTAGTCCTTCAAAGAATCATTCAGAACTCTCATGAGGCTCAGAATAACATATCTTAAAACCAGGATCCAAAACAAAATGATTTCCAATGCAGTTTATTTCAATTTGGTTTTGAAAGAACACAACATTGATCAAGAACTGACTTTTAATTCCTATTAAATCATTATGTCAGAGGATGTCTTTTAAATTTGAGAAAGAAAATTTGGGACATAGCAATAAACGAAAAGTTGACACAGAAGTTAAGAATACGCAGAGGAGTAAAGAAAAGAGATACTTTCAGGATGGATTGGCAAAAATATATAGACTAAATGAAAAAGGAATCAAATAGAATGACTTTGCTAGAAGCTTATAGAAATTTGTGGGACTCACGAAAAGCAGATGATTAATAAATGAAATGGCAATTTAATATCCCACCCTGGATAAGTAAATAAAAATGAAAGTAACTCTGTAATTAAGCGTGGGGAGGGAATGGGGAGGGAATTTTTCTCTTTTGATTTCAATGAATTTTAATCCTGAAAGAAAAAATAATAATTTTTAAAAAGAAAAAATGCTGAAGGTTATCTGCCAGGGTAAAGTAGGTATCCAAGTGCAGTGTGGATTATCAATATCAGAAACAGAGAGATCAGGGGGGGATCTGCACGTCGCTCCCGGACCGCTTCTATGTGACCCCAGAGCACCCCGAAAACGATAGTCTGACTTCCCTGTAAAAGAAACGAGGAAGAGCCGTCCATGCCGCCACCACCGACGACGAGGAGAGCTCTCCGCCGGAGAGGAGAGCTCGGCAAAAGAAGGCGAGTTAGAGAGCTTCTTCCGTTCTTCACCCCACCTTCTTTTGCTGAGCTCTCCTCTCCGGCGGAGAGCTCTCCTTGTTGTCGTCGGTGGCATGGACGGCTCTTCCTCGTTTCTTTTACAGGGAAGTCAGACTATCGTTTTCAGGGTGCTCTGGGGTCGCATAGAAGCGCTCTGGGAGCGACGTGCGGATCCCCCCCCTTAACTCAATACAATGCTGACAATCAAGGGTGGGAACAAGGATGAATGAAATATTGTGGAGGTGAGTGCAAGTCCAGCCAACAGAAATGTTCCAAAAAGCAAAGCAAGTCAAGATGAAGCTCCCACAGTTTGTTTCCACATCCCATCAGTTCTTGATCAATGTTGACTTCAGTCAGGGGCTGTGGAGGAGGTTGTTTGGCTTTGAGTTCCAAGGCCTCACTTCCAGACTTCCTGACTGTTCCTACTCGACTGCAAAGTGGCTGCACCTTGAACTAACTGAATTTTGAACTATTATTATGTTGTAACTTCTTGGAATGATCCATGCATCATTTTGTAATTCTAGTTACCAATGTTTTATGTAAACACTTTGATTTAGTAGCTTCTGCACAAGATCAGTTGATCTTTTGATTTTGCAAGGATTGGTGTTACCACCAGTGCTGTTTAAAACCTATATCAAGCTGCTGAAAGAACTAATCTAGGAGTGGATCTACACATAAGTAAATAAAGCCCTTATTAAAAATTTTAATTGCGTTTTCTGTCTTATCCCGCCACATGATGCTTGGGTTTTTTTTTAATCATTTTATCACTTCCTCTTCCTGTCATTATATTTTCTGATCTTACCCGTATAAGTAGCTGTATTTTCTGTAATGTGGCTGATTGTGTCGTTAAGAAATATCGAAAAATCAAGAGAGCTGGCCTGACCCCTTATGGCTAAGACAGTGAACTGGAAAGAAAGGGGTGGGAAAGCGTCTAATCATTCCGCTGTCAATAATCTGAAATGCTTTAAAAGTCTTTAATATACTATGAACCAAAAATGATTTGTACCTCAAATAAATCCTAACTGTAATATATATACCCTCAAATAATTTCATTATTTTCCATTATTTTCAAATGCTTTCCCTTAGCCAATCACCTTCCTTGGGGGTGTTTCCTGTGTTTCCTGCCCAAAGTAACAGCCGTTTTAACTCTTTCTTGCCTTTGCAGCCACAACTTCCCTTCGCCTTTCCATGATCTGTGTAGGTCCCTTCCAACTCTGCTATTCTATGATTCTATGGAAACCCACTGGGTGACTTTGGGCCAGTCATAGACTCTCAAGCCAACCTACCTCACAGGGTTGTTTTGAGGATAAAATGGAGAGGACAAGGAGGATTATGTATGCCATCTTGGGTTCCTTGGAGGAAAAAAGGTGGGATATAAATGTAATAAATAAATAAATAGTATGTATATTACAAGATCACAACTTGCATTAGGTCTGGATAGGATACATAAAAATCACTCATTGCATTCTCTGCTTTCCCTTGAAATTACGGCTTAATGCTTCCTACTAGGCGTGTGCATGGACTCCCTGATCCGCTTCTCTTCCAGATTCGCAACTTCCAGATTGGGTCTGCTCCACTCTGCTCTGCTCCAGCTATAGTCCGCTCCGGTTCGCTGCGAAGCTCCAGATCCTGATCGGAGCTCCGCTTCCCCCATAGACTTACATTGAAATCCAAAAAAGCCTACAACTTTTTTTCTGTTAACGTTAGAAACCTCAAGCTCAGCACTATTATAGCTTTTCCATGTATACACATGCATGCCAAGCCTCAAGCAAATCCAAGCATCCCCTGATTTTTGGCGGGGGTTTAACCTTTTAACTCACCCCAATTCAAGTCCCATGCTAGAACACTGTCAATTTTCATGTTAGAAATGTCAAATTAGGCACCATGACACCTGATGCATGTATACACATGCATGCCAAGCCTCAAGCAAATCCAAGCCTCCCCTGATTTTGGGGGGATTTTTGAAAATCGGACACCTCATTTTCAGACATGGGATTTACTCCGACATTTTGACAGATAAAAAACTCTGAAGTGGGCACCCTCACAGATGCTATCGAGGTCCACATTCATGGCAAGTTTCAAGCAAATCCCATCATCCCCTGATTTTTGGTGGGGGTTTAACCTTTTAACCCACCCCAATTCAAGTCCCATGGTAGAACTCTGTCAATTTTAATGTTAGAAATGTCAAATTAGGCACCATGACACCTGATGCATGTATACACATGCATGCCAAGCCTCAAGCAAATCCAAGCCTCCCCTGATTTTTTGGGGATTTTTGAAAATCGGACACCCCAGTATCTCAGGGATTTTTAAAGCTGCAGACAGCTCAATGGGCTTTATTCATGGCAATTTCAAAGGAAATCCCAACATGCCATGAATTGGGGAGTAGATAAACCTAAATATGAATCTTCTTCCACACTTGAAAAATGTATTTGGAACTTCAAAAAGACTAAGTGAAAGCAGGAAGGACTTATCCCCTGAGTCAAAGCAACACACACACAAACCCACCACAGCAGCACCCAGGCAGAGGTGGGAAGGCAGGCATGGAGCAGACATTTCTGGGGGCACAAGGAAGTGAGCCAAGGATTGTTTCAAAGCCAGTAATGCAAACCATCCCTGCGAGGCGGGCACAGAGGAGGACAGGCAGCACTGGGAGCAAGCATGCCAGAGGCTTGTGGGGCTGAACCACAAAGCCCATCATGAAGTACAGCTCTCAGGCACCAGGCGGGCAGAGAGACAGGCAGAGATATGCCATAGATCTATGGGGAAGTCAGTACCAGCAGATACCCCAAAACAACAGCACCCAGGTGGAGGCGGGAAGGCAGGCATGGAGCAGACATTTCTGGGAGCACTAGGAAGTGAGCCAAGGATTATTTCAAAGCCAGTAATGCAAACCATCCCTGTGAGGCGGGAGCAGCACAGTGAGATGCCTTTTCTTTTGCATCCCATAACTAGGAGACTAGGAGGATAAGAGTAAATCTTTGTGATCCTTGCTTCAGAGTTGATTGACTGCATTGTGATCACAGCCATTATTAAACAACAACAAAATAACGTTAATAATAGCAGTACTAATTAATATTAATAGCAATAACAATAACAACAGCAACAAGGAGTTGAACCACAATGAAAGCCTGCCTGACTTCACTGAAGAGGAAAAGCCAGGGGCACTTGGGCTATGGGGTGTATAATGTAATAAATAAATAAACAAAGGAGGGGTGGAATTAAAAGCAGCAGTGTTGCTGAATAAACAACAAGAAGATTTTTTTTTAAAAAAAGGCTATGTTTGTCTTTTACCAGTAAGAGGAAAGTGGACGTGCCCAGGGGGAGGGGGAATTATGCCAATTTGACTGGCCCTAAGTAAGTACCAGTCTTTAAGAACTACCTGACACTTCAACTCATGACAGGCATAGCTTTTCCACTCCAGTCTCCACTGGTTAATCTTTGGAGGGCTCTGATGACCCTCCAAGGGCAGGAGTGTGTGCACTGGGCATGTCCACATGCCCTAGGGGACCTAATCCCCTTGCACCACATCTATTCAGTTGTTCACCAAGGTTATGGTGGGTAGCAGTGCTGTGTTTCCTATCTGTTATTTATTTGCTTAGTATATGATTTCAGGTTATGTTTGTGCATTTGGTGGGGCTACTGTTTAAAAAAACATTGGGAAAGTCCGTTCAGAGACTAAGAAAGAAAAGTTTCCCAGTATCCCAAGTTACTAAGTATCCTGTTTTGCTTATCCCCCCTCCAACTTTGGGATTGGAGGATGCTTCATCAGGTGATCATGACTGGGAGTTGAATCTGCCTCTCAGCACTTCAAAAAGGTACCTCTCCCGCTTTTTTTACCCTATTTTTAAAAAAATTATAGCAAGCAAACTGCAGCACGCAAAGTGCTGAAAATAGGCTCAAAACGACCCCCACCCATGACTCCCTAAGCACAGCAAGTTTGAAATAGCTTGAAAAACAAAAAAATTATCCACTACTCTTTTCCGCAATGCAATCCTATGGGTGAAAAAATCCAAAATGGTGGGCGGAGCACTCCTCGAAAAGAGGAGCGCTCCGCTTATGGTCGCTTCTCTTTGCCATGCTTCTCCAGCCCCCTGATCCGCTTCGCTGTTGCTTCTCCGATTCTAAGCGAAGCGGATCACACCCTTACTTCCTACCTATTGTTCTCTTTTTCTCAATGAACATTCTATAGCCCCCCCCGCCCAAAAAAACATGGAAGCTATTTCTTTACAACATGCAATACTAATCTATGTAAAAGACGTGGCAGCACACATGTTTCCATAGAACTTTACAGAATTCATTTACCCTTGAGAGATAGAAAGATCAACAAGTATTTTAAAGACAGAGCATCAGTTCTCGAAGGCATTTGGTGAACTGAGCAGTCTTTAGAACAGTAGCCTGCCAGGGATTTACTGCTGGCAGGTATCTGTTTATTGTGCACAATCATGGTCCAATGGACATTATTACACTCTCATTTCATGTTTCCCATTGAAGAACATTCTGTTTCGCTCCGCTGCATTAATTCCAATCTCTCCCTTAAATTATAGGTTGATCCTAATGTTGTTTACTCAGAAGTAGTTTACTCACTGATTTCAAAGGTGTTACCAAGCAAGTATATTTAAGACTGATGCTTAGATATAATGTTCTATGCTAAAGCCCTTCATTAGAGACATGAGATCCTGCAGCAGATGGTCCATGCCCTGGTACAAACATGGATTCTCAGGTGAAAAGGAACGGCCAAGCCTGCGATGTGGTTTGTTCAGCGCAAGCATTTAGAATAATATGATAATTCAGCGTGCAATCTGGTGTCAGGATCAGGGATGCAAGGCCTGGGCAGGATCTACACTACTGCTTTAAAATGGTTTATAACAGTAGTGACAACTGTTGGGGCCCAGGACACACTCCATAGACAGTTCTCAAAAGTCACATCCTTTTGGTGTACATTTGGAAAAGTTGAGAAGTTCTTCTTTTGAATCATAGTACCAGTCCGTAACGGCAGCAAGGCAGCCAAGGGGAATTGTACCTGCTCTTTCTGACCGCAACCCTGGCAACCTCCCAATCTCTGCAAGCCAGCCTCAACTTATCAGGGATTCTGTTTTGTGGTGAATTTTGCAAAAAAACACAGCATGTTGCGCCATGTTCTGGAGAACTGCCAGGGTAAAAAGCAACATCTAATGCCAGATTTTAGCGCAAGGCTACTTTGAATGACGGACTGAAGTGTGTATAAAAATGGGGAAAACAGGTGGTCTGGGATGTCTGATATCAGCAGAGCATCTGGTCACTGAAGTGCGACTACATTATACTTTACATCGGTTATCCAGAATGGCGTTAGCAATGAGTGAAATAGTTGCTACTGTTCTCAGCCCTTTTGTTTTGGAATATATTTGGATATCCATAATGGCACTTGATGGAAAAAAATATTTGTGCATCTCCCTAATTTCTTCACATAATGTCTGGAAACCTTAATATCTTTGCATGTGCCAAAATACTGCAACAATATGGCTTCACTTTCATTTGCAAAGTGCTTTATTATCCCCTTAACCTGTGCCATTACAACTGACTAGCTAAGGGAAACTAAATTTATTCCAGCTTAATGTTGGGACCATCGGAGCCTGCTTCTGTTGGACCCCTCCCTCCCATAGGGCTAACTGCCATCTTCACCCTGTGGGGAAGAAGATGCGAGGGAGACTGGAGCAGGCATGGACCATCGGAGCCTGCTTCCATTGGAACCCCCCCCCCCCCCAGGGCTAACATCTTCACCCTGTGGGGAAGAAGAAGGAGCTGTTGGTTTGCCCCTCCATTGGGAGATGAGAGGACGGAGCAGGGCCTTCCCACCAGCCTAAACAGTCTCCTTAATTTATTTTTATTTTCTCCCTCTTCCCTCCCCATCCACTTTTCCTTGTGTGTCATGTCTTTTTTAGAATGTAAGCCTGAGAGTAGGGACTGTCTTCTTTATTGATAAATTGTAAGCCACTCCGAGAGCCTTTTGGCTGAGGTGCAGATTAAAAATACTCTAAATAAATAATAAATAAATAACGTTGTTAAATGACTCTGTATAACTGAGGAGTTATAGGAGGCAAAAGTACAACCGCTTTCATTATTGTGCATCTCTCTCTTTGTCTCTGTCTCTGTCTTTCTCGCTCCCTCCCATGCCCACAAATCTAATTAAATAACAGCCTGGTAATTATATATCATGTTTGTTGATAAATCAAATAGCTGTGAAACAGTTCGTAGGAAAGGCTAGCTATATTTCTCTGAAAGACATAGAATCATAGAATAGCAGAGTTGGAAGGGGCCTACAAGGCCATCGAGTCCAAACCCCTGCTCAGTGCAGGAATCCACCCTAAAGCATCCCTGACAGATGGTTGTCCAGCTGCCTCTTGAAGGCCTCTAGTGTGGGAGAGCCCACAACCTCCCTAGGTAACTGATTCCATTGTCGTACTGCTCTAACATCCTGTGTAGAAACTCAGGGGTTTACTTGCTCAATCAGGAGGAAAGAATGGAAAAATGCTTGGAGCACATATATTCTTTGGAGAAATAAAATCTTAGTAGTGTACAGTGTTAGCGTAAACTTTATGTTCACCAAGCAACCTGTTTCCACATATTACAACTTGTATTAAGTGCTATTATTTAGCACCATTGGTACAAAATATATAAAGAGATACATGGGATTCAGTACTCACTGATGGGGATATTGAAATTAACTTCCATGACAAAGAGAAAGTTGGAGGGGATGGGGAGGAGAAGCAACACGTTTTGACTGAAGTGTCAGATTGGATTTGATTGGACAAGAGAGCAGTGTCAACTAATGGGGTAGTCCACTAGGAGGAAAGTGCTTTTTCTGTGTGTGTGTGTTTGTGTCTTCCTTCCTTCTATTATTTGGTGATAGACGGTGTCTTGGCTACTGAATTAATCAGAGAGACCATCCACACAGCAACTGTGCATTTGCATGGTGCTAGTTGTGACACACTGTAGTTCCATTACCACCTCCCAGAACGTAAAGGTAATACGTTGGAAGTCTCCTTCTCCTTCCGTTGCCATGCTGTGGTAGACATGGATGGAGTTAGAAATGTCTTCAGTTTCCAAATGTGTGCACAAAAGAATTTGTGCAAATTCACAATTACACAAATTCCCCCTAAATGCACATTTTTCATGCTGTAGCTTATGGGAGAAATGCACATTTTTTTGCCATTTTTAAATTATTATTTTTTGCATAGTTTGCTACCATGACACTTGTGCAAAATTCCCAAAGGTTCGGAAAACAGTCTGCAAGTCTGCGGACACCACCCAGGGGGAAAGCCATCCTGCTGTGGAATCCATGGGTCAGATTCATAAAAATCCAAACTCATTTGGTTCTCTTGTGAATTTCTCTGAAAACTTCAGCTGCCACTCAGAGAAAGTCCTGTCCACTACATACTTACCATGGGGTGGAAGAGGAAGGAGAAGGAGGAGGAAGAAGAAGGAGGAAATATTTCTAATTGACAATCTTGACGTCGGGAAGGGACCAACGAGTGACCAAAAGACCAAAGGGTGACCAGATTCGGACCCCTGCTTGGCTGGATTACGCCCATGCAAGGATCCACCTCTCTGATGTAAAAGGTGCTGCCTATTAAGCACTTGTACTATAGGAAAACAAAATCATCATAGACATCTTTTGAATTTTGAATGTTGTCTTTGCACACATAAATTGCCATACCCTTTTCATGTAAGAGCATCAGATAAAGTTCAACATCAAGATCATGAAGCAAAATTAGCATAAAATACTCTCCATTAATATTGCTAGAACTGAAGGAAGAATTAATCCTTACCTACAAATTCTGTATTGAGAGTAATAAAAGACTGAACCAGAATCTATTTTAGTTTCTAAATGAGATTTTTTATAATAAATGCTAAATTGTAATGTCATTATAGAAAGGTTACCATCTTTTATTACACAAAGTTAAGAACTTAAATTTTACTAATGGTGCAATTTTCTCCCTAATTCATCTTCAACTTAATAGCACATAATTGTTTAAATAATGTTTTAGTCCTTATAAAAAGAAGCCATTGTTAGAAGAGAAAATCCATGTTGCAGATAATGTGGAAAAAAGGTACAGTGGGAGGGGGAAAAGGGTTTTTTTAGGTGTCCAGAAATATTGCATTTTATTTACATAGAGTTAAACTCATATGTTTTGATGTTCTGCAAAGTTTTTTTTTCCAGTTGACAACTTAAATATTTTCACAAATATGTTTTCCCCATACAATAGTAAGTCTACTTTGACAATTTCTTTAGTAGCATGGATATCTCTCAGTGGCCTGGGTATGGGAGGATTATTGCATTTATTTTATATTGTTTATACAGTTGTTTTAAAATGTATTGATTTACAGTGCAATCCTATAATTGTCTACTGAAAAGTAAACCCAGTTGAGTTCAATGGGGCTTGCTCACAGATAATTGTGTATAGGATTACATCTGTAAGCAATTATTTTTTGAGAAACTTAACATGTTTTAAACAAACAAACAAATCCTTGCATGGTATATAACTCACAGTGCTAGGATGACATGTGGATGCCTTTTACATATACAGGGAATGGGACAGGAGCAATACTGGAAGTAGTGAAATCAGAGGATATGCAATATTGAACTCCCATTTGTTTTTCTTCTATATTTTATAGTCCACTTATCTGCCCATTAGTACTCCAGGCAGACACACAACTTTAAAACACTTAAAGAGATAATAAATCTGTTGAGAATATTGCAACATCATCTACAAGTTACAGGAAGGGGGCAGTGTTGCAGTTGGTTAGTTAATGCATAGGAATGTTGGGAACAGCTAACCTTTGGATCTCTATAGCCTACAGTGTGATTTCCTGCTCCTCCCCTTTCTCCCCCTCCCTCTCTGCCCTCCTCCATTGCTGGGACATATGTGCTCTCTCTCTCTCTCTCCTTCCCCCTCCCTCCCTCCTGCCAGTGTTGTAGAACACAAAGAAATGGACTGAACAAATTCTGTTTGAAAGTATACACTGTACCAGCATCGTTATAGAAGAATATTGTGAATATACCATTTTACTGTTTCTTCACTAAAGAGGATGTGGCCTTTTTTTTAGCTTTATGCGGGTCTGGTAAATGCTCAATTGGTTCTACCTTTTCTTTTTTTCCTGCTTAATTGCCTTTTTAACAGGAGGCAGCAATTCCAAATACTGTGGGATAGCCATGTTAGTCAGTTGCAGCAAAACTATACAACTTGTAGTACCTTCAAGTTAGGGTGACCGTATGGAAAGGAGGACAGGGCTCCTGTATCTTTAACAGTTTTCTAGAAAAGGGGATTTCAGCAGGTGTCATTTGTATGCATGCAGCACCTGGTAAAATTCCTTCTTCATTACAACAGTTAATGTTACAGGAGCCCTGTCCTCTGTTGTATCTGGACAACTGTTAAAGACAGAGGAGCCCTTTCCTCCTTTCCATATGGTTACCCTATTTCAAGTAGGGTTATTGTTGGTGCCCAATATGGGGGTGGAGTCTGATGCTTGGTCCCCCAGACCCTTGTTTGCAAACCACATGGCACTCACTGGAGCCATCCGTGACTGTCAATTTCCCCCTCTTTTATCTTAAAATTTTCTTCTTAATCGTTGAATCCACAGATGTACAAGTCATTTTTTCTAGTCCCTGCAAAAAGTCTATAAGAGGTTTCCATTCGGTCAAAAACAGCTGTTGACTTTTCTCCAATTATTGATGTTAGTTTTGCCATCTCCGCCAGTTCTACCATCTTCATTAGCCATTCATCAATTGTGGGCAATATTGAACCTTTCCATTTTTGTGTGTATAATAGTCTCGCTGTCATGATCATATATAAGAATAAAGTCCCATAGTTCCTTTTCATCTGCTCGTCCATTAAACCCAAGAAGAAATATTCCAGCTTCAGTTGTATATTGGTCTTTAATATCTTGGGAATTAAAGAATGAATTTGTATCCAGAAATTTTTCACTTTTTACATGTCCACCATATATGATAAAATGTTCCTTCTTGTTCTTCACATTTCAAACAGGTTCCCGAGACTACATTTTACCAATTTCAAAGGAGACATATATCATCTATACACCATCTTATAAAAAAAATATTTACTGCTAGAATTTAATGTGAACTTTAAACCTTTTAACCACATCTTTTCCCATTGTTCCATTAGTATATTATGTCCAAAATTTTGGCTCCATTTTATCATACAGTCCTTTACTTGTTCATTCTTCATCTCAACTTTCAATAGAATTTTATACATTTTCCCAATAACATGTTCATAAATTGTACATAATTCCCTTTCAAATTCAGACTTTGTTTGTTCAAAACCACACGTTTTCTTATCTATTTTAAACCTTTCCACCATTTGTAAATATGAAAAACATTGGCATACATAACCTTCTTTCATCAGCTCTTCTCTTGATTTTAATTTATATTCTCCTTGTGAAAATTCTAATACATCACAATATGTTAACCAATTATACTGTACATACTTGACAATTCTTTTCTGTGGTCATCCATTGCTACCTTCAAGCAAACAAAATTTTGATGCCATATATTTTCATGGATTAGGGTTGAGTACTTAAATGCATTGCTATAGTTATATAATATTAAAAGATAGTCTATAAAACAATGTGCACTATCAAAATGTGAAGGCATTAATCCCATTCTATGGAGGGTTATTGAAATAAAGCCCTGGGCAGGATCTACACTGCTGCTATATTACAGTTTATAACTGTTTTGACAACTGGGCCCAGGACACATTCCATATACTGTTTTAAAAACATTTTCAAAGTGTCATATTTTGCTTGGTGTAGATCTGGCCCTGGTTTTCCAAATTCCTCATCACCTATGCTGTATTACTTGCCAGAGATCATGATGTAACATTACTAATTGCTGCAACACAATTTGGTATTTCACTGACATAGCTGTGGTTGAGCAGCTTTTTAAGCCTGTCTGTTCAATTCTTGAGGCAAGAAATACTAACAGAGAGAACTTTACTGTCCAAATGTTAGACCTTGACGTTATGTTCCTGTAAAGAGCTATAAAGATGGTTTATTAGGATGTAGGCTTCAGTGAACTAGGACATACACTGTCATTCAGTTCTTAAACAGCCCCATGCATCACTGAGCAATATGGTCTGGTGGGGTCTTGCTGTTCCCACACCATGGTGTCAGTTGAAATCAATGCAGCAGAATCTAAATTAGCTTTGAAATTCTACAATGGGAGTTGTGTTTGGTATTGCACTTGCTTTGTTCCTGAAAAGACAGGATGGACTGCAGATTATTCTAGGCGCATGCAGCATTCTATGTCAATAAGGACAAGAAGGAAGTAATTTCATATCTGATTTGTAGTGATTATTTCGGGCTGTAAAATGCAAATATACCACCATTCTTTGCAGATGGAGAAGGAATAGAAGAAATAACAAGATAGACACCAGAGCTTGGGTAAACTAGGGTCTCTTTATTTAACATAGATAACATAGTTACCTATGTTAGGTAATTACATAGGTAATTACCTAATTTACGTAATCCCATCCCAGGATCTGCCTGAATAAAGTGCGGGAATATATCTACATTTCTTCTGCAGGCAACTAGCTTGGCTTGTGGGTGAACCACTCCACCCAAGTTTAAAAAAGGCTGTGTACTGAGCACACTGAGTGGCCAGAGAGTTGGCAGCCTCTGGCACACCTTAGCCAGCGTGGTGTAGTGGCTATGGTGTTGGACTGGGAGTTGGGGGATCTGAGTTCTAGACCCCACTCAGCCATGGAAACCCACTAGGTGACTTTGGGTGAGACACAGCCTTTGCTAGACCTACCTTAAATTCCGGGTAAGAGAAGGAGAGAGCCTGCGATGCAACTATTGCGGGCTGTCACCCTTGTCTACATGTCAGACATGATGGGCTAAAGGAAAGAACGGGCTACACGCTCGCGGTCTCAGGCTCAGTCCGAGACCGTGGGAAATACCAGGCTGAAAGGGGTAGGCTATATCCCGGGGCCAGGGTGGGTTGATCCCTCCCCGAGCCCGGGATCCCCTGTGCATCATCTGGACACACAGGGGCGATCCTGGGTATCAGCCTGGGATATAGCCTGGTCTAGCAATGGCCACAGACTCTCAGCCCAATCTACCTCACAGGTTTGTTGTTGTGAGGATAAAATGGAGAGGAGGAGGATTATGTATGCCACCTTGGGTTCCTTGGAGGAAAAAGGTGGGATATAAATAAATAAATAAATAAATAAATAAATAAATAAATAAATAATCCCTGATTGGTTAATGGATTCCATAAGATCCCATTGACCAGGAATCCATTGACCAGGCCTGTCAATATTTCCTTTCCTCACATCTTGCTTTTTCGTAGGCAGACATAACCTCTGGCCTGAAGACTTATCTGTACCTTTGAGGAAGGAGTGGGCAGCAAGCAGCCCATGGGCTCTGCCACTCCCTACTGTAGCCTCCATTGCCCCATGCTGCTATTGCTGCTGTGCCATTGAAATATGCAGTGACGATAGCAAAAGCACCAGCAGTGTTTTGGTGGCAAACTGGTAGTGTTTTTGCCACCAATAAATTTGGCAATGTGGTAGCAGGACTGTGGACTACAAGGTGGTCCGGTGGGGTGGGGCAAAAATAGCCCCTGGACCTCCCAAAATTGCCCACTCCTGCTTTAAATGAAGAGTGTTGGGTGCTCACGAATCTTTGCCCAGAAGGAGTTGCTTCTGAGTGCCACAAAGAGAAAACTGTGAGTCTGGTTAAGGAGAAAGCTGAAAGTGACTGGCTCTGGACTGGCTGTAAGTATGGAGGCAGGGAGGAGGGGGCTGGGGGAGGTGCAGTCTGAAAGCCTTGAAGTCAAGTTATGTGATCTATTTAGATCTACACAACTGATGATGATTTGGGCAGATACTGTGTTGCATGGCTCCCTTCCTTTTGTTGAGTTCAGAGGTATCCAAATAACCCCTTCCCCTTCCTTGAACACTTTCTATGCTGCCCCAATCTGGAGTATAGGCAGTGGCCAGCTAGATAAAACCTGAAAAGGAAAGCTGCAAAGAGGATAAGACAGAAATTATTTGTAGGGATTTGAGCGACTACTTGATAACCAAAGCCAATATGGGATCGTCA